>NC_092817.1:216303297-216609157 GCF_023375885.2 Dermacentor andersoni
CTACGCTTCACAAATGCTGCATACAGAACTTCACCGGCCGATACTTTATATGCAAAGAGCAACGAACCTTGCCTGGAACACAGACAATCCCCCCTCAGCCTCCTACGTGCTAAAAACTAGAGCTAAACCGAATCATCAGTGCCATACTATTGTTTTTCATATCACGAACAGAATACACTAAACCAATAAACCCCAGCGCATAAGACCACTTTTCCTCTGGTTTGAAAAAAAAAAATGTGCCAAGAATATAACGTGCCAAACGAGGCTCTCAACATCGCGCAAACACCGAAGTTCAGCTCCATGGTGCGGTTTCACACATTTCTGTGACTTTGACCTGGCGCATCCCGAAAGGAAAGAAACACCGTGTGCGCGCATCATGCAGGATTTCCTAGCAATACAAGAACAATATAATGAACATACCGAATGCTATACGGACAGCTCAAAACACAACATTGTCACGACTCCCTTGAGACAAGAGCAGAGAGCGGTATTTAATCGAGACAATGAGAACAAGCGCTATGGTCATGCTTCTTCTTCTGTAACACCTCGCTTGCGAACTCGAGGTTGTCCTCTTCGTCATCAGCGTGGTTGGGCAAAGATATCGTCGTGGCATTTGCCCCCCTCCAGAAGGAGCATCGTCCCGATGCTCGGCGGGTAGCACCCGGTGTCCAGCCAACCAGAGAGTGTCCATGTCATTCGGAAAAATGAGATTTCACGCGTACGTCGTGCGCAGTCTCAGGCAGGTCCTGACGGCGCCTCGAGCAGGATCATCATCATCATCATCAGCCTGGTTACGCCCACTGCAGGGCAAAGGCCTCTCCCATACTTCTCCAACTGCCCCGGTCATGTACTAATTGTGGCCATGTTGACCCTCCAAACTTCCTAATCTCATCTGCCCACCTAACTTTCTGTCGCCCCCTGCTACGCTTCCCTTCCCTCGGAATCCAGTCCGTAACGCTTAATGACAGCTCGAGCAGGATAGGCTCTCAGAAACGACTTCATAGTTACGTCGCTAAGGCGTCGTAGAAGTTTGTATGGTCGGAAGTATCGGCGTAGAAGATTTTCCGCGAGGCCTAGGTGGTGTACTGTAGCCCAAACCCAGACTCTGGCCGCGCTGATAGGCGACGCATCGATGGTGTTGATTGTAACGTTGGGCATCACGGTCTTGCTGGCTAGTTATTCGAATGCGAGCGAGCTGTCTTGCTTCTGCGGTGCGCTCTGTAAAATCTGCGGCGTCAGTCTCGGAATCGCTGGCATCATGAGGAAGCATAGCATCCAACATTGTAGTCACTCATCGACCGTGGAGGAGGCTGACTGGCGTCATTCTTGTTGTTTCTTGCCGAGTCGTATTATAAGCAAACGTGACGTAGGGTAATATTTGGTCCGAGTTCTTGTGTTCGACATCGACATAGATGCACAGCATGTCTGCGAGAGTCTTGTTGAGGCGCTCTGTAAGTCCATTGCTTTGCAGGTGATAGGCTGTCGTTCTTCTGTGTGCCGTGCCACTGAGCGTGAGTACAGTTCGCAAAAGTTTCAGCCGTAAACGCGATCCCCCTGTCGGTTACGATGACCGTTGGAGCACCGTGCCTGAGGACGACGTTTTCGATGAAGAACAGCGCGGCCTCGGCTGCTGTGCTGCTCGGAAGTGCCTTGGTTTCTGCATGTCGCGTGAGGTAATCTGTCGCAACTATAATCCACTTACTTCCGGAAGCAGATATTGAGAATGGGCCACAAAGGTCCATTCCACTTTGTGCAAATGACGTTCCCGGTTAATGGACCGGGATGTAATAGTCCGGCAGGTTTCGGAGGTGGCACTTTTCGTCGCTGAGAGTCAAGGCACGTTCGAACGTAGTGCTCCACCTGTGCTGCGAGACGTGGCCAGTGTTACGATCCGCCCGGGTTCGTGAACAAGGGAGGGCTCGAGGCACCCTCCGTTAGACGGACGCTCCGCAGCGTGGTGGCGGTTAACGATGTCTGACCGCCGAGCAACTATGCTCGTCGGTGTTTATTGCGGTTCGGTGACCAATGTTGCCTACCGAGGCTGGTACGCCACCAAGCCTGGCGGGCCAACGAAGATTATGCCCGAGGGGGCGTCACATGCTAGCTAAGATAAGCAAACGTGCAAGTTCAAAGTTCGAGGCTCTGCCTCCATCCTAGCCGGGTCGACAGTGCCTGCTACCCAGGCGAGTAACGGTCCGGTGGCTTCCGCCGTCGAGTACTCCACCTGGGCGCCGTTGTTGATGGGCCGGGTGTGGCAATGCCGAGTGCTGCCTGAGACAGCCTCGCTCCATCCGGAGGGTCCGCCGCTGGAAGCGGTCGGCCGCTGGAAGCGACTGGTGTTGCCGCTAGTCCTCCTGCGGGTTCGAACTCTGAAGTGGCAGTCGAGGGTGCTGCCAGGTCCCGAGGTGAGGCCTGACATAGTCGGCCTCTCTCTGTCACGTGGCCCCATCTGGCATGCGGACAAGCAGCGATGAGGTGCTGGCCAGAGACACCACCTGTCCGGCAGACCAGTGTGGGCCAAGACGGAAGTTCCTTGTGAAAACTGGAGCTCCCGACTCCGGCAAAGCCCCGTGACGGCACCCTCGATCAGCAGCAAGCTTCTGCTTCAGCTGCTTCAGGAGCACTGTGGCTTGGAGGTCCGGATGCAAGACGCATATTGGTGTCTTGACCATCTGACCCAGCAAGAGCTCACAGGGGGCACGGCCAGCGACATCGTGTCCCGTGGTCCGATACTGAAGCAGTACCAGGGCAATCTGCGTCCGGAAATTCCCAGCCTACCTCTTCTTGAACTTGTCCTTGATGGTTTGTACCACTCGTTCGGCTGCACCGTGTGAAGCACCGTGGAACCATCATTAGGCGGGCTCCGTTCTTGGTCAGCCAGGCCAGGTACACTGTGCTGGCGAAAGCTGGACCATCGTCGGACATGATGACGTCCGCCAACCCATATGCGGCGAAGACCTGTCGCAGCACTGCAATGGTCGCTCCTGCTGATGGAGTGGTGACGGGTAGAACCTTTACGCACTTCAAAAAGGCGTACACCACTACCGGGAATAATGGCCTTTAAAGGCTCCCCCAATATTCACATATAGAGGGGACCAGGGTCTCTGTGGAAATGGCCAGGGGGTGATTTCCACACTACGTGAGGTCTGCTGATGCTCCTGGCAGATTTCGCAGCTCTGCATCGTGTTAACGATGCCTTGGTCCAGGCAAGGCCACCAAGCATAGGATCGGGCCACCATCTTGGTCTTTTTCACGCCAGGATGACCCGCAGCAACTGCAGGACCTTGGACCAGAGACATTGTGGGATCACCACCCTGGAGCCCCACAGTAGGCAGCCCTGCTGCAAGCTCAACTCAACGGCCTTGTCGCTATAGGTCTGCTAAACCAATTCCTCCCCGTGGGACACCGCCGTGACCACCTGACTACAGGACTGGGTCCCGGCTGGTCACTTGCGATACCGCAGATCTTCAGCAAGCTCTGGAACAGCATCAGGCACCGATGGCCGGGGCAGGCGGCTCTGGGCATCAGCAGGTCCCAGGTCCTTTCCCGGACGGTAAACCAGCTGGTAACTGTAAGCTGCCAGCCACAAGGCACAGCGTAACACTCGAGGTTATGCCTGCACAGGAACTGCCGTGTCAGGCCCCAGCAGCCCCAACAGCGGCTTGTGGTCCGTGACCCCGTGGAACTTCCTGCCCCACAGATGCTAGTGGAAGCGTTCGACACCGAACATGAGGGCCAAGGCTTCCTTGTCCAGCTCGCTGTAACGTTGCTCTTCAGCATGAAGCCGGTGAGAAGCAAACGACACAAGGCGTTCCTGGTCATCTTCGTCCCTGTACGCCAGGACGGCTCCCACGCCTACGGCGACACATCTTCGGTCAGGACGACAGGCTTGGCAGGATCGAAGTGTACCCGCACTGGAGTCTTGATCATTAGCTCCTTGCTGCAATGGACGGCCCGGTCCCGCTCTTCTTCCAGACCCATTGCTGACTATCTCGAAGCAGAAGATGGAGCGGCTGTAGCTGCTCCGAGAGGTTCGACAGGAAGCTCCTGTAGAAGTTGATGAGGCCGAGGTAGCTCTGAAGCTCCTTCTTGTTCTGTCGCTTAGGCGCATTGAGCACAGTATCAACTTTGTGGGGAGCCGGGGCTAGGCCAGCCTGGTAAATGACATATCCCAAGTGCTCAACATAGGGGGCCAGGGAAATGCACTTTTCCAGCTTCAGCCCGAGGCCAGCGTCCAGCAGTCGTGGCAGGAGGTTGTGCAGGTTTTGCAGGTGGTCCCCGTCGTCGCTACCAGTAACCAGCATGCCGTATAAGAAGACCGCGACGTGCCTCATGCCCCTGAAGAGGTTGTCCATCTCCCTCTGAAGTATGCCTGGGGCCACGCCGAAAGGTAAGCGCGTGTACTGGAACAGCCCCAAAGGTTTCTATATTGTGACATACTTCCGGGAGGCATCCAGGAGCGCCAGCTGCTGGTAAGCATCACTGAGGTCGAGCTTGGTGAACTTCGGTCCACCGGACAACGCTGACCAGTGATCTTCAATCCGGGGCAACGGGTACTTCTCTACACTAGCAACCGGGTTCATGGTAACCTTGAGATCCCCTCAGATCCTTACACTGCCGTCTCGCTTGAGGACTGGTACGATGGGAGCGGCGCCTTCAGATGCCTTGACGGGCACCAGGATGCCCTCTCGCTGTATCCGTTGCAGCTCATGGGCCACCGCATCCTTCAGGCAACACGGCAGTGAGCGAGGCTTGAAAAAACGTGGCAGGGCTCCCTCAGGTACATAGACGCCTGCCGTCATGCCAGCAAATCTGCCCACCCCTGGCTAGAACACTGAATTGAACGCGGTAAGAAGGCTGGGAATGTCTTTCACTGCATGGTGGCTGGCTTTCTTGTACTCTGGCAGACAAACGCCTGGTGCATGAATCCAGTTTCAGCCCAGCAGAGTCGGCGACAACCCCTTGGCTAAGTTGAGGGGAAGGGTTGCCTCCCTGTCGCCAAAGCGAACGCTGACCTGTGCCTGACCATGGACCTGGTAGAGCAGCCCGGATTAGCTGCGCAGCATCACGCCCGAAGCCTCGACGGACATGCCGGGGAAAGTACGCCTGAAGAGTTTCCCGGCCATGACTGACACGCTAGCCCCTGTGTCCAGCTCCATGGAAATGGGGTGCCCGCGACGGTACAATGGTCAGCATGTATGGTGGCACAGACGACGGTCAGCATGTATGGTGGCACAGACGACGGTACAAGGCCTGTGTGCCACACGTCGAAAATTGGCGGGTCCTCGGCCACGACGTGGAGCTTGGCGGCGGAAGTCGAGCCTGCTGTCGCATGCCCCCGCCGCGTACCCTTGCGACGGCTACCCTGCCCGCGGGCTTGTGTGATATCTGGGCTTTAACCAGGCTGCTGCTGTCCGTTGTTCGTGCTCCCCCTTCGGTATACCCGTGCCAGGTGCCCAGTTTTCTCGCACGTGAAGCATCGTGCTTGAGAGAACTGGCACTGTGAGGGGAAGTGGGCACCACCACAGTGACCGCAGGTACTGCCCTTTTGTCGCCAACGTGTTTACCACTGCTTCCACCGACAGGGACCCAGTCGCACGGGCAATCTCGCCGGCGTCCTTGGCGGCAGCCTCCATTGCCAGCGCTGCCTTCACGGCGCCGTCCAGCGAGGGGTCGGGAAGCTCCAGGAGTCGCGTCTGCATGGCGGAGTTGATGCCGCAGACGAAATGGTCCCAGAGAAGCGAGTCCAGCTGGTCCCAGAAAACTCTGGCACTCGCTAACTTTCGTAGCGCAGGCCCGAGTGCCTCTCCTTCCCGGCGGTTCCGGTTAAAGCGGAAATGCTCCATTAGTGTGGACAGTGCTGCGTTGAAATTAGAGCGCAGTATGGCGAGCAGCTCACCCAGCGTCTTAACATGCGGTGTGGCTGGCTTGAGAAGGTCGAGCAGGAGACAGAAGACGTGGGTCCCGCAGCTGGCAAGGAAAAGGTACCGCTGTTTGGCCTCGGGTGCGTCGTTTGCCCGGAAGAAAACGAGGATTTGTTCCTCGTAAATTGGCCAGGCGGACCAATCTCCCTCGAACGGCACGAGCCTTCCGTACATCGGCATGGCGGCAGCAATGGGGGGCGGTGTTTCGCCGCTCGCGGCGGCGTGGGACAATCTGGGGGTACTCGTCGGCAGTGTTACGCTCCGCCCGGGTTCGTGAACGAGGGGGGGGGGGGGGGAGGGGGTCTCGAGGCACCCTTCGTTAGACGGACGATCTGCAGCGTGGTGGTGATCAACGATGACTGATCGCCGAGCTGCTGTGCTCGTCGGTGTTTATTGCGGTGCGGTGACCAATGTTCCCTACCGAGGCTGGCAGACCACCAAGCCTGGCGGGCCAACGAAAATTATGCCCTAGGGGGCGTCACATGCTTGCTCCAGCCAGTAGGACTTTGATCCGTCCTAATGTTCTTGTGTAGCGTATGTGGCCCGACGTAGCTTCATCGTTATAGGCCTGCAAGATTTCATTGCGGAGAGTTTTAGGGATGACTAGTAGATATCTCTCCCCTGTTGAAGAGAAGTTCCTCCTAAAAACAACACTGTTGCGTATTCAGAATAATGACAGGTCCCTTGAGAAGATTCCGGGCTTGTTTGTGGTGCAGCCTTCTAAGAAAGCCATTAGTGAAGCGAGCTTCTGGTCCTCTTGCTGTTGTTTAGAGATGGCAGCCGCATCAACAACTACCAAAAGGCCTCCAGATTCGTCATAATCTCCGCCCGACGACTCGATCGGTGATCTGGAAAGGCAGTCGGCATCTAAGTGCTGCCTTCCCGATTTATAGACCACTGCCATGTCGCACACTTGAAGCCGAAGGCTCCAGCCTGCCACACGTGCATATGGATCTTTCATGTTGGTCAACCAAGAGACAGAGAGAGTGGTGGTCACTTATGGCTTCAAATGGGCGGCCGTATATGTACGGGTGCAACTTGGTAACTGTCCATACCACAGCCCAGCATTCCTTCTCTCTTGTGTAGCATTTTGACTCGGCACGGGACGGTGTTCTACTCGCGTAAGCGATGACTCGTTCAGCGCCGTCTTGCCGCTGAAGAAGGACGTCGCCTAGACCAACGTTGTTCGCATCGGTGGGGAATATTGTAGCCGCATCCACGACAAAATGGGCAAGAACAGGCGGAGTTTGTAGACGATGCTGCAACTCGTTAAATGCCACGTCCTGCTCCTCACCCCACCAAAGCGTGACATCTCTGGTTTGGCAGGTGAGCGGTGAAGCGATGCCTGCAAAACCCGCAGTAAATCGGCGGTAATATGCGCATAGGCCCAGGAAGCGTATGACTGCCTTCTTATCCATTGGCCTTGAAAACTTTGCGACGGCTTCGATTTTCTCGGGATCAGGTCTGACACCTGTGTGACTTACAACGTGGCCCAAATACTGCAGTTCTTCAAATCCAATGTGGCACTTTTTAGGGTTTAAGGTAAGCCCAGCGGACCGCATGCCTTGAAGAACTGACCGTAGCCGTCTGAAATGTTCCTCCAATGTAGCAGAATAAGTAATCACATCGTCTAGGTGCACTAACCAAGTCTTCCACTTAAGGTCTGACAGAACAGTATTCATTAGCCTATGGAAGGTCGACCCCGCTCATCGACCTCCATTTGCCAGTAGCCACTATTTATTTCAATGCCAAGGTAGGCAAGAAGCAGGCTGGAGACAAGGCAGTTGGGGAATATGGCATAGGCACTAGGAATAGCAGGGGAGAGTTATTAGAATAGTCTGCGGAACCTAATAATATGCGGATAATGAATACCTTCTTCCCCAAGGGGAATAGCCGAAAGTGGACATGGAGGAGCCCGAACGGCGGGAGTAGAAATGAAATAGACTTCATACACTGCGCTAACCCTGGCATCATACAATATGTGAACGTGCTCAGCAAGGTGCGCTGCAGTGACAATACAGGAATTCCAGATCAAGCTACAGAACAGGTATTCGGCTTTAAATCAGGAAGAGGACCATAGTGTTGAAGCAATGAACGACAATCTTGTGGGCATCATTAAGGAGTGTGCAATAGAAGTCTGTGGTAACTCCGTTAGACAGGATACCAGTAAGCTATCGCAGGAGACGAAAGATCTGATCAAGAAACGCCAATGTATGAAAGACACTAACCCTACAGCTAGAATAGAACTGGCAGAACTTTCGAAGTTACTCAACAAGCATAAGACAGCTGACATAAGGAAGTATAATATGCATAGAATTGAACATACTCTGAGGAACGGAGGAAGCCTAAAAGCAGTGAAGAAGAAACTGGGAATTCGCAAGAATCAGATGTATGCGTTAAGAGACAAAGCCGGCAATATCATTACTAATATGGATGAGATAGTTGAAGTGGCTGAGTAGTTCTATAGAGATTTATACAGTACCAGTGGCACCCAAGACGATAATGGAAGAGAGAATAGTCTAGAGGAATTCGGAATCCCACAGGTAACGCCGGAAGAAGTAAAGAAAGCCTTGGGAGCTATGCAAAGGGGGAAGGCAGCTGGGGAGGATCAGGTAACAGCAGATTTGGTGGTAACAGCAGGCATGGTGGCCAGATTGTTCTAGAGAAACTGGCCACCCTGTATACGCAATGCCTCATGACCTCGAGCATACCGGAATTTTGGAAGAACGCTAACATAATCCTAATCCATAAGAAGGGACGCCAAAGACTTGAAAAATTATAAACCGATCAGCTTACTGTCAGTTGCCTACAAACTATTTACTAAGGTTCTCGCAAATAGAATCAGGAACACCTTAGACTTCTGTCAAACAAAGGACGAGGCAGGATGCCGCAAAGGCTACTCAACAATATACCATATTCACACTATCAATCAGGTGATAGAGAAATGTGCGCAATATAACCAACCCTTATATATAGCTTTCATTGATTACGAGAAAGCGTTTGATTCTGTCGAAACCTCAGCAGTCATGGAGGTCTTACAGAATCAGGGGGTAGACGAGCCGTATGTAAAAATATTACCGGCGATTACGTTACTTCCTAATGCGAAATTTGAGCGCAGCAAATAAGCTGTTTCACCTTTTCGATAGATTGAGGCAAAGAAATCGAGCAACACATGTATGCGCTATCACAGAATTTTTTTTTATTTTTCACACGTATTCCTTTAACAAAGACTCCACTAACAGTTCTTGACAGTCATGAAGGAAGCTTTGTGGTCGGAGAAATAGACTGATATATGTTCGACTTGGTACACCAATGGTTGATTCTCAAAGACGAGATCTATACAAGTGCCTCGCGAGGTTGTCACAGCCGTGGGACGCGTTACGAGCGAGAGGAACGGGATGTTCTCCCGCATAAGTGTTAGGAAATTGCTGTTTGTCTTTATGTCAACATTAAAGTCCCCCACTACTAATATCGGTGTGGATCGATGGACGGTTAATGCGAGTTGCAGGAAGTGCACGACGTCTTTTGTGAGTGCGGTAGGGGCGAAGTAGGCAGCTACTACCAGCAAGATAATTTCGCAGTGGCGAACGGCAGCGGCAATTTCGGCTCGGGCGGTGCACATATACAGATCCGCCGCCACCGATCTGGCTCTCTGATTGCCACCGCACAGGGCGAACGGCAGCGGCAATTTCGGCTCGGGCGGTGCACATATACACATCCGCCGCCACCGATCTGGCTCTCTGATTGCCACCGCACAGGGGTTGCATTGGAGGAGGAGCGAAGAAAGGAATTAAGTTCGAGCCGGCGCTTTGACAACCGGAGACTCGCAGGAAGAGGGGGGAGGGGGGCGGCGCGTACACCCAGCGGCAAACGATGGGGGCAGAAGCGCGCGCAGCAAGCGGACAACACGATAAAGGGAGGAGGGAAGAGATAGCAGCGACTGACTGATGCCGCTGACGCCGATAGTGAGTCATCCCAGCTGCGGAGTTGGTTTCAGGGACAACGCCGCCGATGCCGACACAAACAATATGATACCCTCGCTTCCGCAGCGCTAAGAACCAGGTCTAGCCGTGGGAAGGTGGTCACGTATTCGTCGACGTGCCGGGGCCTACGTGAAATAACCGGCGCGTCGGCAACTGAAGAGCACCCTATCCGCCACACAAGAACAGGGGGGGGGGGGGGGGACCCTTTCCTCCTCTTTCTGCATGGCGGCGACGGTGTTCTATGCAGTCACGTTATCTTGACTCTCTAGCGGCGTCAGCGGCATCCAGCGGTATCAGTCGGTCGCTGCTAGCGCTGGGGGGATGAAAGGGGGGCGGAGCTGGTTACGAGGCCGACGACAACGCCGACGACGACGCGAAACCCAGGAACGGACGCCAAAGAGCTGCGCTCTAAAATATTGAAAGACATCTATAGCGACTCCACAGCCACCGTAGTTCTCCATAAAAAAGCAACAAAATCCCAATAAAGAAAGGCGTCAGGCAGCGAGGTACGATCTCTCCAATGCTATTCACAGCGTGTTTACAGTAGGTATTCAGAGACCTGGATTGGAAAGAATTTGGGATAAAAGTTAATGGAGAATACCATAGTAACTTGCGATTCGCTGATGATATTGCCTTGCTTAGTAACTCAGGAGACCAATTGCAATGCATGCTCACTGATCTGGAGAGGCAAAGCAGAAGAGTGGGTCTGAAAATTAATCTGCAGAAAACTAAAGTAATGTTTAACAGTCACGGAAGAGAACAGCAATTTACAATAGGTAACCAGGCACTGGAAGTGGTAAGGGAATACATCTACTTAGGGCAGGTAGTAACGGCGGATCCGGATCATGAGACGGAAATATTCAGAAGAATAAGAATGGGCTGGGGTGCGTTTGGCAGGCATTCTAGGATCATGAACAGCAGGTTGCCATTATCCCTCAAGAGAAAAGTGTATAATAGCTGTGTCTTACCAGTACTCACCTACGGGGCAGAAACCTGGAGGCTTACGAAAAGGGTTCTACTTAAATTGAGGACCACGCAACGAGCTATGGAAAGAAGAATGATGGATGTAAGATTAAGGGATAAGAAAAGAGCAGATTGGGTGAGGGAACAAACGCGAGTTAATGACATCTTAGTTGAAATCAAAAAAAGAAATGGCCATGGGCAGGACATGTAATGAGGAGGGAAGATAACCGATGGTCATTAAGGGTGACGTACTGGATTCCAAGGGAAGGGAAGCGTAGCAGGGGGCGGCAGAAAGTTAGGTGGGCGGATGAGATTAAGAAGTTTGCAGGGACGACATGGCCGCAATTAGTACATGACCGGCGTTGTTGGAGAAGTATGGGAGTGACCTTTGCCCTGCAGTGGGCGTAACCAGGCTGATGATGATGATGATAATGATGACTTTTTATGTCCATCGATGAAAAGCAACGAGCATGCCGCAGCCTGTCGAGGGAATCGTCGATGCGTGGCAAGGGATACACATAATTTTTCGCCACCCGATTGAGCTTGCGATAATTGATACAATACCGCAGGCGACCATCCTTCTTAAGGAGTAATACGGGCGATGCCCAAGGTTTTCATAACAGCTGGATGACATCATCTTCTAGCATTTTCTTGACTTGCTGCTGAATTGCTTCACGCTCTTTCTCAGCCATGCGATGCGGACGCAGTTGGACGGGTATAGCTGTTTCCTCCGTAATGGTGCGGTGTTTCGTCACTGGTGTTTGACGCTCTCGGGTCGTAGTAGAGAAGCAGTCCTTAAAATGCTCAAGCAGTTCTCTGAGGCATTGTTTCTGTTGCGGCGCTAAACCTTGGTGTATGCCATGCCATGATGCACCCGCTAAACCTGGTGCATTATGGCATGGGAGGTTGATTCCTCTTTTACAGCAATGTTCAACGTTGTCAATTTCGTCAAAGTATGCCTTAGCGGTGCCTTTACTGATGTGCCGGCGTTCATTAGTAAAATTTGTCAGCACTACCTCTGTACGACCACTCATTAGGCTGACGATATCCCGACCGATAGCAACACCTTGATGGAACAGAAGTGCAGCTAATTGTTAGGCTACATCGTCCGTGTTAAACAGTTCTCCGCAACTGACGGAGACAAGGCAGCATGATAGTGGTGGTATGTAGACGTCCTCATCGGCGATACGTAACGATGTACGTTGGCGCTCTTTATCGTGGCTCGTGTCTGCACTAGTTGACAAGGTTATCTCGCCGTCCCTTATGTTAACCACGGTGCCGTACTCCTGTATGAAGCCTATTCCAAGGATGAGTGATCTGCAGCACTTATTTAAAATCATAAAAGTCGCGACAAAAGCTGTATTTCCTATCTGGAGTCGTGCAGTATATTTTCCTGTAGGTGTCAATATCTGGCCCCCGGCATTTCGAATATAAGGGCCCGTTCATTGCATTTGGACTTTCTCAAGCCGATCTGCCAACTGCTCATTAACTATCGAAATGTTTCCACGATTAGAACAAGCGCTCAGTTCAGGCTCCTGCTTCTCTAGCATCTCGTTTGCCCACTCGAGGTCGTCGTCTTCGTCGTCAGCGTGGTTGGGCACAGATAGCGTCGCGGCAATATACTCGAAGTGCCGTTGTATCCGGACACTTGGAATCTTAAAAACACTTCTTGTTGGGCTATTTGGTAGCTGTTCATTATAAAATATGAAGACGCCAAATAAACCGACACACACAAGGGAAGAGAACAGGACAGGGCGCCACTCGCAACTGTCCCGGAGTAGTCGAAACAGGAGTAGCCAAAAGCCTCTTATAAGCTATAAAGAGAAAGGCGGTGGGATTAAGACGGCAAGCTGGGAGAGTTGGTGATTGAACATGTTCCTATGGGTGGGCAGCGCAACACTCTCGTGTACTTCCTGTCGTCCTTCGTCCGGGTTGCGCTGCCCACCCATAGGCGATGAGAGCTGGAGCAGAGGCCCCTCGGCACGAGGTGAGACCGGTGGCTGTGCCGTATGTGCACAAGGTGGCCCACAATCTGAAGGAGGTAGCGAGCAGACATGGCGTCCCGCTAGTGTTTTCAGCCCCAAGGAAGCTCGGAAGCCTTTGCTCGCAAATCGCCAAAAGAAAAGAAAGAAACTGAAAAAGGCTGTGGAACCAAACATGGGCGACCTTTCATGAAGTGTGCCGAAGGGGTTGTCTACGAGATCCCCCTTTCGTGCGGTCGTTCCTATATAGGTCAGACCGGGCGCTGTGTTAATGAGCGTGTCAGGGAGCATGAAAGAAATGTTGAGCGAATGAAAGAGGGTCCAAATTTGCCTAAGCACATCGGGACCTGTCCCTCACGCTCTTGTGAACCACGTTTTTCAGATGTGCGGATTCTTGCCCGACGTAAAGATACTAGAGCAAGGGAACAGGTTGAAGCCTATCACATAGGCAAGAAAGGCAGCTTGTGCGTTAGCGAAACTTTGATATCATTATATAAGGCCGAGATGAGGTATCTTGAGCGTTGTGCGCCATGAATGTTTGATTAGATGCGTGAATCAATCATTGCTCTGTGCGCATGTGTTGACTGACTGTATATAGGTGCCTGCGTTCTATAAATAAAACAGTTGGGAGTGGCACCCTGTCCCGTTCTCCTCTCTTGTGTGTGTCGGTTTATTTGGCGCCTTCATATTTTATAATAAACTTCGAATCTTGCATTACACTGCTACAGTTTTTTCTGCTTTTACAGCTGAAGCATATGCCTTCTTCACAGCCGTAAAAGAAATAGAGTCAGGGAAATACAAAAAATCAGATATATGCACAGGTGCCTTAGATGCACTGAAAGCACTACATCTAGACTCTCTACATCTACACTCTCAACCTGAACTTTTTCTAGGATGCATTTTGCGGATGCTGCAAAAAGCAGAAGAACGCGACAAAATAATGCGCTTGGCCTGGCTGCCAAGCCATACTGGTATCTCAGGACACGAAAGGGCAGATAAATTAGCAGCAGCGGCGGAATACAAAAGCTGAGTAATTATGAAGGTACCTTTCGAAGATTGTACCTACAGGTGCCGCGCAGCATTCAGCTCAAAGTGGCAGGAGAAATAGGACTCCAGGGTATACAAAAAACTCCGAACTGTTAAGCTATTCTGCAATAATTGAAGTCGTGTTACCACCAAGAAGGTTTCATTCAAGTCCTTCTATGTCGTCTTCGTATAGGACGCACACTTGACTCACAAATTTTACCCATAGGTGAAGTGGAGTGTGAACGATTCAAGGAACCTCTCATCGTGAATCACATTTTGATTACACGGCCGGTGTTTGAGAATGAAAAACAGAAACATTTCTACGAACTGTGCAAAATACTAACATCACTTTGTCCACAATTATTGCTATCAGACCATGCGCACGCACCCATCCATGACGTTTTTTAGGTTCTTGGAGGCGACGAGTCTTGTAAACGAGCTGTAAAACAAGGTCCTATTTCCTTTGTCCACTTCACAAAACTGTCTTTTAAGCGCTACCTTGCGGCTAGTGCATCATAGGCGTAGTCGCTTTTGTGCCATTAAAACCTACATAACTAACTAGCCTCTTTTTTTCTTCATCGCTAAACATCCTGTGATGTTTGGCTGGCTGGCTGGCTGGCTGGCTGGCTGGCTGGCTGGCTGGCTGGCTGGCTGGCTGGCTGGCTGGCTGGCTGGCTGGCTCGCTGGCTGCCTGGCTGGCTCGCTGGCTGCCTGGCTGGCTGGCTGGCTTGGCCTGGGCCTGGCCTGGCCTGGCCTGGCCTGGCGTGGCCTGGCCTGGCTTGGCCTGGCCTGGCCTGGCTTGGCCTGGCCTGGCTTGGCTTGGCCTTGCCTGGCTTGGCCGGGCCGGGCCGGACCGGGCTGGCTGGCTGGCTGGCTGGCTGGCTGAATGAATGAATGAATGTGAAGGTCTCTAAATTGAAGTACCAGACGCGTACAGGGCACCAGCACAGAAATCTGACAAAGCTCACAATAGGTACATGGAAGACACACGACGCTTTACATTAAGAAAACGTTTATTTTGGCAGTATACAGCTTTTTTGCAAAAGCACCGAAACAAGGTAAGAACAACATGCGCAGGTTTACCGCTTTTCATGTCCGTATCACGTATTGGTGGTTCTTCTTGAAAAACGCAGTGCCATTTCAAGGTGGATGACCAGCGAAGCTCTGTATTTCATTAAAACTTCTTTCTGGGTGAGTTGGTGCATACTTGACATAAAAAATAGTAAAAGCGTCAACACGTGCATCCACAAAGTAGCAAGGACGAGACACAAGCGCTGTGTCTCGTCCTTGTTACTTTGTGGATGCATGTGTTGGCGCTGTTACAAATTTTATGTCACGAAGCTGTGTATGTGGGCCTCTTAATGCCAGCTGTACATTGCCGTGTATCAAACACCATATGCACGTAAATGGAAAGCGAGGCACGCCTAGTCGCTCCTCCGCGATGTTGAGCCTCGGGAAATGAGGAGGCACCGGAGGTATACATAGGCATATATTGTTGCAAACTGCTACACGACACCTTTTACTAATGAATCCTGGCACCTAGATCATATATGCCCCTCACTGCACTCCGAGGGCGGTGGGGTGCACTGCGTCACTGTAGCCAAGACGATAGTGAGTTGGTCGACATCCCGCAGTGCAGTTATAGTTGTGAGGTCACTCGAACACCACAAGCGGTCACACACAAAACTGGTGATACAGAATTGGTTCCCCGCAAACTCCCTATGAAACCTGGCCGTTGCTCCGGTGAAACATTCCAAGTTTGCGGGATCAGGGCCACATGGACGGCTCGCTGTCCGTTCCGCTTCGCGGTTCTGGCGGGCAGCACGCATACTGGACCACCCCCATACACAAATGCATCCTTACTTTCTTTAGAATTCTTCCCAACTTTCTATCAACTTTATTATCATCCTATGTACTTTTACTTCCCATTAATGCATGTGACAAGAAAGTATGTAGGCTCCGTTTATTCATTTGAAGAAGTTTGATGAATGTTTAAAGGAAGTTGGCACGCTCTGTTCTTACTTTCGTTTTAAGAAGGTTTGTTAAAAGAAAGTTTTAGAAAAGTTGGTAGGCTCTGTATATACTTACGTTTGAAGAAACTTGGTTTAAAAAAAGTTGGTTGGCGGTTTCAATTGTTTAAAAAAAGTTTTAACAATCGTATCCAATTGATTCATTTGCTCCTTTACCTCTGCAATAAAGGAGCATCACACGCCAAATTTTTAATACAATAATTACTGCGAATACCACAGTGTCACAGTGACAACTCCTTCGCGCAGATAAAAAGAAGCAGAGAGACAGAATAACTTTTAAAAAAATTATGGGGTTTTACGTGCCAAAAGCAGTTTCTGATTATGAGGCACGCCGTAGCGGAGGACTCTGGAAATTTCGACCACCTGGGGTTCTTTAACGTGCACCTAAATCTAAGTACACGGGTGTTTTCGCATTTCACCCCCATCGAAATGCGGCCGCCGTGGCCGGGATTCGATCACGCGACCTCGTGCTCAGCAGGCTAACACCACAGCCACTGAGCAACCACGGCGGGTAGAATAATTTTTTGCTTCGGATGCGCATGTAATCAGCAGAAGCAAAAGTAAAATATATTTGTCCTGCCTGTGAAAAATCCTATTTATAATATATCTTCTACTCTATAAAAGAAAGACATTTATACATTGGAAATCAAACCATTTACTTATCCGTGGGAAATAGAGACGCTACCACTGCTTCATCTAAAAAAGTTGCACTATTGTATTTTTTGACGTATTGTAAGGCTGATTATTTTTGTTCGCGAGGCTTTTTTTATTACCTCGGCGTGTTAAGAAACCTTTATTATACTATTGTATGCAAGTTATGCACAACACTTGGTTGTCTCGGAAATGCAGTACATTTGGTAGCTGTTAAATATACTTTTCCTTTCTTAACTGCGTGTGATCGCTGTGTTGAGATTGGTGGTCGAAGAGAAGTACAACAGCACGAATTCCGTAAATGCTTGCTTGGGTGCACAACTAAATAATTTGCGATTGTCTGGCTCAGCAATGAAAGTAGCGACAGTGAACCTAGCATGGCCGTATCGGTTTACGCTTTCGTGCAAACGGTATGCTTGCTGCAGTTCGCCTGAAGCTCCAGCTGCTGTAGCAGGCCAGCCATCAGCAAGTTTTGTGATGCTAAGAGGAAATAGGGTTTCGCCAATTCAAGATGAGGGCATATGTTCTCGAAAACACTACACCTGGCGCCATAGAAAGCCTGTATATGGGCGGTGATCATGAATTAGTGCTTGGTAGCTGCCAAAAAAGACCGAAGGCCACCGGCCATTGCAATCAGACGGAGCTGCACGGGCCGCGCGTTGATTGGTTCGTGTTCACCTTCTAAAGTTCGCTCATGGTTTGGCTTAAATCACTGTGTATGTTTTATAGAGGAAGAAGCCTACCCAGGGACTGCAAGCCCAACAAACGGGGCCTAAATACAGGCCGTCCTCCCAGCTACGACTTCCTTTCAGTAACAAAATCGGATCTCGAAGGCCGTGCTTTTGCGAACTGCATGGGCCTGAATCAGATGCCAATCTTTGAGCCGAGATCCGCTTGCTTAACCGCAGTGTGGCGCTGCTGCATTCTTTTTTTCTTATCTGCCCAGCGGCCTATTTAGGCACGATTGGCCTCCTTGAAACTCTTGGATTCAGCGAGAGCCTGGAGAAAGCAAACATGTCCGCAGTAGAGATTAGCAAAAGGCGATTGGGATATTGGTGGAAGAAAAGTTGGAAAACGACAAAAAACGGAGACGTACAAAAGCAAAGTTCACAATACGGAGTCAGAAAATTTGGTTGTTGGTATTCATACTGTTTTTTTTTTCTTTTTTAATCTAGGTAGGACGTTAGGCAGTTCAGTAGCTGGAGCTTGGTGGCGCAACGCACCGCCCCATAACAAAGGGGACGCTTATAACATCCATCCATCCATTTTGACCACCGATGATATTGGCTGTGCCTGAGTGTTCGTTGCAGTAAGGCGGTAGATTAATTATATTTTAGAAGTGCCTAGACAAGACAAAATGGGCTCCTTATCCTGTGCATTACCCATCGCAGAACCTCCGGACTCGATTAACGCTAACAGGTCACTGTGTGTTTCGTGCTATGCAGTGTCAAAAGTGTCCAACTACAGAGCCCGTCCGAGCTGCCTTTGTTCTGTCGAGCTGCCTGCCCGCACTCTCTCGTGAAAAGCCTGGTACTCGGGCATCGAATCGTAGGCTATGGAAGAATTTGTTGAAGGTTGTGCTTTAGTGGAGCTGGAGTTCATCGAAAGTTCTGCGGTGTTTGCGCCGGAAAAGTGTCCGCCCCATGTACCTGTGAAACGAAGCAGCGCTTGCCGACTACGTCTTTAAAGGTACGCAAGTTTGGCGCTTGACCGAATTCTTGTAGTTTACTGTTCATGTGATGAGCTCTGTGTAACTAGAGCAGAGCGCTTTCTGAGCGTAGGTTGTCCATGTTGCTGTGCACATTCAGCAAGAAATTGCGCGATAGCTTCCTGTGATGTTACCGCGCACTTGCATTTGCTGTGAAGTGTGCTACCCGCCTTGATTGCTATCGCTAAATGGGCACACAAATATGAGAACACTGAACGTTAGTGCTTGTTTGGTAGTTTCCTGGCAAGAAATTCTTCACTAAATAGGCAATGCCGCAAGTACAGTACATGTCGCTACAATAGCAGCTTGGGCTTGTTGGTTTTCCGTCCTGGTGTTACCAGCGCTAAACGTAGGTGGGACACGAGGCGAGAAGACGACACCACGAGCACTGACTTTCAACAAAGTTTATTTGAAAGAAACTCGGCTTTTTGTTCTTTTTCACGTGAAATCATTTTCTTGAGTGCGCAGAAGTGCGTGTTTCACATGATGTGCGATGACGTGTCTGCGACACGTTTCGGCAAATCCATAAAAAAGCCGTGTTTCTTTCAAATAAACGTTGTTTAAGTCAGCGCTCGTGGTGATGTCTTCTCGTCTCGCGTCCCTTCTACGTTTTGCGCTGATAACGCCAGGACAGCACATGTGTAATGTATACGTGGATGTCTCATACACTTCGCGCGCTGGTGCACGATTGCTATGTTTGACGCTTGAGCAGATATCAGCTTGTATGAAGATTTTTTTTTGCATGCAGCTTCGTTTAAAAACACGCGTCGCGAGAACCTGTCTGTATTGTTTATGTTCATGGGTGCCTGCGCGTATTGGTCTTTGATATCGCTGGGCCGATATAGGCCGAAATTACAATAACGAGGTTTCTTTTTAATCGATGCATTTCTGTCAGAAGCTGGACTTTATTAAATGTATTGTAACGATGTTAATAAAACAACGATATTTATTAAGGGCGAACTTGTGCCCCTAAGTAAAAGTCACTGCGGTCGTGAAGAAATCCCCGGCAGTCGCGTTCTCAAAACTGGCCTCGAACCGTCTTCCTCTTCCTTCTCGCGTGACACCTCGTGCGCGTGGCGCATGCGAGCCGGGTCCAACCGGCTGCCCGTGCCACGAAGATCGCTGCCTGTTGCTGCTGAACAACACCACGGTACGGCGTGCACAGTGTCCAATACAAAGGGCGCGCCACTTGAATGTGACCAAGTTTGTCGCGGCATTATCCCCTCCCTTACCGCATCGGCCCGATCCGAGAGAGGAAGTAGAGGTTCCTGTGGGCTCTCACTTTTTTTTTTTTTTTTTTTTTGTTCATGACCTCTCCTGGTAGGGTTTCATGCGGACAACATGCACAGCTTCCGTGGAGTTGCGCCGTCTTGGGCTTTCGTGTCCAGCGGATTTCACTTCGTAAGTGACGTCGCCTATACGACGAAGTATTTCGTAAGGGCCGAAGTATCGGCACAGAAGCTTTTCAGACAGTCCACGGCATCGCACTGGGGTCCATAACCACACCTTGTCACCGGGCTGGTAATGAGCTCCACTACGGCGCTGGTTGTACCGACTGGAGTCGATGCTTTGTTGACGGCGTATTTGATACCTTGCCATCTGTCATACCTCCTCGGCTCTTTGCAAGAAATCATCTACGTCAGATGAGTTATGGTTTTCTTAACCTAACGGCAACATAGCATCCAAAGTTGTGGTTACTGCTCAGCCGAATACAAGTTCAAACGGGGCGACTCGTGTTGTTTCTTGAACGGCGGTATTATATGCGAAGGTGATTTACGGCAAAATGTCGTCTTACAGCCCACGTTCAACGTCCACATGCACTGAAAGCATGTCAGCCAGTGTTCTGTTCTATCGTTCAGTTAAACCGTTTGTCTGCGGGTGGTACGCCGTAGATCTCCTATGATCAGTATGTGTCATTTGCAACGAGCACTTCATTAGGTCCGCAGTAAAGGCCATTCCACGATCGGTAATAGCAACTTGGGAGCGCCATGCCTGAGCATGATATTGTGGACAAAGAATTTTGCAACTTCGACAGCTGTTGCAGTGTACAGGGAATCAGTTTCTGCGTAACGGATCGATAGTCCGTGGCCACAACTATCCACTTTTTGCCTAAAGATGATGTTGGGAAGGGTCCAATGTGGTTCACACCGACTTGTCGGAATGGGGCTTTTGGTGGCTCTATTGGCTGGAGGAGGCCTGCCGGTTTTACGGATGGAGTCTTGCGCCTTTGACACTCGCGACAAGTCTTGACATAGTGCTGCATTGATGCTAATAACTTGCACCAGTAGTATGTCAGACGAGTCCTGGCGAATGTACGGCTCACGCCCACGTGTCCAGATGTCGGTTCATCGTGACATGCACGCAAAATTTCTTCTTGCATAGATGTTGGTACGACAAGTAAAAACTTTGTCTCGCTGTTCTCGAAGTTTCTCTTGTAGAGAACACTTCTTCGCAGACAGAACGAGGATAGCCCTCTTGATAAAATACGCGGCAGTTGAACGTCGATTCCCTACAGGCGCTGTATAAGTGGAAGCAATTCCGGGTCATCTTGTTGTTGTTGACCAATTTCTGACGCGTCAACAATGCCAAGGAACGAGAAATCCTCTTCTTGTGAGACAGTCGTCATGACTGGTGCGCGTGACAAACAGTCCGCATCGCTGTGTTTCCTCCCGGATCGGTACACGACCGTAATATCATGCTATTGAAGCCTAAGGCTCCATCTTACTAGTCGTCCGGATGGGCCCTTGAGAATCGCCAGCCAGCAAAGCGAATGGTGGTCACGTTGACTGCTCTGAATGGTCTACCATATAGGCAGGGCCTAAATTTACATATTGGCCAAATGACTGCGAGACACTCTTTCTCTGTTGCTGAGTATGCCTCTGCTTTCGAGAGTTTACGGCTGCCGCAAGCTATTACTTTCTCCTGGCCGTAATGCCACTGCACTAGTATGGCACCGAGGCCGACGGTTATCGCATCGGTACGAACTTCAGTGTCGGCTGTCTTATCAAAATGGGCAAGGATTGGGGAAGCTTTCAGGCGTTTCCTTAACTCGTCAAAGGAGCCTTGTTGTTCCCTTTTCCACATGAAAGGTTCATCTTCTCTTGTTAGTATTGCAAGAGGCTCAGCAATCTTTGAAAGTTTTCCACAAATCTTCAGTACTATGCGCATAAACCCAAGAAACGTAGCGCATACTTTTTGTCTGTGGGTGTCAGGAACCTCGCAACAGCTGCTGTCTTTTGGGGATCTGGTTGAACGCCTTCAGCACTGATGACGTGTCCGAGAAACCGAAGTTCATCGAAGCCGAATTGAAATTTTTCCGGCCTAATTGTCAAGTCTGCTGCGCGAATAGCTTCTAATACTACTCGCAAGCGCTCTAGATGTTGGTAAAATGTGGTGGAAGATACGACCACATCATCCAAATACACAAAGCACGACTTTCATTTCAATTCTGCGAGCACAGAGTCCAGCATTCGCTGGAACGTTGCGGGCGCGGAACAGCGGCCGAATGGAAGTGCTTTAAATTCGTAGAGGCCATCAGGGGTTACGAATGCTGTCTTTTCACGGTCCCGTTCATCCACCTCTATTTGCCAATATCCACTCTTGAGATCCAGGGAGGAGAAAAACTTTGCAAATTGGAGCCGATCTAACGTATCGTCGATACGCAGAAGGGGTATACATGCCGCTTAGTTACGCTGTTGAATTTACGGTAGTCGACGAAGAATCCAAGTGAGTTATCTTGTTCTTAACGAGCACTACGGGAGACGCCCATGGACTGCTGGAAGGCTGAATAACGTCATCTGAAAGCATCTCGTCTACTTGCTTCTTGATGAGCTCCCTTTCTTTCGGTGAAACTCGATACGGGTGCTGGCATACCGGTCTTGTGGCGTCCTCTGTTATGATTCTGTGCTTTGCAACAGACGAGCACCGTACCTTCGAGGAAGTGGAGAAGCAGTCTGAAAAATCCTTGATCAGGGCATATATCTGTTTCTTTTGGGCTTCCGGGAGTCTCAGGTTGGCGGTAATTGATCTGTCGACACTGCAGGTCCCTGGCAGGGCAGTTGACGTTGTCGTTAGGCTGCATAATTCGGTCGCTACACAGAACTCGTGGGAATAGGCAATAGCTTTTCCTTCTGAGATGTGTTCGAATTCATTTCCGAAATTCGTAAGTGCGACATTTGCATGGCCATCGCTTAAGTGAACAAGACCCCGAGCAATGCAAATACCTTTGTTGAAAACGAGCTCTATGTTTTCATCCGCTATGCCTTCGCGGTGGTAAAATGTTTAATTCTCCACAAGCACCATTATACTGCAGCGTGGCAGCACAGTTGCATCATCATCAACGACGCGCAGTGCAGCAAGATGGCGCTCCTCCGATGGTTCCACAGGTATAGCTTGTTTTGTCGAGAAAGACGCACAGGTTAATTATGGCGCCGTTAGCTTGTCGAAAATTCATTCTTAATATAAGTTCCCGTGAACATTCTGGCAGTACAAAAAAGTCAGAAACGTAAGTGAAGCCTTTTACCGTAAGTCTTGCGGTGCATCGGCCAAGGGGCGTAATAAGATGACTGCCTGCCGTGCGTATCTGCGGTCCAGTCCACTGCGTCAAGACGTTTTTCAGGTGCTTCGAAATATTGAAGCTTATTATCGAATCATCAGCGCCGGTGTCGACTACGGCATTCAGCTCGCATCCATCTATTGTCAACCGCAAATCTGATGTAATCGATTCGTTCCTGCACCTGTTTACTCGAATTATCTCGTCATCGCACTGGAACCGCGTTGGAGGATCTTCATAACTGTGGTTATAAGCGGCCTCACCTCCACAGGTCGCTTGCTTCAGTTTTCCTGGTGTGGGCTTGTTGAACGACGCCTAGGAAATCTTGAAGACGCGCGTGGGCTAGGCGATCGGTAGAGCATGGGCGACGGTGACCGTGGTTGATGTTAGCGAGGAGTAGTGGGGCTTTGGCGCGTGGACAAATATTCTTCGATCTCTGCTGGCCGTTCACCGCTTCGGGGGCATGGTGCACTTAAGAGAAAACCCCTTAATCCAGCTTGACGGTACGGGCAGAACCTATACAGGTGATTCGCTTCTCCGCAGTGAAAACACAGAGGCCTGCGCTCGTGGTCACGCCAAACGGCACTTTTCCGGGGCATCTGTCCCACAACATGAGGTGCACTACGTGCTGAAGGCAGATAGGCAGCTGGTGGTTCCAGCAGACGAGGTGCAATGCGTACTGTCGGTGGGCTGGAAACGGTTGTCGCAGCTGCTACACTGCTGTGAACCGCGGGTTGCGTGATTACGTTGGCGTACGTTGGGGTGCGCCGCATCGGCTGTGGCTCACGCTCTGAATCCCGTATGACGTTCCTCAGTTCGTCCCGGACAACGAAGATGATAGATAGTGCAGTTGGAGCCTGAGGTGTCTGCCACTTGTTGAGCTCTTCCCTGATCACTGACCGGACGAGCTCCCGCAGGGCTTCAATGTCGTTTGGCACGCCTCCAGGCAAGACATGGGCAGGTTCACAGCTTGCCTCACGGTTGTATTGCCGAGCCCACTGTTCCAGCGTCTTTTTGGTGGTCATTGCTTCGTATCTGAACTCGGCAACCATGCGCGGTGGGTTGCGGACGAGAACTGCGAAGAGTTCCTGCTCTAATCCAAGCAGAGATGGCGCAGCTTCTTATCTTCACTTATAGTTGGGTCAGCACGCTTGAACAGGCGGGTGATGTTCTCGATGTACATCGCCTCGTTCTCGTTTGTGAGTTTGTTGCTGGCTTGAAGTGCAATTTCCACCTTTTCTTTACGATCCGTGCTAGCGTACGTTGCTAGCAGTTGTCGAAATTCCTCCCAAGAGGACAAAGAGGTTTCGTGGTTTTCATACCACGTTTGTGCGAAGTCCTCCAAAGCGAAATATACGTTACGGAGCTTCTGTCTCTCATTCCATTCATTAAAGCTCGCCACTCTTTCGAACAGTTCCAACCAGTCTTCCACGTCTTCGAACGCGTCACCGTGGAATCTTGGCGGTTTGCGAGGTTGGCTTACGACTAGATGTGCCGGTGTTACCTGGCTAGTCATTGTGGCGGCGTCTGTTGTCTGAGTTTCTCTTGGCATGAAGAGAAGAGGGCCGAAGTCGGGCGAGTCGCCTCGAAGACGGCGGCTGGTCCACTAGTGTACAGGTGTCAGTTCCACGGGATGGACTCGGTGGTTGTCGGGGCTACGCTGACTTCCGTTCGTGGGGCTCCGACTCATAGCCGCACCTCCATCATAAATGTAACGATAATAATAAAACAACGGTATTTCTGAAGGGCAAACTTCTGCCCACAAGTAAAAGTCACTGCGGTCGTGAAGAAATCCCCGGCGGTCGCGTTCTCGAAACTGGCCTCGAACCGTCTTCCTCTTTCTTCTCGCGTGATACCTCGTGCGCGTGGCGCATGCGAGCCGAGTCCAACCGGCTGCCCGTGCCACGAAGATCGCTGCCTGTTGTTGCTGAACAACACCACGGTACGGCGTGCACAGTGCCCAATACAGAGGGCGCGCAACTTGAATGCGACCAAGTTTGTCGCGGCAATATATATATATATATGTATGTATGTATTGTGAGACAAGGTTTAGGCAGCCATTCTTTATTCCCCCGAGTTTGAGCCCCACCACCAGGCCCCAAAACGCTGATGATGACTGTACAGATGTGAATATGAAGCGTATGAATAATGCTGAAATAATCCGAAGAATAAGAATGGGCTCGGGTGTGTTTGGCAGGCATTCTCAGATCATGAACAGCAGGTTGCCATTATCTCTCAAGAGAAAAGTGTAAAACAGCTGTGTCTTACCAGTACTCACGTACGGGGCAGAAACCTGGAGGCTTACGAAAAGGGTTCTACTTAAATTTATTATGACGCAACCAGCTATGGAAAGAAGAATGATGGGTGTAACGTTAAGGGATAAGAAAAGAGCAGATTGGGTGAGGGAACAAACGCGAGTTAATGACATCTTAGTTGAAATCAAGAAAAAGAAATGGGCATGGGCAGGACATGTAATGAGGCGGGAAGGTAACCGATGGTCATTAAGGGTTACGGACTGGATCCAAGGGAAGGGAAGGGAAGCATAGCAGGGGCGGCAGAAAGTTAGGTGCGCGGATGAGATTAAGAAGTTTGCAGGGACAACATGGCCACAATTGGTGCATGACCGGTGTAGTTGGAGAAGTATGGGAGAGGCCTTTGCCCTGCAGTGGGCGTAACCAGGCTAATGATGACGATGATGAATAATTCTCACATTAATTTCCCCGCGCACGCACGCGGCCATCCAGGCCGCGACTAAGGCAGGAGGGAAGCGCCGAACGAATAATTTGAGACGCGAAATGTGACCGATTTGCGAACCACGATAACGATCGTCCGAAGAAATGCCTACAGGAGTAACGCTATAATTCATGGGGGATGGTTGTTCATTATTAATGTAGCGTCGAAGGAAGCTGGATTCAAACTTCTCGCACAAACCGGGTGTACGAATAGGCGTCCAAAGGAGCACTTCCTCTCCAGGACGAAAGGAGACGTCGCGACGAGAGATGTCGTAACGTTCCTTGCGATCTAGCTGACTCACCTCTGTTTTGAAATGAGCGCGTTGACGGCATTCCTCAAGTCTCAAGACAAGCTGTTCGGGTGTACTGGCCGAGGTGTTAGTTGGGGCATTCAAGAAAACGGTGGCGATGGCGAATGTCGGTGAACGTCCGTAAACTAGGTAAAAAGGTGGGCACCCCCTTGTTCGTTGGATAGCCGTGTTGTGAGCAAACGTCCCCAAAGGTAAAATTTTGTCGCAGTTGTCTTGATTTGGCCCGATATACATTGATATCATATGTGTTAGTGCGGAGTGAAATTACTTGTTAAGCAATTTGTTTGAGGGTGATATGCGGATGTCGTCTTATGAACTGTGCCACAAGCTCCGAGTACTTCTTCGATCATTCTTGACTTGAAAGTCTTGCTGCGGTCACTTAACAGTACACGAGGTGCACCATGACGCAGAACAATAGCATCCAGAAAGAAGGTGGCAACGTCTGATGCCGAACTGGTGCGTAGAGGAGCGTTCTCTGTGTATTGTGCGAGCTGGTGAACTGCTGTCACGATCCATCGATGACCTGCCGGCGTTATAGGCAGAGGCCGACTAGGTCTATCCCAACGATGGCAAATGGTCTCTTGGGACATGGGAAGGGCTGTAAAAGCCTAGCCGGAGGCGAGGTTGGTCGTTCCCGCCATTGACACTGGACGCAAGAAGCGAGGTACTTGGCCGCCATAAAGGTAGATATGCCTGGCCAAAAGAAACGGCTCCTAACGGGCTGGTGTGTTTGGTGGAAACCCAAATGGCCAGCAGATGGGTCGTCGTGAAAGGCTTCAAGGACTTGTGCCTGCAGCGAACGTGGAAGAACAGTTACCCAATGGTGTCCGTCGGAATTGCAAATGTAGCGGTGAAGCACATCGTTGTCCAGCTTAAATAGTCGCAGTTGTCGACGTAATCTGGCATTTGGTGCAGAAGTACTTCCGCACAGACGTTGGATAATGCTGTTGCAGTAGGGCACCTAACGTTGACACGCGGTGAGCTGAGGGACGCGATTGGAAGATAACGTGCCAGTAAGCGCTTGAGGTAATAACAGGAGTATAGACTTAGTCTCATCATCAAGTGGCGAGTGATGGAGAGATGTACTCGAAGGTAATAGTGGCAGGGGGCCGCGAGTGGGAGCGTGGGCATCATGATGCTTTTTCCCAGACTTGTAGACAACGTCAAAATCGCACTCTTGTAAGCGGACTACCCAGGGACCAAGGCGTCCAGACAAATTTTTTATTGACGACAACCAGCATAAGGCGTGGGGGTCGGTTATGACGATGAAGTGGCATCCATAAAGATATGGTCGAAATTTTTGTATGACCCAAAATACTGCGAGGGATTCCTGCTCTGCGATCGAGTAGTTCTTTTCGGCAGCCGTTAATATGGGACTGGCATAGGCAACTCTCTCTCGTGAGGTGGATCATTCTTTTCGGCAGCCGCTAATGTGCGACTGGCATACGCAACTCTCTCTCGTGAGGTGGATCACGCTGTAGAAGCACAGCACCGATTCCGTCGCCACTAGCGTCGGTGTGCAAACAAGTTAGTGCGCTCTCATCGAAGTGACAGACAAGAGGGTCGGTGGTTAATGCTTGCTTGAATGCTTGGAAAGAAAGTTCACAGTCGTCTACCCAAGGGAAAGCAGTGTCCGGCGTGAGCAACTTGTGCAGCGGCGACCCCATGGCAGCAAAATGACTGATGAAGCGGAGGAAGTAGGATACCAGGCCCAAGAAACTTCATAATTGTTTTTATTTTCAGGGCGAGGGAAGCGAATCGCGGCTGCAACCTTGTCGGGATCTGGTCAAACGCCATCTTTACTGATAAGGTGTCCCAACTCTTTGATGTTCTTTCTGGCAAAATGGCATTTGTTCGTGTTGAGTTGGAGTCCAGCGCTGGAAATGCATGTGACAACTTCGGCCAAACGCTCAAGGTGCTGACGGAAAGTTGTAGAAAAAATAACGACATCATATAAATAGCACAGACTGGTCTTTCACTTAAGGTCGCGTAAAACTGTGTTGATCATGCGTTCAAATGTCGCAGGAGCAAAACATGAACCGTACGGCATGTCGTTCAACTCGTAAAGTCCGTCTGGTTTTGCAAAGGCTTTCTTGTCTTTGTCCACTTCGTGCATGGAGATTTGCCAGTACCCGGATCGGAGATCTAGACTTCAGAAATATTCTGCACCATGGAGGGATTCAATGGCATCGATTCTTGACAGAATCGATCGATTCTTGACATCAGATTTATTTTATATTTGATTTTATTTCGTAAATACTGCGAGCATTCAGAGAAGGCCATGGGCATGAGTGGACAGTACATATGAAGAAATGATCAAAAATAAGAAGACAAGAACACATTACACAAGGCTCGCACCACACACTGAAAAGTAGCGAAAGACCGATAGTTTGCACGTCGCTTGCACACAAACCCGTGCTACAGATATAAGATTGCACACTTATATATTGCCAGAGCGCTTGACAAGGAAAAATTGGATGAAAACACGGACCATTCAAGCTGCGCATGCGCATCGCACGATATGACAAACTGCTGTAATTCATCACTTATCGAAGCATTTTGCGGGAGAACCATAGCATATGTCGCGAGATGATAAGTGTTGCTGAAAATCAAAGGCTGATGAAAGAATTATAAAGCACTTAAGAATGACTGGATGGTGGGCTTCTCGACAATGTGTGCATTGAACCTGTTCCATTCTCGAATAGTTCGAGGAAAAAATGAATTACTGAAGCAATCGGTTCTGCAGGCGAATTCCTTAACTTTTTTTCGAGTGATTTCCTCGTGTGGAACGACGAGTCACCTGTTGAATGTACAATTCCTTATTGATACGCAGATTATCATGATACATTAAATACATATATTTAAACCTGTCACGATGACGTCTTAGTTGTGTTTCTAAATTAGCTTTTTCTAGCAGCTGAGTCGGAGATATGTGCCAGCTGTATGAATTAAAGACGAATCTTATTTTCTTTGGACACTTTAGAGTTTTCTTATATTTACTTCAGTAAATGGGTCCCATAAGAGGGAAGCATATCCAAGAATCGGCCTAATAAATGTTTTATATGCCAGTAACTTTATTTCTTCTGTCGACTGATGTAGGAAACGCTTCAGATACCCAAGCTTCTTCATTGTCTTTTTTTTATGTAGTTAATATGTGTGTTCCACCTGAGATCAGACGTGATCATGACACCCAAGTATTTATAACTCTCTACTAAAGAAAGACTTCGGCCATTTATTGAATATTGGAAGTGTAGGGGAATCCGTTTTCTTGATATTGTCATTGATACGGTTTTCTTCTCATTTACCTTCATTTGCCACTCAGAACACTAACTGTCTATTTTAGATAGAGATGAATTTAGAAGAGCCTGGTCATTCGGACAGTGAATTACATTATACGATATACAATCGTCAGCAAACAACTTAGTTTTTACTGGTATGTCTTGAGTAATGTCATTAATAAAAATAAAAATACCAGTGGTCCCAGGATGGATCGCTGCGGTATGCCTGACAAAACTGGGGCCGGACTGGAACTAATGCTTCGATGGAAACACTCTGCTGTCGCAATGAAAGATATGCTTCTATCCAGGATATTAACGTAGTGTTCTTGAATATTGATTTCGTTTTGACAAGCAGTTTGGGATGAGACACGCGATCAAAGGCTTTCTCGAAATCTAAGAATATAATGTCTACCTGGCTTTGCTTATCTAATGATGCGGCAAAATCATGAACGGTTTCGAACAATTGTGTTACTGTTAGCAGGTTCTTGCGAAAACCATGCTGTCTGGAATCGATCAGGTTGTTATTTTTAAGAAACTCCGATATATGTTGAAAAATTACATGTTCTAGTGTGTTCACACATGTGCATAAAATGGAGATAGGCCGGTATATAGCAATATATGATGCATTTTGTGATTTAGGAACGGGGACAATTCATCCATACTTCCAATCATGTGGAAGTTCCGCTCGCCGTAAGGATTCTTTAAATATTATGGTTAAATATTTCGAGCACCATTCGGCATACCTAATGAGGAAGGCATTCAGTATGCCGTCTATTCCAGGGGATAATTTGCTGCCCAATTTCAAGAGAAGCGAGAAAACGCCTTCCTCAGTTATTGATACATCACCTATAGCAGGGAATTCATGAGGTAGTGTAAAGTGTGGCTGATTGCCGTCATCTTTCCTGAACACTGAACAGAAGCAATCATTGAATGAACTCACAATGGCAAATGGATCCGTAACAGGTCAACCATCAATACATAGATTCGGTATCGTACTCTTTTTTTTTTTTTTGTTTGAAATGACGCCAAAGTTTTGCCGGGGACGAAAGAAGAAAGTTTTTCATAGTTACTCTAAGATAATGTTCCTTAGCCTATTTTATAGTGTGTATTAACTGTCTGCGCATGCGCGGTATCTTCGGAGGGACTACGACGAAGTTTCTTTCGGACTTTTTTCGTCTTTCGTTCCAAGCGTACAATGTCTTTAGTCATCCATGGGTTTGAGCGTTGCACACACTTCACTCGGAATGGTGCGAAATCTTGTATATACCTTAAAACAACGTTTTGAAGAAAAGCCACAATTCATCAATGGAAATTTCCCCAGACTCAGAGAGGACAACGAATTGTGAAAATGAGATATCAAGCTGGTCAAATATACTCACATCATCAGAACGCACACAAATTGGTACCATAGATGCCTGTTTCTTGCTTTTCTTTATACAATTCAAATCTACATATAAACTTACCATATTATGATCGGATATACCCTCAAGAACATACGTTTTCGGACTGCGATTAAGGATGCTATTGCTGACAAGAAAAAGATCTAAAATAGACATGGTTTGCCCTTGTATCTGTGTTTGTTCGGTAACTAATTGTGTTAGGTCACGGAAAAGAATAATATCAACAAAAAGCTCGGCAGAGCTGCTGAGGGGTCGGGCAATTTACTGTTCCAGTTTATAGATGGTACGTTAAAATCGCCACCGGGAATAAAATTCCAAGAATAACTTTTGCTAGCGCATAAAAATTCATTAAGTTTCTCAAAAAAGGAATTACCTAAGTTAGGCGGCATGTAAAACCCTGCTACTACGAGACAAAGGTCATCAAGAAAGAGTTTTAAGATTACGTTCTCGATACCAGGTACGCCAGGAAGCTTCTCCACGTGAAGCGTTTCTTGGAAGATAATTGCGACACCACCGCCTCGGGAATCCCTATCCGTGCGGTGAATTGGATAGCCTGTGGGGTTACCTCATCGTCGCTGATTTCACTGTGCGGCCAAGTCTTGGTTATTATTAATAAATGTGGTGTGTATGTCAGAATGATGCTTTCTATTTCTTCGGACTTATCCATAATGCCACGGGCATTAAGGTTCAGGCAACAAAATGGTTCTTTATTGCCAGTTTCAGTTCATTGCTTCTTGCTGACGTCAGGCTTTCTAACAGGAACCCTTTTATTTTCTGTTTCATCCCATTCGAACAATTCGTCAATAATTTTAATTGTGTCGTACACCAACTGGGCTTTGCCACCTGCTTTTCTTAATTCTGAGGTGTTCTGCCAGAGTTTCTGACGTTTTAGTCTGGTTGGCGCTGAAATATCTTCCGAAATCGAGACATCTTTGCCTTTCAGCTTGCGACAATTTTTCAATATGGCCATCTTTTCACGGTGGTCGATCAGTTTTATTATCACGGGACGGCGTTTGTTGAGTTGCTTGCGGCTTATCCTATGAATCCGTTCGACCGAAGGAACAGCCATGTCTAGGGTTTCGCTGAAAACGCCGTTGACCACTTTTTCAGTCAAATCATCTGTCGTTTCATTATCTTGCTTTTTTACACCGAACACAATAATGTTATTTCTCTTGGATCGGTCTTTTAGTTCTATCAGCTTACTTTCCATAGTTCAAATAGTCCCGTCAAGCCTAAGCACCTCAGTTTTAACTTCTCTGATAGCTAATGTGGCTGCCTCAACAATATTGAGCTTGGATTCAGTTTCGTCGAGTCTGGTTTGGATACTTTCTTCCTCTTTAAGTAACTCAGTGAGTCGTTGGTCTACCGTGGGACCAGGGTTCGGTTCTACGTCCCCACTTATCAGTAGCGATAATACATTTCGAACATTCAAACAGAGAATGCAAAGACAATGTGGGCCCGTCAGCTGGAAAAAGCACGGGTCGTCCGATTTCACAGTACAAGCTTCGTTACTAACCAGCATGAAGAACAGGAACGGATTTAGCCTCATGTTGACAGGAGGCCAGCTGACGTGCCCACTGAACTGTCGTGACCAAGGCGGGCTCTTCATAGCTGCGGGTGGCGTAGATAGTCCACGGTGCGATGACGCCCAGGTGTCGTTGTAGGGCTGCCAGTCATGTGGGTAATCTTGAGGAGGGGCGGTAGCGATGATAAACGGCTGTGCTGCATCTCGTAATGCGTCGACCGTTGCTGTCCAGCCAAGACGGAACTGCATGAAGAACAGGAACGGATTTAGCCTCATGTTGACAGGAAGCCAGCCGACGTGCCCACAGAAATACTTCTTTGCGTGTGATCTTAGTAAGCGCTCAATAATCGGCTCAAAATCCTACAGAGCCGTTTTTTTACGAACCAACAAAACAGGAGACAACCAAGAACTGGACGATGACCGAATGATGTCTCTTTTGAGCATGACATCAACATTATCCGCAATGATATTCCAATCTGGGCAAGATACGCGATACGGGCGGCAGCGTACAATCGAACTGCCTTCGCTTTTGATGGGATGTACTGCGACCGAAGTGCGCCCCAGAAGCTTGGAGTGAACGTCAAATAAGGCGCTATGTCTTTGCAGCAGTGCCAAAAGGCCTTCTTTCTGCACGGAAGTCATATCGGGGTTTATCCCGGCTGTTAAAACAGCGGCAGCAGTAGGATCATCAGTTGTGGTAGACAAAAGGGGTGATTCGGTGTGAAGCGGTACCAGCAAAAGAGGTTGGGTGTGAGTAAAGCAAGTCGCAGTGGTGCCCCGGCAGAGCACAACTGGTGAAGAAGTAGGGTTACGAACAGTGATGAATGTTTTGCAGTAGTGAAACCGCACCGGGCTAGGAGTAAGGCTAAGCCCACCAGAAATGCAGCGAGTGCTCAGCGGAAAGAACACATCACCATTACCAATAGTGTCGGAAGTCAGTGTGAGAACGTGCTCATTGCCTGCAGGAATGAAACAGTAGGTAGGCGCGACGAAACGTAGGCTGTGAGCATCGACAGCGGACGAATATTCAGTGTCCGTCATATGAATAGTTCGCTGACGGCAAGCGATGAAAACTAAGGTGGAGGACAGGAAGTCCCATACCAAAATCATCGCGTATGTACACGAAGATAGCACGACAAACTGAATTTGGTGAAGGATGCCATCATAAAACATGCGTAGTGCAAACACCGGAGGGCTGAACAAGAAGTGCATTAGAACAACGAATGGGAGGGCCATTGTACGGCGTCTTCACTTTCCGCAATCGAAAACACAAGTCAGTACTAATAACAGAAAGCTATGCGTCTATATCAACCAAGGCTTCGGTTTGGGCACCTTCAACACACACCAAAAGTACATTTGACGGGCGTTCCTGAGGAGTTTCACGTTGTGCGAAGGATGCAACATTCCCTCCTGAAGCTGCATCATTTAGTTTTCCGGGCGGTGATCGGAGGGAAAAGTAGCCGGTCGATGAGGGGAAGAGGAGCGCCGCAACGGTGATGGAGAACGATGACGTGGGAAACGAAATGAACGGGCAGCGTTGAAGTCCTGTGGAAATGGGCAACGTCGTGGATGATAATTGTAGTAAGAACGCCAACGTTGTGGTACAGGGCCAGAAAACGCATTCCTTTAAAACCCGTCATAGCCACGCCTTTCATGATGCTGACGGCGTCGGCAAAAACCTTGAAATGTGGCCACGGATGCCGCAATAGAAGCAAACCGGTCGAGGTGGGCTCCATGCCTTGTAAGACTAAAGGGGCGGGGGGGGGGGGGGGGGGGTCTTGTAGTGACAGGATTCAGGTGCCCGTGCGGTGTACGTGCCTGTTGTGGTGGCTGCTAGGAGGGGGGCACTATAGAGGCAACCTGAGCGTAAGTTGGCGTAGGGATAGAGTGCGGGCTCGGGACTTGCGGGCAGGGGACGGCACAGCTTTCTCTTCTCTCACGATATGGCGTACGCTGCCACCAGGAGGCGTCATGTGGACTTCAGGAGGGGTTGACGAAGCTTGGGCACGCAGTTCCTCACAGACGATGGAGAGAATCAACGCACGTAGCCCGCTGTCGTTGGACACCTTGACATCAAATGTGTCAGGGTCTAAGCGCAGCATATGAAGCTCATCGAGACGCTCACACGTACTGAGGATGCCTGCGACGGTAGTGGGGTTCAGCACTAAAAGAGCATTCAATGCGACAGTCCCAGTACCCTTGAGCAGGTGGTATACACGGTCACCCTTTGCCATCGAGGTGTTCACGCGGTGGCAGAGGGTAGGGACGTCCTCTATTTACGAATTGTACGATTCGCCCAGTGCTGAACACGCTCAGCAAGCTTCTTCTTGGGGACATCGGAGCGGACAGATGAGTTCGCGAAAATCTGGCGTAGGTGGCGTTTAAAGGTGCTCCAGTTGGCGAAATCGAGCTCATGATTGTAAAACCAAGCATTTGCAACGCCGGTTATGTAGAAGGCGACGTGAGTAAGTTTGGCAGATTTGTTCCAGTGGTTAAAGTCACTCACGCGCTCGTATAGCTCCAACCAGTCTTCAACGTATTCACCGGGAAGTCCAGCAAACACCGGTGGATCCTTCTGAGCGGTCACGACCGTCCAAGAAGGGGTTCGCGCAGGAGCCTGCAAGGTGGATGTCGTGGTATTTGCCTGCTCGTTTTGGGACATGGTCGAGTGCATTTGGTAAAGGCGGTGACCCGAGCGGAGCTCTAGAGATGTAACGTACGTGAAGCAGGACAGAGACCGGGGGCGAGAGGACGAAGTAACCGGACAGCACACTCCACCACTTGTGCGACAAGGTTTAGGCAGCCAGTCTCTTCTTCATTCTCCCGACTGAGAGCCCCATCCCCAGGCCCCAAAAGAGTGATCATGAGTATGTACAGACGAGAATATTGCCGCAACACTATCTGTGCCCAACCAGGCTGTCGACGAAGACGACGACTTCGAGTGTGCAAGCGATGTGCTAGAGAAGAATAAGCCTGAACTGAGCGCTTCTTCTAATTGTCTGGAATAAATACCGCTCTCCGCTCTTGTCTCAAGTAAGCCGTCACACTGGTGGACGTGCTAGTATCGCATCGTATTGTCACGTGGTGGTGACGTTCAAGAACACAGTAGCAATACTGTGATTAAGGAAACGAGCGTTTTATTGGGCGAACCTGTGCCCACAAAAACAGGCTACACTTATAACACAACGATAGCGGCGAACACGGTCGGCGATCGTCGAAAATCTGATCAGCGGGTCAAGCGCGTCGGCTTTTATACAGCAGTCACCGAATGTTCCAGTCTAATCGTTCGGACAGGCGTGCCTTCCACAAAGTTCTACACCATTCGCGTCACGCGATGAAATCAGATAATACAAGGTTCGGCGACAACAGACAGCGGATAGAAGCATCGATAACTTTCCAGAAACTTCGGATACATGCAGGCGCTTCCCGCGCTGTGCGATAACATTTGTTCGGCGGCGAAACGTGGTCGCCCGATAAAGATAAGTACACGTGTCAATACCCCCCTCTTAAAAAGCATCGACCCGATGCTACACACAAACGAAAACAACCGTAGCAAAGAAAACAATCAAAATAAGGAATTTCGTCAGCGTCCATAAAAGGGTTTAAGGCGCACCACGTGGACCACTTCAGATCGTGCGCGGCGCCGCTGTGAATGCGAAATGCCGTCTGGCACGACCTCATAGTCCAGAGCGCCAATACGTCGGATGGCCTTGTAGGGTCCAAACTAGCGCCGGAGTAGTTTCTCACTGAGTCCTCGTCGGCGTATCGGGGTCCATACCCAAACACGGTCGCCGGGCTGGTACTCGACGAAGCGTCGTCGGAGGTTGTAGTGTCGGCTGTCGGTCCACTGTTGGTTCTTGATCCGTAGGCGGGCGAGCTGTCGGGCTTCTTCGGCGCGCTGGAGATAGCTAGCGACGTCAACATTCTCTTCGTCAGTGACGTGGGGCAGCATGGCGTCGAGCGTCGTCGTCGGGTTCCTGCCGTAAACCAGCTTAAACGGCGTGATCTGTGTTGTTTCTTGCACCGCCGTGTTGTAAGCGAAGTTACATACGGCAGGACCGCGTCCCACGTCTTGTGCTCGACGTCGACGTACATTGCTGGCATGTCGGCGAGGGTCTTGTTCAGGCGCTCCGTGAGACCATTCGTCTGCGGATGGTAGGCAGTTGTCCTCCTGTAGCTTGTCTGGCTGTAATGCAGAATGGCTTGGGTGAGCTCTGCTGTAAAAGCCGTTCCTCTGTCGGTGATGAGGACTTCTGGGGCACCATGTCGCAGCAGGATGTTCTCGACGAAAAATTTCGCCACTTTGGCTGCGCTGCCTTTTGGTAGAGCTTTAGTTTCAGCAAAGCGGGTCAGATAGTCCGTCGCCACGACGATCCACTTATTCCCGGATGTTGACATCGGAAACGGCCCCAACAAATCCATCCCAATCTGCTGGAATGGTGGGCGAGGAGGTTCGATCGGCTGTAGTAATCCTGCTGGCCTTGTCGGTGGTGTCTTGCGTCGTTGACAGTCTCGGCATGTCCTGACGTAACGGGCGACGTCAGCGGTCAGACCCGGCCAGTAATACCTTTCCTGTATTCTCGACAGCGTCCGGGAGAATCCGAGATGCCCAGCGGTTGGATCGTCGTGTAGGGCGTGCAGTATTTCTGGACGCAGCACTGACAATACAACAAGAAGGTAGCTGGCGCGGACTGGTGAGAAGTTCTTCTTCACGAGCAAGTTGTTTTGTAGTGTGAACGAAGACAACCCGCGCTTAAATGCCCTAGGGACAACGTCGGTGTTCCCTTCCAAATACTCGACGAGGCTTCTTAGTTCCGGGTCTGCTCGTTGCTGTTTAGTGAAGTCTTCCGCGCTTATTATCACAAGGAGGGCGTCGTCGTCCTCGTCGTCTTGCGGCGGGGGATCGATGGGGGCGCGTGATAAGCAGTCGGCGTCGGAGTGTTTTCTTCCGGACTTGTATATTACCGTGACGTCATATTCTTGTAGTCTGAGGCTCCACCGCGCCAGCCGTCCTGAAGGGTCCTTTAAGTTAGCGAGCCAAGACAACGCGTGGTGGTCGCTGACGACTTTGAATGGCCTGCCATAGAGGTAAGGGCGGAATTTAGCTGTAGCCCAAATGATGACGAGGCATTCCTTTTCAGTCGTAGAATAATTGCTTTCCGCTTTTGACAGCGACCGGCTAGCATACGATATCACCCGTTCAAGTCCTTCTTTCCTCTGGACTAGGATGGCACCGGGTCCTAGGCTACTGGCGTCAGTGTGGATTTCGGTATCGGCGTCCTCGTCGAAGTGTGCAAGTACCGGCGGCGACTGCATGCGTCGTTTGAGTTCTTGAAATGCCTTGGCCTGCGGCGTTTCCCACTTGAACTCGACGTCACATTTGGTTAGGTGTGTTGGCGGCTCCGCGATGCGTGAAAAGTCCTTGACAAAGCGCCTATAGTAGGCACACATGCCAAGGAATTTGCGCACTGCCTTCTTGTCGGTTGGCTGCGGGAACTTTGCGATGGCAGCTGTCTTCTGTGGGTCGGGGCGTACTCCTGATTTGCTGATGACGTGGCCTAGGAACAAAAGCTCATCGTAAGCGAAGCGGCACTTTTCCGGCTTCAGAGTGAGCCCTGATGACTTGATGGCTTCTAACACTGTCGCAAGCCGCCTAAGGTGATCGTCGAAATTTCCGGCGAAGACAACGACGTCATCCAAGTAAACAAGACACGTCTGCCACTTCAATCCTGCTAACACCGTGTCCATGACGCGCTGAAACGTTGCAGGCGCCGAGCACAGTCCGAATGGCATGACGTTGAACTCGTAGGGGCCGTGTGGCGTGATGAAGGCGGTCTTTTCGCGATCTCTCTCGTCTACTTCTATTTGCCAGTAGCCAGACTTGAGGTCCATCGACGAGAAGTATTTAGCGCTGCAGAGTCGATCCAATGCGTCGTCTATCCGTGGAAGGGGGTACACATCCTTCTCCGTGATCTTGTCCAGTCGACGATAATCGACGCAGAAGCGTAGGGTTCCGTCCTTTTTCTTCACCAGGACTACAGGAGAGGCCCACGGGCTTTTCGACGGCTGGATGATGTCGTCGCGCAGCATTTCGTCGACTTGTTGCCTAATAGCTTCACGTTCTCGCGTCGAAACTCGGTAAGGGCTCTGGCGGAGGGGTCGAGCGCTCTCTTCGGTTATTATGCGATGCTTTGCAACTGGTGTTTGTCGAATCCTCGATGACGTCGAAAAGCAGTCTTTGTATCGTCGGAGAAGACTTCTGATCTGTTGCTGCTTACTCATAGGAAGACTTGGATTCACGTCGAAGTCTGGTTCGGGGACTATGCTCATCGGGGTAGATGCGGCTGAATCCGAGAGGACGAAGGCATTGCTGGTTTCCACAATTTCCTCGATGTATGCGATTGTCGTGCCCTTGTTGATGTGCTTGAACTCTTGGCTGAAGTTGGTTAGCATAACTTCCACTTGCCCTCCGTGGAGTCGAGCGATCCCTCTTGCGACGCAAATTTCACGGTCGAGCAGTAGATGTTGGTCGCCCTCGATGACGCCTTCTACGTCAGCGGGTGTTTCGGTGCCGACGGAAATAATAATGCTGGAGCGCGGCGGGATGCTCACTTGATCTTCGAGCACACTCAAGGCGTGGTGACTACGACAGCTCTCCAGCGGTATCACTTGATATTGCGACAGCGTTATCGATTTCGACTTCAGGTCGATGACTGCGCCATGTTGATTCAGGAAGTCCATGCCGAGAATGACGTCTCGTGAACACTGTTGGAGGATAACGAAGGTGGCAGGGTAAGTCCGGTCATGAACGGTAATTTTTGCCGTGCAGATCCCAGTCGGCGTAATCAGGTGTCCTCCAGCGGTCCGAATTTGAGGGCCTTCCCATGCAGTCTTAACTTTCCTCAACTGGGCGGCGATGTGTCCACTCATTACGGAGTAATCGGCTCCTGTGTCTACTAAGGCGGTGACTGCGTGGCCGTCGAGAAGTACGTCGAGCTCGGTGGTTCTTCGTCTTGCGTTACAGTAAGGTGTTGGCGTCGGATCACGGCTGCTTCGTGTTGAACTGAAGTTGGAACGTCGCGTCGTCAAGTCGTCTTTCGTCGGTGTAGTCTTGGCTTCCTGATTTCGTCGGGACGGTGGCGTTTCTTTGTTACGTCGTCTAGATGGTCTCTTCGTCGTCTTCGTCGGCGGCGGAGGATCTTCGTCAGTTCGACGAACAGCAACCGCACCTCCATCGGTTGCTGCTTGTACTTTTCCGGATATGGGCTGGCGGACCGGCCTCGGACTGGGCCAGTGTATGGTCGGCGCTGCGGCGACAGGTAGCGGCCTGGTGACGGGGAACGGGAAGGTCGTCGAGGGCTCCATTGAGTGGCGGCGAGGTAGTCGGCGATATCGCGAGGTCGTTCGCCAATCTGTGGCCGCGGCGCGTTAACGGCGAAACCTCGCAGTCCCATCTCCCGGTATGGACATCGTCGGTAGACGTGACCCGCTTCTCCGCAGTGGTAGCACAGCGCGCGGTGGTCAGGAGTGCGCCATACGTCTGTCTTCCTCGGGTAGCTGCGCTGGGCGACGGGTGGGCGTGCTGGTGGCGGGGGTGGTCGACGGAATTGCGGCGTTCGGCGGTCGCGGAGGAGGACCTTGACGGCGTGCGACGGAGGCGTAGGTTATGGCTTCTGGCTGGAGTTGCGGTAATTGAGGTTGCACCTGCGGAACTCCAAGCGACCGCTGAACCTCATCTTTGACGATGTCAGCGATCGAGGCCACTTGAGGCTGCGACGACGGGAAGATCTTCTGAAGCTCCTCTCGTACGACTGCCCTGATAGCCTCGCGCAGGTCGTCGGAGGCCAGCGATTGAACGCCGGCATAGTTTGTAGAGTTGGTGCGGCGGTCGAATTGCCGGTTTCGCATCTCGAGTGTCTTCTCGATGCTAGTGGCCTCGCGAAGAAACTCGTCGACGGTCTTCGGTGGGCTTCGTACCATACCGGCGAAAAGTTCCTCCTTTACACCACGCATTAGTAGCCGGACTTTCTTTTCCTCGGACATGTCCGGGTCGGCGTGGCGGAATAGGCGGCTCATTTTTTCCGTAAAGATGGCAACGTTCTCGTTTGGTAGCTGCACTCGGGCGTCCAGCATAGCTTCAGCCCTTTCCTTGCGCACGACGCTTGTAAAGGTGCGCAGGAAGCCGCTACGGAACAGGCCCCACGTTGTCAAGGTCGATTCCCTGTTCTCAAACCAAGTTCTGGCGGCGTCTTCTAAGGCGAAGTAGACATGCCGCAGCTTGTCATCGGAGTTCCAGTTGTTGAACGTCGCGATGCGTTCGTAGGTCTCCAGCCATGATTCCGGGTCTTCAGTCGCTGCTCCATGGAAAGTTGGTGGGTCCCGAGGTTGTTGTAAGATAACGGGGGACGCTGGGGCAGCCATTGGGGTTGTCTTGACCACGATCTTCTTAGTCGTCTCAGGTAGAAGTCCGTGCTCTGGGGGCAGTCCTTGCAGTCTGCGGCTAGCACGCTGGTCTTGAGCAATGTTGGTTCTGTCCTCGGGCTTGGATCGCGGCTTTGCGGGGGCGTTCGGTACATGAACGCACAAGCACCTCCACCAGATGTCACGTGGTGGTGACGTTCAAGAACACAGTAGCAATACTGTGATTAAGGAAACGAGCGTTTTATTGGGCGAACCTGTGCCCACAAAAACAGGCTACACTTATAACACAACGATAGCGGCGAACAAGGTCGGCGATCGTCGAAAATCTGATCAGCGGGTCAAGCGCGTCGGCTTTTATACAGCAGTCATCGAATGTTCCAGTCTAATCGTTCGGACAGGCGTGCCTTCCACAAAGTTCTACACCATTCGCGTCACGCGATGAAATCAGATAATACAAGGTTCGGCGACAACAGACAGCGGATAGAAGCATCGATAACTTTCCAGAAACTTCGGATACATGCAGGCGCGTCCCGCGCTGTGCGATAACATTTGTTCGGCGGCGAAACGTGGTCGCCCGATAAAGATAAGTACACGTGTCAGTATCACATGATCGCCTAATAATAGGAACGACTCCTACGAATAGCCCTGCATCCAGCCCTTCAAGACATCATCCACGCGTCGAGACACCTGTGCACCGCGCAAGCCGCCACCTGCAAGCTCTGTGCCCGAAATTCGGCCTCGTGCAAGGAACTTTGTCAGCGACCTCACCGACTCAGGAAATGGCGCTTGCAACTCTAACATAGGTGTCTGTTCAAAACAATCTAGTCCCCACAAGCTTCCACGGTGACATATATGAAGGCGCCGAAGACTGACTGGACCAGTACGAACACGTAGCTAAGGTCAATCAGTGACGTCCGGACCAGTAGCTTTCCAATGTGTACTTCGCTCTTGAAGGTAGCAAAAGGACGTGGTTCGAAAGCCGCAAGGAACTTTTGATATCGTGAGGCGAATTTTGCCGTCGGTTACTTGATACCTTCGGAAGCACTGATTGTCTACATAATGCGCAACGCCTTCTCGAGTTACGCATTCAGAAGCCCAACGAAAGTGATTCCATGTTTGCCGAGGACGTGTGTCGTTTGTTTCGCCGCGCGCATCCCAACATGCCTGATTCGAAGAAGCTGAGCCATCTCATGCGCGGCGTCAAAGATCAGCTATTCGCTGGTCTCGTGCATAACCTCCCAAGCACAGCGAAAGAATTCATGAAGGAAGCCACATCAATTGAACGGGCGCTCCGGCAGCGTTGCCGGCAAAGCAAACGCCTAAATAACTATGCGCCTGCAGGAGCCGCTGTACGGAGAGCGACAGACGAGACCTCACTGCGTCAACTGATAAGATACATTGTGTGCGAGGGCATTGCGAAGCAAACTGTGACACCGAAGGAGTTTACTGATGGTCTGTCGCTGAAGTGGTCCGCCAAGAAATCCGCAAGCATTTGCATCTCCTGAGCTACTCCCTGAACCATGTCCCGAGCCGCGCTTCGAGCCACGCTCATACACCTACGGAGACGCTGTCCTTCGCCCGCTTTCTACAGTACCAGTACAGCAGTACCACCAACGGCCTGGATACAGAAGGAGCATTTCAGGTGACCCCAGCTTCGCAGGACCGACGTATGGCGCACTGCTGATCGCCGACCATTGTGTTTTCAATGTGGCGAACCAGGGCACATTTATCGTTTTTGCCCTCATGTCCAAGAAATGTCACCTGCCACTCCGCGACACTTTCCAGAGAGACATCCACGCTTCGACGACAGTGTCATTCTAGAGCAAAGCAGCTCGGCTAATCTCCGGCCGCGCTCGCCGTCTCCGTTACGTTATTCTTCACCGAACCGTCGCAGCTTCGACGACGTCGCCAGAGGCCGATCTCCAAGCACACGGGGGGGAAACTGAAATCAGTGACCTCCGTGGGGCAAAGCGGTAGGCTGCAAGTCGTCGAACCGCTGAAAATCCCCCATTATAACTAGGAAACGAGCAGAGCAACCAGGAGAAATGGTATGCCAACGAATCTGTGAATGCCAACCTACTCTTAACGAGTGATGGGCACGACGTGACAGCTTTAGCTGATACTGGCGCAGACTGTTCCATAGTGAGTGAGCTGACCGGTCAGGGTAGACCGGCTTGAGAAAATCAAAATGGAATGGACGGGCCCTTATATTCGAAATGCCGGGGGCCAGATATTGACACCTACAGGAAAATGTACTGCACGACTCCAGATAGGAAATACAGCTTTTGTCGCCACTTTTATGATTTTAAAAGAGTGCTGCAGGTCACTCATCCTAGGAATGGACTTCTTGCGGGAGTACGGCGCCGTGTTTAACATACGGGACGGCGAGATAACCTTGTCAGCTAGTTACAGACATGAGCCACGAGGAAGAGTGCCAACGTACATCGTTACGTGTGCCGACGACGACAACGTCAGCATACCACCACTATCATGCAGTCTTGTCTCCGTCAGTTGCGGAGAACAGTTAAACAAGGACGGCGTAGCCGAACAATTAACTTCACTTCTGTTCCATCAGGGTGTTGCCACTGCTCTGGGTATCGTCAGCCTAATCGGCGGTCGCACAGAGGTACCTCTGAGAAATTTCACCAACGAGCCCCGGCACATCAGTAAAGGCGCCGCTGTGGCATACTTTGATGAAATTGACCACGTTCAACACTGCTTTGCTGTAAAAGAGGAATCGACCACCGATACGATGCCACATGCACCCGTCATCGACGTTGACCCAGGTTTAGCACCCCGACAGAAACAGTCACAGGGAACTGCTTGACAATTTTCAGGACTGCTTCTCTAGAACGTCCCGAGTGCGTCAAACACCCCTGACGAAACACCGCATCATTATGGAGGAAACAGCAATACCCATCCGACAGTATCTGTATCGCGTGGCTGAGAAAAGCATGACGCAATAAAGCAGCAAGTCAAGAAAATGCTAGAACATGATGTCATCCAGCCGTCAAAAACCATTGGGCATCGCCCGTGGTACTCGTTAAGAAGAAGGATTGTAGCCTGCGGTTTTGTATCGATTATGGCAAGTTCAATCGATTTACGAGAAAAGATGTGTATCCCTTACCACGCATCGGCGATTCCATCGACAGGCTACAGCATGCACGGTACTTCTCATCGATTGACTTAAAAAGTGGATACTGGCAAAAAGAGGTCGATGAACGGAATCGCGAAACGACTGCATTTGTGACGCATCATAGGCTCTATGAATTCAAAGTTTTCTCCCTTTTGGTTTGTGCTCCACCGCAGCCACGTTCCAAAGACTAATGGATACTGTTCTTCTCTTAGGCATGAAGTGGAAGACTTGCTTAGTGTACGTGGATGATGTGATTGTTTATTCTGCCACATTTGATGAACATCTCAGAAGGCTAGGGTCAGTTCTTCAATCCATACGGTCCGCTGGGCTTAACTTAAAACCTGAAAAGCGCCACTTTGGCTATGAAGAACTGCAGTTCTTGGGCCACGTTGTAAATCGCACATGTGTCAGACCTGATCCTGAGAAAATCGCAGCCATCGCAAAGTTTTCAGGGCCTACGGACAAGAAGGCAGTCAGACGCTTCCTGGGCGTATTCGCACATTGCCGCCGATTTATTGCGGGTATTTCACGCATCGATTCACCGCGCACCTGCCGAACCAGAGAAGCTATCACGCTTGGGTTGGGAGGGAAGCAGGATGGGGCATAAAACGAGATGTAGCACCGGCTACAAACTGCGCCTGTTCTTGCCCACTTTGACGTGGGTGCGCCAACAATGATCCACACCGATGCCAGCAACGTGCGTGTAGGCGGCGTCCTTGTTCAGCGGCAAGAAGGCGCTGAGCGAGTCATGGCTTACGCGAGTAGAACACTGTCACGTGCCGAGTTCCACTATTCTCTCTGTTGGTTGACCAACATGAAAGAACCATCTGCATGTTTGGTACGCCAGAGCCTACGGCTTCAAGAGTACATCACAGTGGTCTATAAATAGGGAAGGCAGCACTTAGACGCCGACTGCCTTTCCAGATCGGCGATCGAGTCGTCTGGCGGAGATGACGACGAATCCACAGGCTTTTTGGTAGTTGTTGATGCGGCCACCATCTCTCAACAACAGCAGAGGGCCAGGAGCTCGCTTCACTAATTAATTTCTTAGAAGGCCGCTTCCCAAACAAGCTCGGATTGTTCTCAAGAGACCTGTCATCATTCCTGCATACTGTTACGTTTCGCCTACAACGCGCGGTAATGCCGGCGCGGATGCAACGGACGCCGGGGCTTTGTTCAAAGCGGCGGACATTTTGGCCCGTCCGACGCCGCCGCAGCGCCTACCCGCCAAGCGTGTCCAGGCGTGTTTCAGTGCCACGTGTCTTCGTGTGTGTGTGTGTGTGTGTGTGTGCCCACGCATGTCAAAGCGCGGCATCAGGGGAGCGGAGCTCCCCAAGTGAAGGTTGGCGATGCGTCACTACACTCGGTTCAGCAGGTCTCTCGGCTCGACAGTTCGCGCCGTCGTGGGGTCATGCTCCGCCGTCCCGTGACCTTCATCCCGTGACCTTCATCCCGTAACCTTCTCTTTTGGACCGCGACGCCGAGGGTATAAGAGCAGCTGCCCCCGGACGCCAGGAGAGAGGCTCCGATTTGTACTGTTGAGTTACGTGCTCTCCCGTCTCTCCACTTCGGTCGACCTGACCGGCCGCTCTTTTTGCTATGTTAGAATAAACAAGTTGTTCTGTTACCAGTCTTCTCTTGCTTTGCCGGGACCTTCGGATGCTTCCAGTGCCCCAGGCCGCCAGGCCAACGCTACCCTTGGGGCTTGCGACCCATTGGCAATAACGGGCGTCAGCACCGAGACCCCAACAACTCGTGCCAGCGGTGCGATTACAACATCTGGTTGCCAGCGGTGAGATCGCGACAACGGAGGCCAGCAGCGAAGAGATGCGGTTGAATGTATGCTGAGCAGCACAACGACCATCCGGGAGCAGTGCAACGAGCCCTGTGTGGCGACTGGTTGCCTGCAGCGGAACGACTGCGCTGAAGTCTTGGCTGCAAGGTTTGGTGAGTGCGGGACTTTCTTCTTCTGAGTTTTGCCAGGCTTTTGTTAGTGTTAGAAACAGAGCTGGTAATTGGGGTTGTCGTTGCTGCCGGGTTAGTTTGCGGCAAGACAATAGTAGGCAGTAGAGAAAGCAGCATTCAGAGCAGCCATGGATTTGAAGTCGTTGCGCAAACCGATATTGCTGGAGCTTGCAAGAGAGTTGGGTCTGGATGTCTCAGACAAACTCAGAAAACCAGAACTGCTAAGGGCTATTCTTGAGTTAGAAGCTGAGGATGACGAGCTGTCGGATTGCCTTGAGACCATTGAGGAGCGGGCAAAAAGACATGAGCGCGAACTTATAGAACAGAAAGAAAAAGAAGAGCGTGAACACGCTTTGGAAATGAAGCGTCTCGAGATAGAGATGGAACGCGCTCGTAATGGAAGTCAGGCACACGGTGCAGGAGAACGAGTATTGTTCAAAATGACTGACCTGATGCGGCCGTTTAAGCTTGGAGAGGACATTGGTTTGTTCCTGGTTAACTTTGAGCGAACGTGCGAGAAGCAGGGGTTCTCTCGGGAAACGTGGCCACAGCGCTTGCTCACTTTGCTACCCGGCGAGGCGGCCGACGTAGTCGCTCGCTTGGAGAGAGAGGAGGCAGAGGATTTCGACAAAGTGAAATCGAGTCTGCTAAAAAAGTACCGGCTGTCAGCGGAGGCGTTCCGTCGGAAGTTTCGGGAAAATGAGAAAGGCAAAAGTGAGTCATATACAGAGTTTGCGTACAGGCTTATGTCAAACATGCAGGAGTGGCTCAAAGAAGGGAAAGCGTTTGGTGACCACGAGAAAGTTCTGCAGTGTTTCGGGCTAGAACAGTTTTATAGTCGGTTACCTGAGAACGTGCGGTACTGGGTCTTGGATAGGCCAGACGTTAGTACGGTGGCTAGAGCCGCTGAGTTAGCCGAGGAGTTTGTGACGCGTCGGGCTCGTGGAGCTAAGGACGGTCAAAAGGGTGAATTTGGCTCTAAGTTTGAGAGGCCGAAGTTCACGCCCATGAGAAAGCGGTTCGAGACGAGGCAAGCGCGCGTGTGTTATACGTGCCAGAAGCCGGGTCACTTTTCGGCGCAGTGTCCGACCGAACGTGAGGAGACGGCGGCAGCCGAAGCCGAACGCGGAAAGCGGTTCGAGATGAGGCAAGTGCGCGTGTGTTATACGTGCCAGAAGCCGGGACACTTTTCGGCGCAGTGCCCAGAAACAAAACCAAAAGTCGTGTTTTTTTCATTAGGCAGCACTGACGAGAACATGAAGCTTCTCGAGCCTTACATGCGAGACCTCCTCGTGAACGGGAAAGAGTGCCGAGTGCTTCGCGATTCCGCAGCTACAATGGATGTAGTTCACCCCTCTTACGTAGAACCCGATATGTTCACGGGCGAGTGCGCATGGATCAAGCAAGCAGTGGAAGCTCATAGCGTGTGTCTGCCGGTAGCAAAAGTGCTTATTGAAGGACCTTTCGGAGCACTTGAGACGGAGGCCGCAGTGTCATCTATGCTGCCCCCCCAGTACCCGTACTTATTTTCAAACAGGTCCGATCACCTCCTGCGCGAGAAAGGGCTTTTGTTTGGTGAGGCTAGCGTTCAGGCCTTAACCAGATCGAAGGTTCGGGAGCTCGCTGCAAAGGCGGTAGTTGCGGGGCCGACGTTGTTGAACGATGAAAAAGGGTCAGAGGCGCAGCAAGCTAGTATTCAGAGCACGCCCGAACGGGATAAAATTGAGCCTGTAGCGTTAAAGGCACCAGATACTGGAGAGGAAATTCCCGATGCGGGAAAGTTAGAAGAGCTTCCGGTCGAGCTTCCGGGACTAGGCTCAGTGACGAACAGGAAAGACACCGATCAAGTCATTAGGGACTTAATAAGTAAAGCATCGCTGTCGCCTGAGCAGAAAACCGAACTACACCAGCTCTTACAAGAGTTTCAAGGTCTGTTCTCTGAGAGGCCTGGTAGGACTTCTGTCCTTACTCATGACATAGAACTTACCTCCCCAGAGCCAGTACGATCCAAGGCGTACCGGGTGTCACCCCGCCAGAGCGAGATTATGGAGGCTGAGGTAAAGAAAATGCTACAGCTCGGTGTTATTGAAGCGGGTGAGAGTGATTATACCTCCCCTTTGATTTTAGTTGAGGTACCGGGCAAGGAACCTCGTCCTTGCGTCGACTACCGCAGGCTTAATTCCATCACTAAGGATCAAATTTATCCGATCCCTAACATCGAGGAGCGCCTTGAGAGAGTGAGTAGCGCTCAGTTTATTTCCACCCTAGATCTTGTCAGGGGTTATTGGCAGGTTCCACTTACAGAAGAGGCTAGTAGGTATGCGGCGTTCATTTCACCAATGGGGACATTCCGTCCTAAAGTTTTGAGTTTTGGTTTGAAGAACGCGCCATACTGCTTTTCAAGCCTCATGGATAAAGTGTTGCGGGGACAGCAAGACTTCGCTTTACCGTATCTAGACGACGTAGCGATATTCTCCGCATCCTGGCCGGAACATATGGCCCACTTGCGGGCAGTGCTAACCCGCCTGCGCGATGCGGGCTTGACAGTCAAAGCTCCCAAGTGCCAGTTAGCACAGGCCGAGGTTGTCTACCTCGGACACGTGATTGGTCGGGGTCGTCGCCGCCCCTCTGAAATAAAGGTGGCCGCTGTGCGAGACTTCCCGCAACCGCGCACGAAGACCGATATTCGGTCGTTCTTAGGTGTCGCCGGCTACTATCAGAGGTACATCCCCAGGTACTCTGATATCGCGGCTCCCTTGACGGATGCTCTAAGAAAGACAGAGCCGCAAACAGTCGTCTGGGATGAGACGAAGGAAAGAGCTTTTAGCGCCCTAAAGAGCGCCCTAACAAGCCAGCCTGTGCTACGATCGCCCGACTACACAAAAGGGTTCGTTGTTCAGTGTGATGCTAGTGAGCGAGGCATGGGCGTTGTACTGTGCCAACGGGAAAATGGAGAAGTAGAACACCCCGTCCTGTATGCTAGTCGTAAGCTGACGAGTCGTGAGCAGGCGTATAGCGCCACCGAGAAAGAGTGTGCGTGTATCGTGTGGGCCGTTCAGAAATTGTCATGCGACCTAGCCGGCTCGAGGTTTATCATTGAGACGGATCACTGCCCTCTCCAATGGCTGCAGACCATGTCTTCCAAAAATGGCCGCCTCCTGCGCTGGAGCCTCGCTTTGCAACAATATTCCTTTGAGGTGCGTTACAAAAAGGGGAGTCTCAACGGTAACGCCGATGGCTTAAGTCGAAGCCCCTAACGTGGGAATCAGCCTCAAAATTGCTTGTTACTGATGTTTTTCTTCCTGAGGCAGGATTTTTAACCTATTGCTTTTGTGTAGTGTTTCAAAGTGATGATGTGCTTTCTAGTGCAATTTTTCGATTTGTGGACGCGTTCTGAGTGCTGCTAAACTACTGTAAGGAACTAGGCAGCAGTAAAAAAGGGGAAAGAGCCTGGCAGGGCTTAGTGAGGGTTGTGCCGTGCTTGCTGACTGAGCGGTTGACTTTTGGCGTGGTTCTAACGCTTGCCGGAAACGAGAACAAAAATGTCAACTCTCCCGAAGTCACTTTGCAGTGTCCTGTGTGCACCTGAACGTGAGAACGAGGCCTTCTCTGTGCGCTGCGCTCAAGAAACGCCCAAGGACGCCCAACTTCGGTTATGAGCATCATCGAGCGACATCCCTCCGGACAGCGGATGCAGTCCCCTGACCTTCGGGATCTCCTTCCCCCGGCGGGGCGGTCTGTTACGTTTCGCCTACAACGCGCGGTAATGCCGGCGCGGATGCAACGGACGCCGGGGCTTTGTTCAAAGCGGCGGACATTTTGGCCCGTCCGACGCCGCCGCAGCGCCTACCCGCCAAGCGTGTCCAGGCGTGTTTCAGTGCCACGTGTCTTCGTGTGTGTGTGTGTGTGTGTGCCCACGCTTGTCAAAGCGCGGCATCAGGGGAGCGGAGCTCCCCAAGTGAAGGTTGGCGATGCGTCACTACACTCGGTTCAGCAGGTCTCTCGGCTCGACAGTTCGCGCCGTCGTGGGGTCATGCTCCGCCGTCCCGTGACCTTCATCCCGTGACCTTCATCCCGTAACCTTCTCTTTTGGACCGCGACGCCGAGGGTATAAGAGCAGCTGCCCCCGGACGCCAGGAGAGAGGCTCCGATTTGTACTGTTGAGTTACGTGCTCTCCCGTCTCTCCACTTCGGTCGACCTGACCGGCCGCTCTTTTTGCTATGTTAGAATAAACAAGTTGTTCTGTTACCAGTCTTCTCTTGCTTTGCCGGGACCTTCGGATGCTTCCAGTGCCCCAGGCCGCCAGGCCAACGCTACCCTTGGGGCTTGCGACCCATTGGCAATAACGGGCGTCAGCACCGAGACCCCAACAACTCGTGCCAGCGGTGCGATTACAACAATACGCAACACTGTTCTTTTAGGAGGAACTTTTCTTCAACAGGGAAGAGATATCTACTAATCGTCCCTAAAACTTTCCGCAACGAAATCTTGCAGTCCTGTCACGATGAAGCTACCTCGGCCCACTTAGGCTACACAAGAACATTAGCACAGATCAAAGAGAAGTACTACTGGATCATCTCGCAGCACAGGTGAAGCACTACGTTCGAACGTACATTGACTGTCAGCGACGAAAAATGCCACCTACGAAACCTGCCGGACTATTACATCCCATTCTAGTGCCGGAAACGCCGTTTGCACAAATTGGAATGGACCTTTGGGGCTCATTCCCAATATTTGCTGCCGGAACTAAATGGATAGTGCTTGCCACAGATTACCTCACGCGATATCCAAAAACCAAGGCAATTCCGAGCAGCAGAGCAACCGAGGCTGCACAGTTCTTCATCGAAAACGTCGTCCTCAGGCACGGTGCTCTAGCTGTCATCGTAACCGACAAAGGAACCACGTTCACCACTGAACTTTTGCGAACTGTACTCACGCTCAGTGGCACGGCACGCAGAAGGACGACAGCCTATCATCTGCGAAGCAATGGACTTACGGAGTGCCTCAACAAAACTCTCGCAGACATGCCGCGCATGTATGTCGATGTCGAACACAAGAACTCGGACCAAATATCACCCTTCGTAACGTTTGCTTATAATACGGCGCAGCAAGAAATAGCAAGAATGACGCCAGTCAGTCTCCTCCACGGTCGAGAAGTGACTACAATGCTGTATGCTATGCTTCCTCATGACGACCGCGATACCGAGACTGACGCCGTAGATTTTACAGAGCGCGCCGAAGAAGCAAGACAGCTCGCCCGCGTTCCCATAACTAGCCAGCAAGACCGTGATGCCCGACGTTACAATCAACACCATCGATGCGTCGTCTACCAGCGCGGCCAAAGAGTCTGTTTCGGCTCCAATACACCGCCTAGGCCCCGCGGAAATGCTTCTACGCTGATACTTCGGACCATACAAGGTTCTACGACGCCTTAGCGACGTCAACTATGAAGTCGTTCCTGAGAGCCCATCCTCCTCGAGGCGCCGTCAGGACCTGTCTGAGACTGTGCACGACGTGCGCGTGAAATCTTATTTTTCTGAATGACATGGACACTCTCTCGTTATGGACGCCGGGTGCTACCCGCCGAGCATCGGTATGATGTCCTTCTGGAGGGGGGCAAATGCCGCGATGATATCTTTGCCCAACCACGCTGACGACAAAGGGGACGACCTCGAGTGTGCAAGCGAGGGGCTAGAGAAGAAGCCTGAACTGAGCGCTTGTTCTAATTGTCTCTAATAAATACCGCTCTCCGCTCTTGTCGCATGCGAGCCGTGGCAATTTGAAGCGTATGGATAATCCTTAGAATATATATAAATTCAGGGCTGAGATTTTCTAGCGATACTTCCCGCTCGATTCTATGCCGCTCATCGCCCACCGTTCACGGGCGGCTATGCCAATACGTAATACACAGACATAGGCGTCGGTCGGAGCACTAAAGGAGAGCGAATAGTATCGCTACGAAATAGTGGCCTCGGTTTCAGATTGTTTTATTGCGAAGCAATACTACTTTAGGTCGCACTTCAGCCCGTTCCGTGGCGAGGCGGTGGTAGGCACCATTGACCTTTAGCGTGACCTCGCTACGTGACGTCACACCACGTGACCTAGAGTGACGTCACACCAGCTGTGTAAAAACGGGGCCCCATCTCACGCCGTCGCGAGGCGAGGCGGTAGCCACCAACGGCGGCCTAACTCCCGCTCCTCTCACCAGGGGCGCTACGGTTGGTGTGACGTCACACCAGCTGTGTAAAAATGGGGCCCCATCTCACGCCGTCGCGAGGCGAGATGGTAGCCACCAACGGCGGCCTAACTTTCGCTCCTCTCACCAGGGGCGCTACGGTCAGAGTGACGCCACACCAGCTCTTTAACACAGCTCCGCTCCTCTCGCCAAGGCAGTCATACAGCCAGATGTTACGATGGTGCCTACGAACAAGGCAGCTCGGCAGAATGCAAAGAGGAAGCATCAGCGAGCTACGGAGACGGAAGAAGAACGAGAAGAACGACTTTCTAAGCGGCGTCCCCAGTATGCAGCTCGGCGACAACGTGCAACACACTATTGCTTTGCAATCACCAGGCTTAACCAAGCTAAGCCACGGCCGTTTTTTTTTTTTTTTTTTTTCATGTGCTCAATATTTCTTTCATTATCCAATATTCCATGTTTTACTTCACATTTGAGTTTTCGGGAAGATTGTCCTCGTAGTCTAATGTTTGCTTTTCATTTCATTTCTTCCTGAAATTTTACTTCTTACTAAATAGCAGTGTAACCTCCTGAGTGATAACGAACAAGCATTTGCACAACCAGACAAAGATTTACGTAGCTGCCTGTGTGAGGTTCTTTTTGCAATTCCACATAATATGACAGTGGCAAATCACAAACTTCCGCCTTTGCAGTGCAACAAAGAAACATTTCTTACTGTTAAACGCTCTGCGGATTCTGAAGGCATCCATACACCGCGCAGGAACCTACTTCACTGCTGGAAGCTGGACAGCAGAACGATAAAGTACCTGATCTGGATGCTTTCACAAAGGTGCGTACAAAACTGTCGCTACCTTGTGAATTGTAGAATACGTTTCCGTGATATGCAGTCATCATACTGCATGTGTCATTTTCAGGATTCCTAGGGGCAGATCAGTTTAATTTTATCTTTTGGTTGTCTCCAGTGCCCTCAGTTTAGTCAACTTACCAAAGTAGCCTCCTCTGGGTTAAATATAATCGGGTGGCTTGAGTAATTATACCTGATATACCCCATGCAGGCTCTATATTAATCTAGCCAAATTGCATTTCTAGGTACCTCTTTAAGATGCATGAGGTGTCCAGACATGGATCGTTTTTGTCTTTTCGTTATGCAGTGACGTGGAGTTAACTTCTCAAACTATTTATTGCCTTTGTACTTATATTCTTCCCTCCGATTTGTCCCACTGATGTATTGCAAGCCATATTTCATCTCCTAAAACATTTCCATAAAACAAAATATTTTCTTGCTTTATTAGGTAGCTGCTGAATTTCTAGTCACAGTATGAGCGTTCAATTCCTGAAGCTTATAAAAAAACAATCATCTTTTAATGTTAGAAGCTCACTATGAGTCCCAAGTGCAGGTTCGCTTCAGGCTGGAAGCTGGTCTCGTTTATACAATACAGAAATCTGACTTGGTAACGTGGCATAGGAAACTGCTGAATAATATAACAATCAGCCCAGTGCAGTAGTTGCAAGCCATACCATGACAGCACAGCTGAATGCTGAGCATTCATTGTTACATTGCCATATGTTTTCTCCATTTCTTGCCCTTTTTCAGTTGGCCTGGGAGAAAGCTTGTTGTTTTGCAGTCACTTATCTCTAATGCGAAGAATTCATTTTACTTTCCCTCGGATTTACCAATATGTCACCAGGAGGCTTGCTTCAAGCTCACGCTGTCCACTGCGAATAATGCGCACTAGAGCGCCTGGAAAAATCTGTTCTGCTAGGCAAATACATGGTTTAGGCATAAAGTTCCCTAGTGCTTTCGCACAAAAGCCCTAGCATCGTGAGCTTGATGGAAGCTTGTGTGGCGGGAAGACATAGACTAACCAAATAAAACTTTAAAAGCTAGACATTCTGGCTTCCATACAAAAGCCTTATTCACAAGGGGGCCAAAAAAAGTATAAGTGCCTGATTAAGTAGATTTTAGCATGTGACGCAAGCACCGTGCATAAGACGGGGAGAGGGCTCGTTCATTTCGATAAGCGTGTGTCCTGTTGATTGTATCTATAGGGATCCCACAGGTACAGGCGTGGATTCCAGTTTCTTTCCTGGCCAACTGTACTAGAGTTCATCCAGTCACTGTTGTACTTAATCATTGCTGCGTGCTCTGCCAAAACATTTCACGCCACGAGGTGCCATTTGCTTCAAGCAAGCTGCTTTTCAGCTTCCTGTTTACTGTAGTTCAAACTAGCCGTGTCAAATGCAAATTTACATGCACATTGTACTTTTTAGTGTAAGGCAAGTAATTGTGGAACATTGCTGTAAAAGTAAGTATAGACTTCTTTCATTGTGCATTCTGTGCATTTCTGTATACAAGCAACAATAGAATTCGGTAATTACTGCTTTGAAAATTTGTTAATAACTATTCAATATGGACCATTCCTTCCAAATACTTGTTCAGGAGGAAACCTGCAAATACAATGTAGAATACCCTTTGTAAGACACTATGGTTATGAATATTCTATAGCTGAACATTCCAGGCAGCTGCGTTTATTACGGATGAGTTTACTGTTGCTAAATACAAGACAATTGTAGTAGCTGTTGCACATTTCAGGTTTGTAAAGTAGTCTACTGCATAAGTGATGTCATCGCATTTATTGACAGTTAGGAATGTCTGGCTGAGGCCATTCTAAGAAGTTTGAATTCCCTTGCTGCAACTTATTTATGGCTACAGTACACAATTGTATGATTCCTACGTGTAACAGGTGCATGTTCTGTTCAGCAGTACCGCTTCCTTCGCTTTTTAGGTGGTGTTCCAATGCCCACACAGACGTCGCCAAAAAAAGAAGCCTTGAGCCCCAGATGTGCGAATGCCATTCTAAGTATGTGCGACAAGGTAGCCAGCTAAAATCTTCGCTTTCATTGTAGGTCACTTAAAGTTCTTCTGCATGACCTCTACAAGCTGTCTCGTCCACATGCACTGACACAATGCATCGGGCTATTCTAACTATTTTAGTATTTTTCCCCCTTAGGCTCACAGCAAGGCACCTTAATTTCACCTCGGGGATATGAAGGAAGCATTATCGTCGCTGCTTGCTTGTGGCTTCGAAGGACATGTATGAAACGGTCGCAAAATTAATATCAGTGTTTGAAAAGATTGTAATCTTTTGCTAACAGATGCATTTATATACCACTCATGTGCAAGGTTACATCAGAACAGTACCACAATACTTCAAAAAAATTCTGTAGAAAGCGGGAAATGTCACGAAGGAGTTTCTGAAACATACAAGAAAATTGCAAGGATGTTTCTAAGGCGAGCAACTGAAAGTTGGAAAAATATTACTTTGAGGTTTGTAGGTGGGGAAATAAAAATTTGATAGAATGATACTATAAAGTTTCTAAAAAGTATGAAGATGGTTAGTAAACCTGCTTTTAATGTTTCAGCATGTTAATTCATCGTTTAAAGAAACTATTTAAATGAATTTTTATTCAAATCGGTGGCGAATAGTCGACACCATGTTGGTATCAAGTTTTCTGGAAGATTAAAAATGGTTTGAAAACATTAAATAAAACCTTGGTAGGTTTTAGTAACACTTAATTTAAAAAACTTTATTCAATGTTACGAGAAATTTTTGTAAGGGCCACCACGGGAGAAGGGAAGGAAAGGAAAGGAGATACGCAAGCGCTTGGAACACCGACGAAGAGAGGGCAGTGCAAACGTAGACATGGCCAACGCAGGTCAAGTTGTAGCATCTATTCTTATCAACTTAAAATGTTAAACTTATTTTTGCAAGTTCGCGGCTTGCTTTGAGCCTGTTTCACCTCCGCCGCGGGTTGTTCCGGTGTTCTACTATCTTGAAGGTCGGCTTACGTATAGGGAGAAATTCTCGATCTACGAGGTTCGATAAATGCACGTAATTTATTCAAGAACCTAGCCATATGCAGTTTCGCTATAAAAAAGAGCAGCTCTTTTTCAGACATGCTTACCGAAGCACTATTTTTCACAATTTTTACCCGCACATTTTATTTCGTCAGCCTCGATAATATTTCCGGTAACGCCTGGGCACCCTGGTACATGCTAGATGCTATAGAGTTATATGACGACGACATGGAGTTGGTGCTTGCCTGCGCCCCAAGTGTCAACTTTAGGGTCCATGTTAGAAAAAGTTAGAAGGCGATTCAACCTCCAGTTGAAGTTGATGAAAGACAAGCCCGGGTATTCTTCACTCAACGCTTCTCTTCGACTAAGCGTAGTCGAAACGACGGCCCTTCCTTCTCTCAAGGCACAGTTGCGTTTCAGGAACACTATACCCGACGACAGCTTTCTGTGGCAGCACTGCCAAAGCTACGCGCACAAGCTCGCATGTGCGGAGATTCTGCTCTTGTGTTAATGCGCTAAGGACGAAGTTTTGCTGCTGGTTTACGGGACCAGAAAAACCGGACGTGGATAGCAGAAAGCCAGAAAACTAGGAACAGCAAAAACGGAATCTTCTTCCTAAGCAAGTTCTTTATTTGTTACAAAATAAATCTTGAACGAAAAAATAGAAATGATAATTGGCACAGCTTGTTTTAGGCTACGTAACTTCCAGTTGCTCACATTCGCGGACTACATGCAGATGCTCAGTAAAAAAAAATGTACGCATTGGCTCCGTAGCGTTGACTGAGCTGCCACGGGAAGTTGTTGCCGGGTGTGCTCCCCCGTTCCCTCCTCCGAGGAAAGTCTGTCTTGACGATGCGCCCTCGACTCGAGTGAAGTTCACCGACCAAGAAAAGCGTCTCATATTGACACTAATCTTACATGTGCTTTGGAAATTACCAATTCTATTCGGCAGGTATGTGTTTCAACTAATTCATCTTTCTTACGAAACGTCAACATGACAAAATGCACAAGTTTAGCTCGGCAACGTTGCCACTGCGTGTGTTTGGCTCATAGATCGAGCGGAAGACGCATTTGAGGTCTACCAACAATCGCTTCCAAACAACAGCGGAGAGCACTCATAGCATGGCGCAGGGCTGAGAAAAAATTGCGTCCGCTGTTTGCTACTGTTTACTTCCATGAGCTTAACGTGCCACTCATATTGCAGTTGTTAATCGGGGTTATGACAGCTGACGGTGTCCCTGTGCGTATTGCGACTGAGCTGGATTGACTTCGAAGGAGAGAACGAATTGAACAGCCGATGTGCCACTTTGTTTATCTTCAAGACCTAGAGCAGCTGAGAGTTTTCCAATTTATTGACGCAACAAAAGGAGACAAAACAAGGGTGAGTGAGAACTTTTTCTACCGAAGCACACTACGTTGGTGCGTTTTTTTTTTTTTTTTTCTTGTGTGAAGTCGAAGGAAACCGGGTAGTCGATAAATCGTTGCCGATGTGTGCAAGCGGGATTGGCCTCAGGCAAACTCTTCGCGCTGTGGGTAATAGAGCCTGAACCATATTATTCGAGTCACTATAAGCCTGTGCATAACGTTTATTCCTTTTTTTCGAATTGCAGCTTCTGAGAGATTCGGCACGACAATCTGCCATTGGTTCTACTTTCTGTAAACATAAATGCAGATTTGGCGCTTCACTGTCTTCCTTTCTTCTGTCCCTTTTCAAGAAATGTATTTTGCGCCACGAAGTACACCTTGGAAATCTAAGCACCAACTTGTCCAAGAAGCTGTCCTTTTGGCAGACGATACTGCCCACACGCGTTTACATTATCATTGCAGAACTGCCTAAGAGATTTTTAGGTAAACGAGAAGCATTTATATACTTGTGGCAGCATGCATATGGCTGAGTGCTTAGCTCAGGCAGGGCAAAGTAACAAGCGAATTCGTTTTCTGTTCTTCGATTTTGAAGCCGTGGTTTTTACCTGGTTTGTTTAATTATAAGCACATAAGATCAATAAACCATGCATCTGTAATACATGCATTTCGAATGCTCCCTGACTTCACGTATGCGCTACGCGAGGTCTTTAGCTGGTCAGTAGTTGACTACCACTATTAGTGTTTTTTCGCCTTAGCTTTTTCAATGTGCTATGTGGCAGCATCTCATGCACGTTTCGCGAACTGTGTTTTGAGGTTCAAGTAAAAGCTACATTTTTAAGTAGTGCTACGTCTTCACCTTTCGGCTGCTTAAGTACCCTCAACTTGTTAGTAAATGGGTATAGTGCATGTTCGCAACGGCAGACCCCACCACACCGCACTGCACCATACGAACCTGTTTTGAACTGAACCTCATTGCAAGTGTCGTCCCGGCCAAACAGCCATTCGCAGCGCGCCGGACTCTGCCGGCTTGGTCACGCAGCATGGCGCCATCTGTCGAACCGCGGAACTCACGGACCGCTAGCGTTGAACAGACAACCCTGTCTCAGCGCCAGAACATGAGGATATAAGCGTATGGTGCCCTGTATCTGCCTTATGAATGTTGCCCCCCCCCCCCCCCCCTAATGGAAATGACCAATAAAACTTCAGCGTACTAGAAGTTCCGCCTTGAGTGATAGTGTGAAAGAACGTTGGGAAGAACCCGGAAGCAATATTTTTGTGCCTTGTTTGGGCAGTAACCAGCCTATGTAATGCAGCCCTGTTCAAAGGGTTGGGGGCAAGAGACCGCATTTTCTTAAGTTTTGACTGGTTGCCCTGATGATGTTGTTTTGTACTCCCAACTAGCCCGGATAACGGGTCTGGTTTTCGGCTCAAGGTCACACTTGAAGATCGCCGCCAACGGGAGCTAAAAGCATTTCATGGGGAAAATCTATGTGCGTGCTAGATAGGGAGGCTTGTGGCACACCTGAATGTATTGACTGGTTTGGTGCTTGACGATTGGAAGTGCACCATCTGGCTTTCCTGGAAGAACCTAGCTGTTGCAGGAGTACTTGTATAATCTGCCGGGTAAATAGTTCGCGCTTCCTTTCATCAACTCTTTAATAATGTTGCTGTTACATCCAAGGAGCTTAAAGAAAAAGTTTTTCTTTAACCTCCTTGGTTACATGTTGCCACATTCACAATATGGTGAAATGGTCGCCGTGCTATTTAGTACCATGAAACAGCTATTCTATTGTAACGAAAATCATATATTATTCCTCTTCAATTCCCATACTATATTACTGATTTGAAGGTCATAATCATGGTTATGATACGTCAAGTATTATTGTGCTACGCTATAGACGTGACTTTTCTTCCCGCCCATAATTTGAAATGGCGGTAATATTTGTAGCCAGCACCTTAGTATATGGTGGCATACTGATGTTACTTTAGCATGAGCAAGTGTACATCATAAAATACACCATACTTGTTCGCAGTTGACCTCAGCTTTTTGGTACGAATGCACTCTATACCGTATTTTTCAGCATCACCATTGTGACAGTCTGCATCGTCATTTGGTTCATTGTGGAATCCCACAAGACACGTTGCAACTCTTCATTTTGTTCCTCGGCTAAATGCCGAACATGTGCATGACCCATGGAAGTCGCGTCCAATAGAAGAAATTCGGCCTTCGTAATTCACTTTGAACTGAAGCTGGAAGCAGAGAAAAAGCAGAGCAGCAGAGAATCATCGCAATCATGGTTGCTGGCGGATCGGGAGGCATCGCGGCGAAAGCTGGCGGACAGGCGGCCTCGAGCTCGCGGCGAACAATACGGGTGACGTCGTCACAGGTGGTAGCCTGACGTGGTCGACCCTCACATGTCGACGTAGCAGCAGTGTTGGGTTCCCTGAGCAGTTCCCTGCGCTTTTCTTTGAAATTGTCCCAACTGGTTATCTCATCATCATGCGTCTGGTGCCACACACGTGGCGTGCCGCCGAAATAAAAGATGACACTCGCGAGCATGATCGTTGGGTCCCACCTGTTATTAGCGCTGGCATGTTCATATAGCTTGATGCATCCGTCAACGTCCTGTCCCTCCAGGCCAGAGAACACACCAGGGTCGTGATGTTGGGCAACCGTGACGACGGGAGCAGTCGGACAAGCCGAAGCCGTTGCAGAGGTGGTCTCGTCACCGGGAGGCATGGTGACAAGCTCGATGTACCGACCACTCCGGAGTTCCGTGGTGAGGATGGTGATCGCTCACCTCCACCAGAATGTTACGTGTAGAAAGATACAGACGGAAGAGGCTATTTGCAAGCTATTTACACGGGACTGGAGCCAGAGCGCCAGGCCAACATTTCCTCTCGCCAAGGGCACAGACCCACTTCGTCGTCGTTCTCGCGGCGGCTCGTCTCTCGGGTATCTACCGATAATATCGTAATACTATGATTATGCGAAAGTTAAGGCTAGTCTTTTGAAAAAGTACCGCCTTTCAGCCGAAGCTTTTCGGCAGAGGTTTAGAAGCACAGAAAAAAGGATAGCGACGGATATCTGGAGTTTGCATATAGCTTAAAGGTAAACCTAGTCGAGTGGCTGAAAAGCGCAGAAGCGTACGACAGCAGAGACATGACCATTGAATGCATGTGCCTAGAGCAGTTTTACAGCAGCAGCCCACAATATGTGAAGCTGTGGGTGCAACATAGAGGAAATGTAAACACTGTGGAAAAGGCTGCTGAATTAGCCGAAGAGTACGTAACGCGTAGAAAGCTGAACGCCGAGGACCCTTGCATGTGTCCTGCCATATCCGTATGTTTGCCGATCGATGACTGCGTTATTTACCGCGCAGTCAATACCATCACTGACCAAATAACTCTTCAACACGACCTTAACTGGGTACAAGCATGGTGTGATGTTTGGCTGATGATACTCAACTCTAATAAATGCAAACTTCTCTCGAACTCTGTAGTACTTTCCGGAAGACCCGCGGACACCAGCGATTACTCTGTCACCTTCGATGACTCACGTATAAGAGCCGTCGCGCTTGACCCGCACATCCGGTTTTCGACGATCGCCGTCTGTGTTCGCCGTTATCGCTGTGCTTTGAGTGAAGCCTGTTCTTCTGGGCAACGGTTCGCCCAATAAAGACTTAGTTTCGCCATTCCCAGTACTGCTACTCTTTTTTGAACGTCACTACCTCTCGATAATATATTTGGCAGTTCTACCATAGAGCAAGGAATTCAACAAGAGACGGCACTAGGTTGAAACTGGCAACAGGAAACTCCTCACGCCTAGTGTTAATTCCATCCGTTAGCTGACGCGAACATCGGAAAAAAAAGAATGTTAAATGAACTAACAAGTTTTATATATTTTTTCTTATTCTTACCCGCTAAATCTAAAGTTCTGCGTGTAAAATAGGTTGCACTTTCTGACGTACTTGCGTTGCCTAGCACAAGACAATACGCGCCAGATGCGGGCGTCATGCGCCAGACGCGCCACCGAAGTGAGCGATGCCGGCTCCACCTGTGAGCGCTCCCGTCTTCAGCAACACGTCCTTTTTTGGATGCAGCCTAGTTTCTTGGGCTTCCGGCGTATTCTGCGTTCCTTCGGCATTTCGGCACTGCACCACTCCGGTATTGCACTACGGCAAGGTGAAACATATTATGTGAAAGTTGTTTCCACTGCATTTCAAGCATTTTAGACTCATAGGCACGGCACCGAACATTGTGACGCAATTACCGAACAAAACTTCGGCCTTTGCCGTCAGTTAGTTTGGCGTGTACTGAATGTTACTGGGACAAGCTTGTGGCACTTTCTCTGACTAACCACATTATTACAACTATTTCTGTTACTTTTTGGGGTATTCTTCAAGAATGGGGGCTGCACCAGGCGTTGTGACGCAGAAAGCAAAAATCATCTTCTCGTGTACTGAATCTTACTGAGACAAGCTTGCCACGATTTTTATGCCTCCTCCCCCCCCCCCCCCGCCCCCACCCACCAACATATACCTTCTTTCGGTACTCACTGCTTGTCAAAAACGCGACGAGCGATTGCCAAAAGTGATAACGCAGTAGTGTGTTGCTTGCGCCGACAGAACGCGCAAAAGATAACAGCGAGGAGCTTTAAAACCGCGAACTTGCAACTCGCAGATTCCGTCTTCTGAACGAGTGAAAACAGGCTTTGCACCCACGCGTTTGTCATGAGTGCGAGTAGAAGGCAAAACAAATTCTCTGGTTTCACGTAGCAAAACCACGATCTGATTATGAGGCACACCGCAGACCGGAAATATGGACCTATTAAGGTTTTTTAACGTGCTCCTAAATCTAAATACACGGGTGTTTTTGCATTTCGCCCCCATCAAGGTGCGGCTGCCGTGGCCGGGATCCGATATCGCGATTTCGTGCTTAGCAGCCCAACACCATAGCCATTAAGCAGCCAAGGCGAGTCGAGTATCTAGACAGCATTCTGCAAGGGTCTCGCTGGGAGCCTATGTTGTGGCCACCTCTGTATACTTGGCGTTCCATCACGTCGGCTCAGGCTAAGTTGTGAAGAAAGCGGGCACTCGTCTATGGCATCATCATCATCATGGTCAGCCTGGTTACGCCCACTGCAGGGCAAAGGCCTCTCCTATACTTCTCCAACTACCCCGGTCATGTACTAATTGTGGCCATGCTGTCCCTGCAAACTTCTTAATCGCATCCGCCCACCTAACTTTCTGCCGCCCCATGCTACGCTTCCCTGCCCTTGTAATCCAGTTCGTAACTCTTAACGACCATTAGTTATCTTCCATCCTCATTACATGTCCTGCCCATGCCCATTTCTTTTTCTTGATTTCAACTAAGATGTCATTAGCTCGCGTTTGTTTCCCCACCGAATCTGCTCTTTCTTATCCCTTAGCGTTACACCCATCATTCTTCTTTCCATAGCTCGTTATGCTGTCCTCAATTTAAGTAGAACCCTTTTTGTAAGCCCCCAGGTTTCTGCCCTGTGTGTGAGTACTGGTAAGACACAGCTGTTATACACATTTCTCTTGATGGATAATGGCAACCTGCTGTTCATGATCTGAGAATCCGGATCCGCGGTCACTACCTGGCCTATGTAGATGTATTCCTTTACCACTTCCAATGCCTCGCTACCCATCGCAAACAGCTCTTCTCTTACGAAAATGTTAAACATAACTTTAGTTTTCTGCAGTTTAATTTTTAGACCCACCCTTCTGCTTTACCTCTCCAGGTCAGTGAGCATGCATTGCAATTGGTCCCCTGAGTTACTAAGCAAGGCAATATCATCAGCGAATCGCAAGTTACTAAGGTATTCTCTATTAACTCTGTTCTCCATTTCTTCCCAATCCAGGTCTCTGAATACCTCCTGTAAACACGCTGTGAATAGCATAGGAGAGATCATATCTCCCTGCCTGACGCCTTTCTTTATTGGGATTTTGTCGCTTTCTTTATGGAGGACTACAGTGGCTGTGGAGCCGCTATAGATATCTTTCAGTATTTTTACATACGGTTCGTCTACACCCCGATTCCGTAATGCCTCCATGACTGCTGAGATTTCGACTGAATCAAACGTTTTCTCGTGATCAATGAAAGCTATATGTAAGGGTTGGTTATATTCGACACTTTTCTCTATCACCTGATTGATAGTGTGAATATGGCCCATTGTTGAGGAGCCTTTACGGGATCCTGCCTGGTCCTTTGGTTGACAGTAGTCTAAGGTGTTCCTGATTCTATTCGCGAATACCTTAGTAAATACTTTGTAGGCAACTGACAGTAAGCTGATCGATCTATAATTTTTCACGTCATTGGCATCCCCTTTCTTATGGAACAGGATTATGCTAGCGTTCTTCCAAGATTCCGGTACACTCGAGATCATGAGGCATTGCGTATACAGGGTGGTCAGTTTTCCTAGAACAATCTGCCCACCATCCTTCAACAAATCTTCTGATAACCTGATCCTCCCCAGCTGCTTTCCCCCTTTGCATAGCTCCCAAGGCTTTCTGTACTTCTTCCGGCGTTACTTGTGGGATTTCAAATTTCTCTACACTATTCTCTTTTCCGTTATCGTCGTGGGTGCCACTGGTACTGTATAAATCTCTACAGAACTATTCAGCCACTTGAAGTATCTCATCCATATTAGTAATCATATTGCTGGCATTGTCTCTTAGCGCATACATCTGATTCTTGCCTATGCCTACTTTCTCCTTCACTGCTTTTATGCTTCCTCTGTTCCTGAGAGCATGATCAATTCTATCCGTATTATACTTCCTCATGTCAGCTGTCTGACGCTTGTTGATTAAATTCGAAAGTTCTGCCAGTTCTATTCTAGCTGAAGGGTTAGAGGCTTTCATACATTGGCATTTCTTGATCAAGCCGCCGTTTGCGAAGTGGCTATGGTGTTGGGCTCCTGAGCACGAGGTCGCGGGATCGAATCCTGGTCACGGCGGCCGCATTTCGATGGGGGCGAAATGCGAAAACACCCGTGTACTTAGATTTAGGTGCACGTTAAAGATCCCCAGGTGGTCAAAATTTCCGGAGTCCTCCACTACGGCGTGCCTCATAATCAGAAAGTGGTTTTGGCACGTGAAACCACATAACTTAATTTCTTTGTGAGATCTTTCGTCTCCTGCGATAGCTTAATGGTATCCTGTCTAACGGAGTTACAACCGACTTCTATTGCGCACTCCTTAATGATGCCCATAAGATTGTCGTTCATTGCTTCAATGCTAAGGTCCTCTTCCTCAGGTAAATCCGAATACCTGTTCTATAGCTTGATCCGGAATTCCTCTATTTTCCCCCTTACCCCTAACTCATTGATCGGCTTCTTATGTACCAGTTTCTCCCATTCCCACCTCAAGTCTAGGCTAATTCGAGCTCTTACCATTCTATGGTCACTGCAGCGCCCCTTGCCCAGCATGTCCACACCTTGTTTGATGCCGGGGCTAGCGCGCAGTATGAAGTCTATTTCATTTCTAGTCTCGCCATTTGAATTCCTCCACGTTCACTTTCGGCTATCCCGCTTGCGGAAGAAAGTATTCATTACTCGCATATTATTCTGCTCTGCAAAAACTCTGGTAATAACTCTCCCCTACTATTCCTGGAGCCCATGCCACATTCCCCCACTGACTTGTCCCCAGCCTGCTTCTTGCCTACCGTGGTAATGAAGTCGCCCATAAGTATAGGGTATTTTGTTTTGACTTTACCCATCGCCGATTCCACGTCTTAATAGAAGCTTTCGACTTCCTGGTCGTCATGACTGGATGTCGGGGCCTAGACCTGCACGACCTTCTATTCGTACCTCTTATTAAGTATATGTGCCTATACTTTTAAAGAGCGGTAAATAATGTCCGGCAATGGACGAACGTTTGGGAATCGGATCTTATCGTCGTATATTATGTACGGTATCGGTTGGAATGAGTTGGGTATTTTTTACATTGTTTGTAATAAGGAATTGCTTTTGTTTGTAATGTCATGGTCACAGTTTGTCACCCGTTCGCCGTCGGCGTGAAGTCGTCGACGTGGTATACAAACCCGTTGTTCGTACCGCACTAAAGCGAACACAGCGAAGGAGTCAGAGTCGGGAGAAAGAACACAAATATTTATAGACTGACAACGACGCACACTTTAAACGAAACACAAAAACAAACTAGAACACTATCACACAGTTCGAAGGAGGCTTGTGGGCTTTTATGGGTCCGTCTTTGTCGAAGCTTCCGAGCCTTTTTTGGTCAGCTAGTGGTGGAAATTTGATATCATCAGATCCGTGAAGAAGAGAAGATTCAGTGGATACCTGATTTTGAGGTGCGCCACCCCTTTTTTGGACTTCATTGGAACTTTTGTGCTCACGCCGTGCTGGCCGAGAGCTAGCGTCTGGTAGACCTAGCGCGGCATGGCAGCAATGCACGTTGAAGGGGAAGTGCTCCCGGCGGAGGACCTTACTGAAGACCTGGGATGGCGGACAGTGTCCAGCCGAAAATCTAGAACTACGACGAGGCATGGATTGGGTGATGGCGGTTCGCCAAGTGAGATGCCTGAACGACGGGGCACAGGTGAACAGCGCGGAGGCTCGGCAATCAAGAATCGCATTGTGAAGGCGTCGCGCATGCCACCGATGCCACAAGAACACATCAAAATAGTCATTCGCCCACAGGGTGGACTGAATTCGGAGAAAGTTAGCTCTACAGCGGTGGGCAAGGCAATCGTAGAGGCGGCAGGCCTCGGTATTGAGCAGATTAGGGAAGATGTTATTTGCACGAACTTCATGCAAAATATCTTGGTGGCTAGTACGCCAGAAAGGAGCAACGCTGAACGATATGTGAGACTCAGGTCAATCAGAGTGGCAGACAAGAATTTTGAAGTTAGTGCGTACGAGACGGCCCCACACACTACGTGTAAGGGGGTCTTTCGCAATGTAGACATTATGGATGGCCCCGCGACACTTGAGCGGAACATTGTTAACGATCGCAATCCGCTGGCAATGGCGGTCAAACGAATCAAAAACACAGGATCAGTCATCATTGTTTTCGACGGGTTAAAAGTGCCTAATTTCGTCAGATATGGGCCAACTCTGGTACGTTGCTTCCTGTATCAAAAGCAGTTGGATGTATGTTATGTGTGTGGCAAGCTTGGACATCGGGCGGATGTCTGCCCAGCGCCCGATTGTTTTGAATGCCGAGGATGCGGGGCTCGGAACCCTGAAGAGGATCACAACTGTGTGCCTTGTTGCAAGCTTTGTGGCGGACGACACCTGACCGCGGATAAACAATGCAGACAACGATACCAGCTTCCTACGTCGTGCGTGTTCGACGACAGGAGAGAGCCAGGGCGGAGCTAACGGCGGCACAGGAGGCAGCCGAGATGGTGCAGCTGGTGAGCGCCCGCCAACGCTCTAAGGGACGCTCGCGCTCTAGGAGCCGCTCCAGGTCGAGGCAGCGGCCATCTTCTGGGACTCCTACGACCAGGAGCCGATCCGTTTCTATGGAGGCGCGGGTGCGCTTTCCTGCAGCTGGTGGCGGCGGCGGCGCAGCTGGGAGCCAGACCACCTGGGCTGAAAAGGTCAAGGGTGGCATCAGCGCCGGCCAAGTGCGTGAGCAGCGCTAGGAGCATGTGGATGGTAATAAGCATAGGGATAGGATTGCGCAATTGGAGAGAGAATCGTAGCTTAAAATCAGCCATTGACGGGCTTATCAAAGAGATAGCTGAACTTAGGAACGGCTTACCTTCCGGTAACAGCGATAGCTTAAGACAGGCTAGGAAACATGATGACTCGGTTGAGGTACCAAGGTCTGTGGAGGTCGCAGAACAGAACATGGCGGACGAAGAGAAGCCTGCTCCGAAAAAGAGGGCCCTATCCTCGACCGTACGGATTCAGGGCAAAGTCGGTTCCTAGCTTAAAGGAATGATGGCGACATTGCAAGAAAGTCTAAATCAGGTCATTAGTAGACTGGAGCGGATAGAAGAACAGGAAAATATCACGGATCAGAGATTAAGCAAAATTGAAATATATCTAAACGAGACAGTGGTCCCTGTTATGGAGCGGGAGTGCACTCGGCCGCTAGCCCAGCAGGGTAAGCCGCCGAGTGGACTCAAAACTAGTTCACCAAATTTCCGTGGTCAAGATGGCTCTATCAAATAGTTCATTTAGTATTTGGCAGTGGAATTGTAGGGGGTTCAATCATAAGAAGGCGTCTCTGCAGCAGTTTGTTAGAACGCATGGTGTGAAGCCTCAACTGATCATGTTACAGGAAACACTGACGTCTAACGTGACCTTAACGAATTTCAAAGCGGAAGTTAAGGATAATGAACAGGGCAGAGGACTCGCTACTATCATTAATAGGAGGTTGACGTATATTAGACATGATCTTCACATGGCAGATTGCAAGATTGAATATATTATGGTGGAAGTAATCTTAGGTCGGCAAAGGTCATGTCAGAGGAGCGTTTACCTGCTTAACCTGTACAGTAGCCCCCGGAACACGAAGCAGAGTTTCAAATCTCTCTTGACCAAGGCAACCAATCTGGCTAAGGATGCACCGTTGCTTATTGGAGGGGACTTCAATGCACCATATCATGTGTGGAAGTATGTTTATAGCACTATTAAGGGGGAGAGACTATGGCAGCAGGCACTAGACTTGAATTTAACACTGAATACAGACCCCTCGTATCCCACCAGATGTGGCACGTCGACATGTAGAGATTCGACACCTGATCTCACTTTTGTTCGGGGGGTGGTGGATTCGTCCTGGTCCAATTCTAATATAGATTTTGGTAGCGATCATTACATACTTATGATTACTTTGGTAGTGGCTAATAAAAAGGAGCGCACAATCAGGATGGTTGACTGGGATGCATTTAGGAAACGAAGAGCGCAGAGAATCGAAGATGAGGGAAATGAGTTGACCTTGGAACAGTGGACTAGTCAGCTTAAAAGGAACGTTGAGGCGTCCACTAAAGAGGTTCAAACCGATATTGACACGGAACACATGGATAGTCGCCTGGCACATTTGTTGGAAGCAAAGCAGTCGATGTTAGCGAGATGGAAGAGTCAGAGATTGAATAGAAGGCTTAGAAAGCGTATAGCAGTGGTTAATCAGGAAATTGAAGACCATTGTCGGGTACTGTGCGAGCAGCAATGGGATGAAGTGTGCAATTCTGTTGATGGTCGAGGGGAGGCGCCTGGAGTTTGCTCAGACATATACTCGATGAGACAAATACAAAGTCTAATCAGAGGACTGTGATAGGTAAGCTGGTCCATCAGGCGTGTCGGGACTCCACGGACCAGGAGTTGCTGAAGGATTTGGCTGGCACGATACACCTGACGTGATTTGGGAATATAGTGGAGACGAAAATGCAGCTATGGACGCGGAATTTACTGAAAGTGATATAAGGATGGCGCTGCAGAATCTTAATGGTCGATCGGCATCAGGGCCGGATGGCATTACGAATAAAATGCTACGGAATTTAGACGATGGGTCAATTGAGTTCCTTACGCGGCAGATCAATTGCCTATAGAAGGAAGGCTCTTTCCCGGAAGAGTGGAAACTTGCAACTACTGTTCTGATACCCAAACCGGGGAAGGCCATAGGGCTTGAAAATCTCAGACCCATTTCCCTGACGTCGTGTTTGGGGAAAGTCGCTGAGCATGCCATTTTAAATAGGCTAACGCGTTATGTTGAGGGCAATGGGGTCTTTCCGCACTCGATGATAGGATTTCGGCCCGGCCTCTCGTCTGAGGATGCTATGATCAGGATTAAGCATCAGATCCTTGACCGGCGGACAAGAGATACTAAGGCACTAATTGGACTGGATGTGGAAAAAGCTTTCGATAAAATCCGACATTCTTTCATTCTACGGGTGCTATCGGACTTGAATATGGGGCAGCGCCTATTAGACAACTTCGACATCGCCAGATTGAATAACATAGGCGAGAGTACGGATCCCTGCGGAGTACCACAGCAACCAAATTTAAAGACTTCCGACTTTATCTCCCCAAACCTGAGACATGTCCTTCTATCCGTAAGGAAAGCCTTGACAAAATGGAAAAGCCGCTGCCCCATATTCAAGTCCGATAGCACCCGTAGAATGAAAGAATGTCGGATTTTATCGAAAGCTTTTTCCACATCAAGTCCAATTATTGCCTTAGTATCTCTTGTCCGCCGGTCAAGGATCTGATGTTGATGTTGTTACAACTGGGTTTGCATAATACTTTAGATGAAATTGCTGAGGCTCAACGTACCGCACAGAGGGAGCGGTTGCTAGGTACACCAGCGGGTAGGTATATTTTAGAGTCAATTGAAGAATCGGTGGCTGTGTCGCACGATAGGGCGCCCCTACACGAGTTGAACGTGAGCCTTCGGGCAAATATCATGGTTCGTCCGTTTCCGCGGAATGTGCACCCCGTGCACAATGTAGGGAGGCGGCTCGCGAGAGCTAGGGCTTTGTTGCGAGTGGCAAAGGATCAGGAGGAACAGTCTGCGTTTGTTGACGCCACATGGATTAATGGTAAAAATGCTTATTCGGTGGTGGTGGTAGATGGCAAAGGGAGCGTTAGAAATGCTGCTTCCATTTATACCAAAGATCCGGGGGTTGCTGAACAGGTGGCTATTGCTCTAGCACTAATTGATTCAAGAAGAGTTTTGGTGTTTAGCGACTCGCGATCTGCGATTACAGCCTTCTCGAGAGGACTTGTTGCGAAACCGGCCAACAGACTGCTACAGGGTAGGGATATCACTTCGCATACAGTTACTTGGTTCCCGGCGCACATGGGGACAGTGGAGGGAGCCCCGCGTTACCTCAACGAGGTGGCGCACAGGGAGGCACGAGGATTAGTGTGCCGTGTACTCCCTGAAGGGGCTGGATCTCCCGCTCCTGAGTACAGGAACCAACTGTTAACCTACAACGAAATCACCAAGCACTATTACTTAGGGCGCAGGGCATTCCCGCTGCCACATCCTAAATTAAGTAGGCCGCAGGCGGTTACATTAAGGCTTCTGCAGGCACGAACGTACCCTAACCCGGTCATCATGAATAAAATTAATCCGGACTGCGGGGTTTCAGTCTATTGTAGTAAGTGGGGGAGTTTGCTCGATTTACAACACATGCTGTGGCTCTGCTTGGCGTTGGCCGGTGATGGTTCTCGAGGTGAACAGTGGTGGCAGCGGATGCTGCACAGTTAAGTGCTGGCGGACCAACTCAGGGCTGTCCAGAGAGCCGTGTGATGGCAGAGGGGCTCGACCTCTCTGTACCGACGTGGGAGCGGCCCGCATCAGTCCCAGACTGATCCCTCAGGACCTAAATAAAGTTCTTCATACCATACCATACTAACACACATGCACTTAATCTAGATCATTGATGAAGACAAAAGAAATACAATGAACAGTTAAAAGTGGATATAGAAATTAACACTAAACAAAACACACTTTATGGTGGTCAACTAAACAGAGTTCAAAAGAAAACAAATGATGGCATACGAATGGCCGGGCAGCAGCAGGAAGTTCATAAGGCGCGGAGTCGACGGCAGAGCTTTCCCGAAGAACGCTAGCAAGCCGATCTCCTTGCGGTGGATGCTATTTCTGGGCTGCGTTTCGCGGGAGTCTAGGCCTAACGTCTTCGCTCGAACAGGTTGAGCTTACTTGAGGGGAACTACCGTGAGCTTTGTTGCAGACATTGTGGTTTCTTACGTCCAATAGTAACTCGCAATTCAGACACGGCTACACTTTTAAAATTTTTCACACCCTTATAGGTTTAATACGGGTGTATTTATCTTTTCATCCTTGTAAACACCCACGCAACACCCTTTTCTAACGGAAAAGGGTGTTCAATAAAAACACCTTTGGAATACCCCAGTATTTCTAATTTACACGCTAATCTTACGGGAGTAAGTGAACAAGCTTACAGTATATGGTAAATGAACATTGGCAGTTTGCGCTTTGATAGTGACTATACATGAAACGCTTGCTAGTTTTGCTTGAATCAGGTAGCTGGAATGATTAGATCGGGGCATCTAGGCAGCAGCGCACTGACTCCGAACAGCGGTCAAAAAAGAAGTTTCCCACCGATGTTGATTTCGAACGGATGACACTAGCGCGCGAACATTGCATAGCCAGACATCTGCAAAAGGCTTCGCATGATCAATGCCAAAATATTTACATGCTATCACTGAATACTTAAAAGTGTGCAACCAGTTTGACTGGGAATGGTTAGGAGTGAGTGCTAACGGTAAATAGCTCACAATGGCTGGGGCTACGGCACTGCGGCCGTGTCAGCGCAGTCATCAATTATGTACATTCAGGTGGTGCTGCTTGCTATCCTGAGTCATCCACCTTCCCACTCAGCTTCAACGGTTCATCAGGGGCCTCCCCTGGCCAACAGACACTGCACGGGCTGGATCCAGGCACTTCCCGACCTTTCTTTGGACGCTCCGTGTCCTTCGCCGCCAGGAATAGTCTTTCCTTCGGCCATTGCCTGGCAACCCCGCACCGAGTCCCTTGGCACACCCCTTCAAAAGCCCGCTCACTTGCTCTGCTCATTGGGCTGCGGCACTGCTGCCGTGTCTGCGCACTCATCAATTATGTACCTTCAGGTGGTGCTGCTTGCTATCCTGAGTCATCCACCTTCCCACTCAGCTTCAACGGTTCATCTCGGGCCTCCCCTGGCCAACACACTGCACGGGCTGGATCCAGGCACTTCCCGACCTTTCTTTGGACGCTCCGTGTGCTTCGCCGCCAGGAATAGTCTTTCCTTCGGCCATTGCCTGGCAACCCCGCACCGAGTCCCTTGGCACACCCCTTCAAAAGCCCGCTCACTTGCTCTGCTCATTGGGCTGCGGCACTGCTGCCGTGTCTGCGCACTCATCAATTATGTACCTTCAGGTGGTGCTGCTTGCTATCCTGAGTCATCCACCTTCCCACTCAGCTTCAACGGTTCATCTGGGGCCTCCCCTGGCCAACACACTGCACGGGCTGGATCCAGGCACTTTCCGACCTTTCTTTGGACGCTCCGTGTGCTTCGCTGCCAGGAATAGTCTTTCCTTCGGCCATTGCCTGGCAACCCGGTACCGAGTCCCTTGGCACACCCCTTCAAAAGCCCGCTCACTTGCTCTGCTCATTGGGCTGCGGCACTGCTGCCGTGTCTGCGCACTCATCAATTATCTACCTTCAGGTCAGTTATTGCACGTCCTACAACATCCGGAGGGATGATGTATGCTTGATAGCAGTGTCGTGGCCCCCTGGTTATTTGAAACGTGTTCGTGAAGCAGTGCTCTGTATCTGGAGCATGTTATTGCTTAGCGGGAATATTGAGGAAAACCCGGGGCCAGTGACTAAAGCGCAAGAAGAGAAATTGAACTCGGTGTTTGACGTAGTTACCCGCATTGAATCAAGCCACACACAACTTTTGGATTCTGTCAACAAAGTTTTGACCATGCAGATTACCGTGCAAAATGAAGTGGAAATACTTGAAAAGCGAGTTCTTGCGCTTGAGTCACAGGCTGGCGTGGGAGCTTGTGCGCAGGTTCCCCAGTCTTACGAAAAAACATTTTCGGCCATGCAAGACAAGATTGATGATTTAGAGAACCACTCCCGCCGTGCCAATGTTCTGTTCTTTGGAATTAATCACACCGAAAAAGTGAAAACGTGGCAGCAATCTGAAAAACTCTTGCGTGAATTTTTCGCCGATAAGCTGGAACTAACTGTGAACACCATTGTGAGAGCACACAGACTAGGCGCATTTTCGGCAGATAAGAAACGACCAATTATACCAAAGTTTTTTTTAATTAGAAAGAGGTTCAATCTGTTTTAAACATGGGCATCAAGTTAAAGAACACAACGCTTAGTATCTCCCGAGATTGCTCAGCCTCTGTTCGTGAAAAACGTCAAAAGCTCTTACAGTTCGCTAAAGGTATTAAGAATGAAGGTGATCGCACTAAGCTCGTTCTCATTAAGCTCTTTATCAATAAAGATATGTACGTGTGGGACTCGGGCAAAAACTGCGCAGTTCGTCTTAACACCAACGAATGGGGCACAGAAAATGTAACTGCTATAGATGAACAGACCAAATGACGCACGAATGCATGCTTTCCCGGCACAACATTAGTACCTTCTTTACACAACGCGCAATGGGCCTCCAGTGATGTTGGCTTTTTGTACACAAATATACGAAGTGTTCTCCCAAAAACTGTCCCACCAACTTCATTGATAGATTCCTGTTCAGCTTCCATAGTGGCTCTTACCGAAACCTGGTTGAATGATACTGTTCCTGACAGCTGTATCTTGGTCAGCGGTAAAGAATTTAATTTGTTTTCGTACTCACAGGCTTCATCGAAAGGGAGGCGGTGTTCTTACTGCCGTAAAGAATGATGTAGTGGCCGTTCCAGTTGCTGTTAATTTTTTTCTTGCATGCGTGTTAGTTTCCCTCAAGTGTGGCCCGACGTCTTTTGTTATCGGTGTATTTTATCGCCCTCCTGTTATGACGTGCACGTTTGCGAGCGAATTTCGCAGAGTTTTGGATGATGTGGTAATCCGATTTCCCAACTCGGTAGTAGTTATTTTCGGTGACTTCAACTTTCCTTCAATAGACTGGTCAACGCTCACAGTTGTGTGCAAAGATACCGAAGTGAACGAATTTCTTAACACTTGCCTAGACCACTCGCTAACACAATAGATCAACCTACTCGGCACTCGGCAACCTCGGCAAATATTCTCGACCTGATTCTTACGAACAATCCTGACCTTTGGTCTGATATCACCCACTTATATGTCCTTTCTCACCACGCCATTATCACCGGTAACCTCATACGTCCGTTTAACACACAAGCCACCAACAAAAAAATCAGATGCTATAACAGAGCCAAATGATTTCCGAATTATTCAGTTTTTCAGAGCACTTTGCTGGAAGGCACCTATAATTCACGGTAGCAGAAAATTTGCTTCTGTTTAAAAACTTCCTCAAACAACTAATAGAAAAGTTTATACCTACGATTACAATAAAAAGCAACCGCACTGCTCCCTGGTTCACCCAGCAGCTTCGGCGTTTAAATAACAAAAAGAAAGCGATTCTACAGACGCGCCAATAAAAACGTTACTTCGGTTTCTTGGCTGCGTTACAATGCCTGCGATAAAAAAACCAAACATTACTTGAAAGCACACGCGTTCATTTCTTTTGCCATAACCTAACATCTATGCTTAAACATAACACTCGAAGATTCTGGCGCATCGTGAATCCGAAACAACATCCTGATATCACTCTTCATGATAGCAACAACATTTCACTTCCGGAATCACAATGCGCAGAACTTCTAAATGAGACATTCCCGGCTGTCTTTACCTGCGAGGATATTACTACAGCACCTATGAAGGATTGTATATCTGACATCGACATACCAGAAATTGTGTAACCGAAGCGGGCATATTTTCCTATTGAAGTAAACTGAAAATTTCTTCTGCATGTGATCATAATGGTATCAATAACACTATACTGAAAACTAGACGCCACGGCATCTGTAGTATTCTGACGGCCCTTTTTTCACAGTCCCTTGCGACAGGCACTATCCCCGACGATTGGCGAATAGGCAAGGTAGCACCCTTTTTCAAGTCCGGCGACCGCTCTTCACCGTGCAACTAAAGACCTATTTTGCTAACAAGTACCATATACAAGGTCATGGAACACGTCATTCACTCCCAAATTGCCAAATACTTAGAAAGCCACAACGTAATATACCAGTATCAGCATGGTTTCCGCAAGGGCTACTCTTGTGAAACACAACTTGCAGGGATTGTTCATGATCTACACTCATCCGTTCACACTAGTTTACGAGTAGATGCAGTTTTCCTAAAGCTTCTTATCGCGTTCCGCACCACAGACTACTTCTCAAACTCGCATACCTAAACATTCACCCTAACGCCCTCACATGGGTGAAAGCTTTTCTTTCCTCCAGGCTCCAGTTTACTTCCGCTAACTACAATTCTTCTTTTGCCCACGTTACTTCCGGTGTCCCCCAGGGCAGCGTGCTACATCTTTTACTTTTTCAAAGCTATATTAACGAACTATAACGAATATATATTAACGTCCCGGATTCGTCTCTTTGCCGATGATGTTGTAATTTACCGCACAATTTCCTCTGATATCGATCGCCAATGCTTGCACTCTTACCTTGATGCAATTACCTCCGCCGCCGTCAATGCTGCACTGTAAGAGGAAGCCAGGACCTCTCAAGCTGTCTATACAGCTTTTTCCCTGGCTGTCCTCGCAACACCAGTTGCGGAAATAAACCTTCAAACCTTCAAACCTTATGGTGCTCCAAATGGCTAATGTCGCATAATATCTCTAAAACCAAGTTAATGACATTTAACGGCCGAAAGCCTCTAATTGACAACACTTACTTCATTAATAACAGCAAGATTGAGTCTTCCACTTGCTACAACTATCTTGGCCTTCATTTCCAGTGTGACCTAAGGTGGTATCACCATATCAATTTAACCCTGGCAGCTGCTAATCGCACTCTTGGAATACTCAAACGAACCCTCAAGCAAGCGCCACCACTCGTACGGAAACAGGCATATATCACAATCATTCGCCCAAAAAATGAATATGCTGCCGCAATTTGGAATCCCCATCAGGTATATCTAGCCTCTAACCTTGAAGCCCTGCAGACCGTGCTGCTCAATTTATTTTTTCAGATTATTCCACATTCACCAGTGTTACATGTTTAAAAAAAACGCGCCTATTTGCAATCCTTGAGCCTTCGTCGAAAACACTCTCGCTTATCACTATTTCATAAAATTTTCCACCACTCCTCACTTCGTGATGATTTTTTTCAGTCACCGCCGATTATCTTTCCTCGCCGCGATCAACCTAACAAAGTGAAACGCATTTTGTGTCGGTCATCAACTTTTGCTCAATCATTCGTACCACGCACAATCATCGATTGGAACAAATTACTCTCATACATAGCCATGGAAACTAACATCGCCAAATTTAAGGAAATAATTTGCACTACTGTGACGTGCTGTTAAAAATTTTGTGTTCTCTTATTAAGTGTGTTTCTCTGATATTTTTGATGCTTTGTGAATTGTTGCTTGCTCGTGATCTTTTTATGTACGTTGTTTGTTGGTTCAATATCATAACTACACCGCCTTGTTGAGCGGTAAAAATCTCTTGTATTTTTTTTTTCTTTTTATGTGTGCTGTACCTGAATGTACACTTGCGTTTTTTCTTGTAGCACCCCCCCCCCCCCTTAGTTATACCCTCCTTCGAGGACCTTTAGGGGTATTGTAAATAAATAAACTTATGGCTTGTAGATAACATTGGCATAGTCAGCAACGCTGCTGACTATCTGCACCAAACGTTTGAGGGCCTTAGCGAAGAAAGTGTAAGAGTCTGATTGAGGGTCCGTATGCAGAATTGCTGACGACACCATTAATCTGCTCATGTGGAAAAGCTCCTCTACAGCTGACGCTATCATCAAAAAGTGCCGACGATTCGAACAGGCCAAAAGCCGACGCATCCTGCAACCATTGGTCTGACTTCCCAATACTGCCACAACACGGACGTGGGAAGACCAGCCTGCGTCGCCATCAGAGAACGTGGTGCGAATCGTTCGACGTGAACCGGATTCGATGGTGCCCGCAGCGCTTCTTGTTCGGGTAGCTCTGATGCTACCCCTTTTTCATTTCCCCTAGTAGAAGCCATCCTTCGCCAGGAACTTGAAAACATTGGTCTACATTCAGTCTGGGCTGTCGCCAACCCCAGAGCCAACGAACGCCCTTCTACTATTTTCGTACCACCCCGACGCTTCTCTGCAAGTTATCGCAACCCGACTGAGTGGAGAACTGCAGACGATCAGTCGATATGTGTCACCTGTCGCCGCATTGGTTATGTCGCCCGATCCTGTCATAACTCGTGACCCTCAACACCTCGAACGCCGACGAATCTGAGCCGTTTTCATAAGTATGCCTGCAATATTTCACCCACCGCTGAGTCTAACAGCGCTGCAACTCTGCTAGGAACACGTGGTAGAGCCACTCACCATCGCCGCGCGGACACCAGCCTCGTTCATTGCAAACGCGTCGTCCATATCCCAGTTCGCCGCAGCCACGTTGCCTTTCGTCTCCTGTGGCTTTTGGCCGAAACCTTTCGGAAAACTCAGAAAGGCAGCCCTCCGAGGTGGTGCTGCATTGCCTACTGCTGCAGCGAATCCTCTGTCTGTACCATCGAATGTATGTCCACGCTGCCGCCGCGCACACGGGCTTGTCCTTAGACTGTCAGCGCGAGCACGGACAGTGCACTCAGATATCACTATCGGATTCTGTGATCAAAGCCATGCTGCGACAAATAATCGACGCCCTGCAGCTGCTACGGCCCGGTTTAAATACGCCAGTGGAGCTAACAGCGGCAAAAATTATGAACGCCATAGACGCTCTCCTAGCTACATTGCAGTAACTTCTACCTCTGCCCGCGAAGATGACGGTGATGGGCTGTGATGTGTACACGTATGCACTGCACGGAAAGAGTATGCTGTGCAGCCCGCATCATATTCACCATACCACCACCCTCCTTCCTCTTCACATCCTATCTCTTTTATTCCCCAAACCCCTTACCCAGCGTGGAGTAGCAGGCTAGAGGCACTTCACTCAGGCCGACCTCTCCAACTTTCTGCCATTAAATATTACATCTCTCTCTTTCTCTCTCTCTCTCTCTGTGCGTGTGCGTGCGTGTGCGTGCGTGTGCGTGCGCGTGTGCGTGCGTGCGTGCGCGTGCGTGCGTGCGTGCGTGTGTGTGCGTGCGTGTGTGTGCGTGCGTGCGTGTGTGTGTATGTGTGTGTGTGTGTGTGTGTGTGTGCATGTGTGCGCGTGTGCGCGTGTGTGTGTGTGTGTGTGTGTGTGTGTGTGTGTGTGTGTGCGCGCGTGTGTGTGTGCGCGTGTGCGCGCCCACAAAGAGATGTGTATTTGGTGTCAAAGTAGACGGAGTACCTGTCCAAGCACTCGTCGACACGGGAGCCCACGTATCTTTGATGAGTGCTAGCCTAGTAGACGTTTGAAGAAGGTCCTCACTAGTGCAGCAACATCAAACCGGTTTCGCGGAAAAACCGGTTATCCGGTTATTCGAACTTAAAAACCGGATAACAGGAATGATCGGTTATGCGGTTGGTAATTTGGTTATCAGTAATCGGATATTCGGATAGCCTATTGTTCGGATACCCTGGCATTTGTTCATGCGTGCTTGTGCCCGAATTACCTCTCTTACTCTTTTGTATTAGATTTGTAATTATTGCAACCGCTCGTGCAAACCCGATATCCTGTCTCGTTAACCTCCTTACCGTTTGTTTTAAATTTATCTTTCCGAATTGCTGTGCTCTCTAGAATAGTACTACAGTTTTTGCCCCTCAAATTGTTCAAATCGCCAGCTATTTTAGTCGAAGCGCCAGTCAGTTCAATCCCTGTGCTAAATAATTTATTCTACACGCCACGTATTTTAATCCTAACACCAGTGAATTTATTCCGAAGATGCATTTTAGGAGGTGTTATAGAGGTTCAAAACAATGACGAAATGTTATAATTTTGCGTCCACCAAATATAACTGAAGAGCTTTCATGAAGAGCATTGTCATGTGACTACAAAAGAGCCTTTCCCGCGCTATACAGCAGCGAAATATTGCACTGTTATGGGCATGATATGACTGCCATGAACAGGTCATGAAAAACGTAGCTGGTTTGATAGCTTTGCTGACATGCATTGAAACAAAGCGGCCTCCAGCAACAAAATGTTGATTCCTAAAGCTGATAAAAACAAGCTGAAAAGAGCGTCACATTACCTCATCGTATTGTTTTCAACAAGGTCCGTTGACATGGATATCAAATCAACGAGCTTCGAGCAATCTATGCGATTGTAAGCACCTAACGCATCTGAGAACACTTGGAAGAGGGTGTCACAGGATCTCACGTAAGATTCGCAAGCATATTCCTCATTCTCCACTATAGTGACAGGGATATCAAACGATCGGGCTTCGAAGGAGCTCTGCGATAGTACCCACGAAGGGTACGCTAGACCACAATGCAAAGGATGTCACGAGACCTTGTGTAACTTTCGGAAGCCCACATGTGATTCACAAACACAGTAAGATCGGTGTCAAACGAACAGGAATCGCAAGAGCTATGAGATGGTACACACGTAGTTAACGTCAAATCACGTGGGAAAGGGTGTCACGTGTATTCACGTATCTTTCGCAAGCCCATGCGCGATTCCCAACCATACTGACATGGATATCAAACGATCGGGCTTCAAACAAGCTCGGAGATGGTACGCTCTTCGGGACTTCAGACCACGTGGAAGAGTCACGTGACACCGCGTAACCTTAACCAGATCATAGGTAATTACCAACCATGCCGACATGGATATCAAACCAACCGGAAAATCAAAATTTATGCGATGGTGAACACGTAGTTAACGTCAAATCACGTGGGAAACGGTGTCACGTGACCCCACGTATCTTTCGCTGGCCCATGCATGATTTCTAGCCATACTGACATGAATATCAAGCTATCGGGCTTCGAACAAGGTCTGCGATAGTACGTGCGTCAAACCACGAGAAAAAGGGTGTCACTTGATATTACGTAATTTTCGCCAGGTTCCTGGGTCTTTGCCAACCATACTGACATGAATATTAAGCAAACAATCCTCGAAGAGGCTCTGTGATGGCACCCACGCAAGACACGTCAGGCCAAGTGGTAAATAGTGTGACGTGACCTAGCGTACCTTTCGAAAGCCGACATGTGATTCACAAACACACCGACAAGGTTATCAAACGAACGAGGATCGCAAAAACCATGATATGGTATGCACGTTGCGAATGTCAAATCAGATGGGAAAGGATGTCACGTGACCTTACGTATCTTTGTAAGGCTCATGGGTCATTCTCAACCGTACTGACATGAATATCAAGCCAACCGGCTTCGCAGAAGCTGTGCGACGGTACGGACGTCGCGTACTTCAGATTACGTGAAAAAGAGTCACGTAACGTCAAGTGAGTTTCGCAAGTCCATGGTTAATTTGCAAACATACCGGCATCGATATCAAATGAACGGGAACCGGAAAAGCTATGCGATGGTACCCACGTAGCGAACCTCAGACTAGGGGGAGAAGGGTATCACGTGACCCCCCATAACTTTCGCAGGCCCATGGATGCTTCCCAATCATATTTTTCATTTATTTTCACCTGCTTCGACATTGATATAATACGAACTGGCTTCGGAGACGCTCTGCAACGGTACGCACGAAAAGCATGTCAGACCACGCGATAAAATGTGTCGCGTTGTCAGGTGCCCTCACGAGACTTTCTCCAGTCATTCGGTGATTCACAAACATACAGACGTCTCGGGGACAGGGTTTCAGCGACCTTCAACAGCGTCTTCTTAAACTTAGCACCAGATTGAGCATTGTTGAGGGTCCAGCAGGATAGATGATGTCATGTAAAACCTAATAACAGAAGTTTAATGCATCATTACGAGTGAGCGAACGTTCAGCGTGCGCGCTCCTGCACGCATAGGCAGACACGTTGTGTTCGTGGCATTCCGCTTACATCCTTATACGCTACACAATCCGGGAAACCTCATTCTCTTTTTCTCCCTGGTAGAGGCCCTTGTCATCATACTGGTCAGCCCACACAAATAAATGCGGAGAAAAGCCACTGACTGCCAATCCGCACAGAGTAATACGGAGATGTACCACTCACTGAAGTAGTGGTGGGGAGCGTAGTCACGCCGCGTCAACACACTGGTTAACCCACTGGCCAACCCGTACAGACGAATTCGCAGCGATACCACTCCCTGGTGTAGAGAGGAAAAACATAGGACAAACGAGAGTGGGATTTGCACTGCTGCATAATCCCGTCGCGCACACCCAACAGACAAGTCTTTTCATGTTGAGGAGCGTGACGATTAGTCACGTTGTCTCACGCGCTTGGCATGCGTTCCATTCATCGCCGCACACAGTGAACCATAACAACATGCGCACTGTTACGATCGGCCTGCATGGGTGCTGACCTCCAAACTTTCCCAGCCCGCCGCAGCCGTTTCGAACGACCTGCGGGGCTGGCGATCTTCTGAGAATCGGACCCTTCCCGGACCGCGGCGAAGAGTGGCATTGAAGAGCCAACAATGCGCGTCTTCGCAGAACTGGCGACGCCAGCAAAGTTAACCGACCATGCAACTCCTTCAGAGAACTGGAGACCACAGCCAAGGTAATCAACCATGCGCCTCCTTCGGAGAGTCCGCGATGCCAGCAAGGCTAGCCTTGTTCGGCGGGCCGAGTATTGCCACTTGGTTCGATGTCGCCTTCATGGTCTACTTGCAGCAAGAGAGTTGCTGGAAAAGCGTTTTCACGGGCCCCAGAATTCATAACAGTCTGCTGACAATCGTGGCGGCTACCTGAGAAGTCAGCTCTGGAATCAAGAGGCGCCCGCCGGGGTCAAGCGTGACAATCTCTCTACGAGCACTGGCTCAACTCGGTGACTTCTGGGAATCCAAAGTGCGTATGTGAGTGTGTGAGCCTTCCCCCTCAAAGGCGGGTCGACTACGCCTCCGACGATTGTGCACGGTCCAATTGGACGAAGGTTGGACAGCAGTTTTCCCACACCTAGGAATCTTGGGAGGACAGAGGGTTTTTAAGCAGCAGTTTGTCGGCTGCTAGGTGTGCTCGTGTACGAGGCGGTCGTGTGCTCGTGTGCTGTGTGCTTTGAGCTTCGTGCTTCGTCTTGCGGGCTCCATTTGGGAGTCATGCTAGGCTGTTGAGATGTATTTCCTGGCGTAATGTAAATATTGTAAATAAATCCCGTACTCCTAGTTCTCGATGAGAGCAAGTTCCTCCCTACAACCACGTCCCAAGCGTGGGTGAGTTGGACGACGGCATGGACCAGCTGCCACATATATTGTGCCCGACCCCAACTCGTATAACTTTTTGCCAGCGGTGGGAAGTCCCTCCCTTCAAGAACGCCTAAACCTTACAACTGGTGCCAGCTTTGGGATTGTGCCCCAAACCTTGAAGCACTAAACGCATGAAAATGAAACAACCAGTGCGTCTTTTGCCACACAACACCACGGAAACCGAGGGGAAAACCACCTCACGTTACTTCTCGTAACGCTGCATTGAACGTGACTGACTGCTGAACCGATTGACGCGGCGAGACGAATTTACCTGGAAAGCCATATGTGGTAATGATACAAGGAATGAATTGGTAGAGATTGCCATATTTTTTTCCCTCGCACGCACACACAGGAAGCGTGAAATGCATTCAAATTCTTGCTTCGGTAGTTGCTCTTCACACAATAACGGCGCTATTAAATTAATGTTATGGTCTCGTTACTGAGAAACCTGGGCTGCTTTGTGTGTTATCACTGCACAAAATTCCTTAGTATTTTAAAAGAGATACGCACCTTTCCGAACCATGGGTGAGAAGAAGTATGACTCGGCGTAATATAAAATAACGGTCTTTTGTATTTATTTTTTAATATTCGCCATGCGACATTGGCTCGAACAAGTTGAGTGTCAAAATTCACCGGAATTCGCCACTCGACGGAACGAAATATATGAACAGAAAGAAATTGACAAGAATTATTACTTCTCTGCTTCAAGCAACGCAGTGCTTGGACTATTGTAGCATTGTACTATATTTTCCCTAATTTTTTTCTATTTCAGCTCGTCATATTAATTTATATGCGCGCTTCGCGATGCACTGAGCTGCGCAAATAGAAAGAGAGTGTCATATCAAAGTACACTATGCACATCAAAAGGATACAAGTCTTCTGATACCTTCTAATCTACATTGGTGCTCTTTCTCGTGAAAAATTTTCCAAGATTTCTCTACAGCACATGCGGCTCATTTGGGGCAGCTAGCTCAGTTAACCAATGTGCGCACAAGAAAAATGTAGCACCGTTTATGCAACGAGCAACCTGGCAGGCACCATCGGACATTAGCAAGCATGTTTACCTGACATGTCTACATCGAATTATTATCGCTTACCACGACTGCCTCAGCTTCCTAACAGCTTCATTTCCCAACAAACAAAACCTTTTTTCTCGGGTGCGGGTGACGTCTTCCAATGGAACTGGAAGAGAAAAGATTTTAATGAATTTTATTAGCACGCAGTGCATCCGCAATGGTTGCAAACACTTCCCCTGAACCTCCTGACTCAGTGCGCAGTAATTACGCACAATATAGCACAGCATTCCGATGAACGAGACCATTACAACTATTCGATGGCATCGTTATTTGTCAACAGTAACTACACAAACCAGAATTTTCAAGTATTTCAGTCGTCCTGTGCGTGTGCGAGGAAAGAAAAAAAATTCTGGCAAGCATTACCAATTCACGTTTTCTATCAGTACCACATAACTTTGAAGGTCAATTCCGCTCACCGTGATATCCATGGAAATCGGTGCAGCAGTTAAACGCGTTCAACGCAGATTTACATGAAGTGACGTGACGCGTTTTCACCTCCGTTTTCGTGGTGTTGCTTGCCAAAATTCATGCTGACTGTTCGACTCCTAATCGTTTAGTATACATACCAGTATGTCTGTATATCATAAGATTACTCGAGAAAGCCCCGTGAGGACTTATACACTCCTTCTGAATTCGTATGCTATCTTTGTCAATATGGTTGAGAAGCATCTACGGGCCTGTGAAAGTAATGTGAGGTCAAGTAACACCTTTTGCCACCTGCTCTGAGGTTCGCTACGTGAGCACCACCGCATAGCTTTCTCGATTTCAATTCGTTTGATATCCATGTCGGAATCGTTTGAAATTACCCATGGGCTTGCGAAAGTTACGTGATGTTACGTGGCTCTTTTTCACGTGGTCTGAAGAACACGACGCGCGTACCATTGAAGACCTTGTTCGAAGCCCGATCGTTAGTTATCCAAGTCAGTATGGTTGGCAATAATGCATGGTCTAGCCAAATATACGCGAGATCACGTAACGCCCTTTACCACCTGATTTGACGTTAACTACGTGTTCACCATCGCATAAATTTTGATTTTCCGGTTGGTTTGATATCCATGTCGGCATGGTTGGTAATTACCTATGATCTGGTTAAGGTTACGCGGTGTCACGTGACTCTTCCACGTGGTCTGAAGTCCCGAAGAGCGTACCATCTCCGAGCTTGTTCGAAGCCCGATCGTTTGATATCCATGTCAGTATGGTCGGGAATCACGCATGGGCTAGCGAAAGAAACGTGAGGTCACGTAACGCCCTTTCCCATGTGATCTGACGTTAATTACGTGTACACCACCGCATAGCTTTTGACTTTCCCGTTCATTCGATATCCATGCCGGCATGGTTGGTAATTACCGATGGTTTGGCTAAAGTTACGTGGTGTCACATGACGCTGTTCCACGTTGTCTGAAGTACGCGAAGTGCATACCATCGCAGACCTTGTTTGAAGCCCGATCGTTTGATATCCATGTCAGTATGACTGGGAATCGCGCATGGGCTTGCGAAAGATACGTGAATACACGTGACACCCTTTCCCACGTGATTTGACGTTAACTACGTGTGTACCATCTCATAGCTCTTGCGATTCCTGTTCGTTTGACACCCATCTTACTGTGTTTGTGAATCACATGTGGGCTTCCGAAAGTTACACAAGGTCGCGTGACATCCTTTGCATTGTGGTCTAGCGTACCCTTCGTGGGTACTATCGCAGAGCCCGATCGTTTGATATCCCTGTCACTATAGTGGAGAATGAGGAATATGCTTGCGAATTTTACGTGAGGTCCCGTAACACTCTCTTCAACGTGATATCAGGAGCGTTATGTGGTTATAACCGCAGACATTGTTCGAAGCTCGTTCATTTATCACGCATGCCAACGGGCCATGTAGAAAACAAAATGATGAGAGGTCAGGAGACGCTCTCTTTAGCCGGTTTTTATGGGCTTTAGAAATCAACGGTTTGTTGCCGGACGTTCCTTTGTTTCAATGCATGTTAGCAAAGCCATAAAAGAGCTACGTTTTACATGATCTGTTCATGGCAGTAATGTCCATAATAGTGCATTATTTAGGTCATGTATCACGCGAGAAAGGAATTTTTGCTGTCACATGACAACGCTCATCAAGAAACCTCTTCAGTTATGGTTGTTTGGCGTAAAATTATAACAATTCGTCATTATTTTGAACATGTTAGAACACCTCGGCAAAGGCATCTTTACTTTGTAATAAATGCACTGGCTTTGAAATAAATTTTGTGGTGCGCAGATAAGTTATGCGGCGCTGAGAATGAACGTGTGGCGGTTGAGTTAAATTCAGTGGCGCTGGACTAAGATAGCTGGAGCTTGGATTAACTTGAGCGGGAAAATGCAGTAAAGTCGAATATCCGGCTAAGCGGTTATTTAAATCGGATATCCTCAATATCCGTTTCTTAAAATCCGGATAACCGGTTTTCGAGACCGGGTTCACTTCCCTACAGTCAAACCGGATAGCCGGTTTGACTTATATTTGCAGGCACTAGTCCTCACCCCAGCGGAAGTGCTTCGTGTGGCCGACGGCGGCGTGCCGGTTGTACTTGGAATGCGTACTGCGCGTGTAAGTGCAGCTGGCCACTCCACTTCTGCTCCCTTTGCTGTAATCGACAACTACCCTCACGACGTTATTCTTCTATTGAACTTTTTATTCAATTATCCTGCTCTCGTCGACTGCGCAACCGGCGTCTTTCAGTTGGAACTGCCTCAACGCGCTGATGCTCCGAGCACCGCCCCACCGCACTTGTGCTCACTTCAATATGTGTATCTGTCACCCGAGGCACTCACTTACGTCGCTTAGACCGCACAGACACAGGTTCCTGGCGATGAATATGTGCTTCGCCCCATCGTCGACGTACTTTTGAACCAAAACGTTGCTGTTCCACATACGTTGGTCACGGTTACAATGGGTCACAGTGTGTTCAGGGGTATTATCCATCCGAGACTGTGTAGTAATCTCCGGAAACTCATTGAGTAGAGCTTTGTACGGGGAGTTAGGCAGCTTGATGAAAGTAGTGCTGAGAGCAGATGCGTGGGACAGAAAACCGTTCGCTGACAGACTCATGATGTTATCCACGAGGCGACAACAGCACATGTCCATAAGCAGATGAATATGGCTCAAGAAATCAGCCTCTAAGATGGCAAAACGGACGTCTGCTATCCAAAATCCAAAGACCGAGACCGACGGTAAGTTGCGACGACAGAAGAGCTGATAACTTTTAGGGGAGTTGACTTTGTGTGGGTGCAAGGGCAAGCTTTGGAAGCAGGAATTATGCTCGCTTCCTTGCCATTCTCTAAGAAGAAGCGCAGTCCTGAGGTTTAGTCGTTTATATGGAAAAATTGGCTTGACGTATGGCCATGGGCGCCCGCCGCTGTTACTGACGACCAGCCGGAGAGTTTCCCGTGTGCCACGAACAGGGTGACACACATCGACAAGCCGCGGCATGAAAACGTCCAAAACAACGAAAACAGCCCCTGCGATGAAAAACTGCGCTCAGGTTGTTCAAACGCTCTTTGTATAGAAGGTGGCGTGAGAGGCTGATCAGTTGGATAGGGTTGGTCATTGACCTCGCGAGTGGTGCGCAATTCCTGACGCAAGTCAGCGACTTGAGAAGCGAGCTCTTTTACTGTTTTACTGAGGTAGATTCCCGACGGGAATCCACTTCAGGAATTGGAGAGCTATGAACATTTATGACTGCTGGAGCGACGTCCATCATATCATCGGCCAGTTCGGTGAGTTCCAACTATGGCGTATGCTTAGCTCTCAGGAGAGCCATGCAGACGTTGGCTGGAAGACGTTGTAGAGACAACTCAAATAATACGGCCGTGTTCAAGGAGTCTAGTCGGTCACCAATGAGATCTTCCAGGTGACGTAGAAACTGAGTTGGACGTCGGTCACCGAGCTCTCGTTGTTCAGAACCTGCTGATACGCCGATGCGCAGGTGGGACGAGACAGCGAAGAGCCTCTTTGGTAACCGCATATGACGTTTTCTGATGTGGCTGGACGAGGATGTCACGTATCTCGGCAATAGCCTACCGCCGGAAATCTTCAAGGAGGAGTTCATATTGCCACGTAGTAGTGACGGTGAATAATACGGCCGCAAGTCTGTGAATCACGAAACTAACTTCTATTTTGAGAAATTCTGCCCACAAGACCAAATTACACACAAAGCACAGTGATAGCGGTGAAAACGGTCGGCGGTCGTCGAAATCTGATCTACCGGTCAAGCGTGTCAGCTTTTATAAATGAGTCACCGAAAGTCCCAAGGTAATCGGTGGTGCCCGCGTGTCTTCCAGAATGTTCTGCAGGATTCGCGTCGCACATGCTATCAGAGAAAACAAACTTCAGTGACAACAGCCAGCAGATATAAGCATCGTAAGATTCGAGAAATTGCCGATACATGCGCGCGCGTCCCGCGCTGAGGGATAGACACTTTTAGACGGTGAAACGCGTCAGCCGAGAAAGCGGACGTGCCAACCCCCCCTAAAAATCATCGTACAGATGCTACGAACAGCAGATTTAAAAACAAAAGGAGACTTATTAAACAAAAATAACAAAATAACAAAGAAAGGAAGTCTAAAGTGACAGTCATAAAAAAAAGGAAGTCCGAAGTTCAGCTATGCATAGTCCCAAAGTTCGTTAGCGCTGGTAGAACGGCTTAAGTCGCACACGGACTATTTCAGGTCGTGAGCCGCGCCGCTGTGATAGCGAAATACCGTCCGGCACGACCTCATACTCGAGTGCGCCAATGCGTCAGATTATCTTGTAGGGCCCGAAATAGCGGCACAAAAGCTTCTGAGTATGTCCTCGTTCGCGTAACTAGGTCCAAACCCAAACACAGTCGCCAGGCTCGTATTCCACGCATCGTCGTCGAAGATTGGAGTGCCGGCTATCGGTCCCCTGCTGATTCTGGATGCGCACGTGGGCGAGCTGTTGGGCTTCTTAGTGTGCTGGAGATAGGTGGCGACGTGGAGATTCTCTTCGTCCGTAACGTGCGGCAGCATGGCTTTGAGAGTCGTCGTCGGGCTCCTTCCGTAAACCAGCTTGAACTGCATCATTTGAGTTGTTTCTAGAACGGCCGTGTTATAAGCGAAGGTTACGTACGGCAGGACGGCATCCCACGTCTTGTGCTCGACTTCGACGTACATTGCCTGCATGTAGGCGCGGTCTTGTTCAGGCGCTCCGTAAGACCAATTGTCTGTGGTTGGTAGGCAGTTGTCCTCCTGTGGTTTATCTGGCTGTATTGCCCGATGGCTTGGGTGAGCTCTGCTGCAAAGGCCCCTCCTATGTCGGTGATGACGAACACTGGCACACCATGTCGCTGCAGGATCTACTCGACGAACAATTTCGCCATTTCGGATGCGCTACCTTTCGGTAGACCTTTAGTTTAAGCGAAGCGATTGAGCCAAGCCGTCGCCACGACGATCCACTTATTTTCGGATGTTGACGTCGGAAAGGGTCCCAACAAATGGTCTGCTGAAATGGTGGGCAAGGAGAGTCAATCGGCTGTGGTAAACCCGCTGGCCTTGTTGGTGGTGTCTTAAGTCGCTGACACTGTCGACATGTCTTGACGTAACGGGCGATGTCGGGGGTCAGGCGCGGCCCATAATACCTTTCCTTTATCCTCGATAGCGTCCGGTAGAATCCGAGGTGCCCAGCGGTCGGATCGTCGTGTAAGCCGTGCAGTATTTCTGGACGCATTGCTGAGAGAACAAGAAGATAGTTGGCGCGGACTGGTGAGAAGTTCTTTAGGAGTAGGTTCTTTTGAAGCAAAAAGGGTGACAATCCTCGCTCAAATGCCTTAAGGACAACGTCGGCCTTCCCTTCCAAATACTCGACGAGGCCTATAAGCACCGGTTGCTTCCGCGCTTATTACTAGAAGAAAGACATCGTGGTCCTCGTCATCTCGCGGCGGTGGGTCAATCGCGGGGCGCTTGATAGGTAGACGGCATCAAAGTGCTTTCTTCCGGATTTATATATAATAGGGATGTCACATTCTTGAAGCTCAGGCTCCAATGGCCCCGGCGTCCAGAAGTGACCTTTAAATGCGCTAGCCAAAACAACGTATGATGGTAACTGACGACATTGATTGGCCTGCCATATAGGTAAGGGCGTAATTTTGTTGTAGCCCAAATGATGGCGAGGCATTTCTTTTCATTCGTAGAATAATTGCCTCCTGCTTTTGACAGCGACCAGCTAGCCTAAGCTATCACCCGTTCAAGTCGGTCTTTCCTCTGGGCCAGGACGCCACCGAGGCCCCGGCTATTGGCGTCAGCTTGGATTTCTGTATTGGGCGTCCTCGTTGAAGTGCGCAAGCAGTTGTGGCGATTGCATACGTCGCGTTTGCCACAGGCCGCATGCGTCGGCCTGTGGCGTTTCCAGCTTGAATTCGATATCAGATTTAGATGTGTGAGTGGCTCAGCGATGCGTGAGATCTCCAAGGAAAAGCGCCTCTAGTAGGTACACACGCCAGTGAATCTACGTACTGCCTTCTTGTCGATGGGCTGCTGGAACGTTGTGATGGCGGCTGATTTGCTCCAGGTTTGCTGATGACGTCGCCAAGGAACAGAAACTCATCGTAAGCGAAGCGGCGCTTTTCCGTTCTCATAGTGAGCCCTGATGACTTCATGGGCTCTAGTACTGTTGCAAGACGCCTAATGTGGTCGTCGAAATTTACGGCGAAGACGACGACGTAGTCCAAATAAAGAAGACAGATCAGGAACTTCAATCCCATTAACACCGTGTCCACCATGCGCTGAAACGTTGCAGGCGCCGAGCAGAGTCCAAATGGCATAGCCTTGAAGTCATAGAGGGCGTCTGGCGTGATGAAAGCGGTCTTTTCGCGATCTCTCTCGTCGACTTCTATTTGCCAGTATTCAGACTTAAGGTGCATCGACGAGAAGTATTTAGCGTTGCACAGCCGATCCAATAGGCCGTCTATCCGTGGGTGGGGGTATACGTTCTTTTTCGTGATCTTGTTCAGTCGACTATAATCGACACAGAAACACAGGCTTCCTCCCTTTTTCTTGACCTTTACCTCCCTTTTTCTACAGGAGACGCACACGGGCTTTTCGACGGCAGGATGATGTCGTCGTGCAGCATTTCGTCGACTGTGCTGCCGCGTTGCTTCACGTTCTCATGTTTAAATTCGCTAAGGGCTCTGGCTGAATGAACGGTCGAGCGCACTCCTTGGTTATTTTGCGATCTTTTGCGGTCGGTGCTTGTCGAATCCTCAATGACTTCGAAAAGCACTAGTTGTATCGTTGAAGGAAACTTCGGAGCTGTTGCTGCTTACTCAGGGCGAGACTTGGATTTATGCCAAAGTCTGGTTCGAGAACTATAGTCGTCGGGATAGAGGCAGCAGAATGAGAGATGAGAAACGCATTGCTGGCCTCCACAATATCCTCGATGTATGCGATCGTCGTGCCCTTATTGATCTGTTCGAGCTACTTGCTGAAGTTTGCCGGCATCACTTTCGCTTTCTCTCCGTTCAGTCGAGCGATCCCTCTTGTGACTCAAATTTCACGCTCGAGGAGTAGACCCTGGTCGCCCTCGATGAAGCCTTCTGTGTCTCCGGGTGTTTTACTGCCGACGGAAATGTCATTGCTGGAGCGAGGCGGGATCCTGTCGTGGTTCTGAAGTACACTCAAGGCACGCGGACTTGAATGCCTCTCCGTCGGTATGGCTTCGTCTGTGGACAGCGTTACCGACTTTAACCTCAAACTGATGATTGCGCCGCGTTGGTTCAGGAAGTCCATGCAAAGAAGTACGTCTTGCGAGCACTGTTGGAGGAAATGAACGTGGTAGGATAGGTCCGCTCATGAACTGTAAATCTTGGATGCAGATTTCCGTCTGCGTTATGAGGTGGCCTCCAGCTGTCCAAATTTGAGGGCTCTCCCAAGCAGTCTTGACTTTCTCCAACTTGGCGGCGAATAATGCACTGGTGACGGAATAGTCGGCTCCAGTGTCTACAAGAGCTATGGCTTCGTAGCCGTTGAGAAATAGGTCAAGGTCGGTGGTTCTTTGTGTTGCATTGCAGTTAGGTCGTTGCGTTGGATCGCGGCTGGATTGTGTTGACCTATGGCTGCAGCATCGCATCGTCAAGTCTTCTTTGGTCTTCATCGTCAAGTCTTCTCTGCGCTTCGTCGGCATGATGTGGTTTCGTTGATGTGTTGTCGACATCGTCTTTTCGGCGTCTTCGTCGTCGGAGGAGAATTTTCGTTAGTTCGACGAATAGCAACCGCACCGCCATCGGTTGCTGCGTTTAGTTTTACGGATATGTACTTGCGGATTGCCCCGGGCTAGGCCAGTCCGCAAGTACATTCAATATACAAACAATAATACAGCGTATGGTTCGAACTGCGGTGACAGGTCGGTGACGGCGAACGCGACGGTCGTCGAGAGCTCCACTTAGTAGTGCGAGGTAGTCGACGATGTCACGAGGGCGCTCCCCAAGCTGTGGACGCGGCGCGTTGACGGCGAGCCCTCGCAGTCCCAAGTCACGGTATGGGCATCGGCAGTTGACATGACCGGCTTCTCCGAAATGATAGGTGGGTGGGTGGTGGTCAGGGGCGCGCCAAATGCCCGTCTTCCTCGGGGCGCTTCGCTGGTCGACAGCTCGGCGGAGTGGCGGTGGTGGCGGCGTCTGGCGCCTGTATCTTGGCGTGATGGGGCGCGGAGGGGGAATCTGGCGGCGGTCGACGGCAGCGTATGTAATCACTTTCGGCTCGCGCTTTGGCGATGGCGGTTGCACTTCAGTAACCCAAAGCGATCGCTGAACCTCTTCTTTAACCATGTCGGCGATTAAGGCCGCTCGAGGCTGTGACCTTGGAAAGAGCTTCTGCAGTTCCTCGCGAACGACCTCGTGATGGTCTCTCGCATGTCGTTGATGCCGAGTGCTTGAACATCGGTGTAGTTTCAGGGTTTATATTGCCTTGTCCACACATCGAGCGTCTTCTCAATCGTTGTGGCTTCGGAGACAAATTCAGTAACACTCTTGGGCGGGTTGCTTATCAATCACGCGAAGAGCTCTTGCTTGACACTCTTATTCAAGAAGCGAACTTTTTTCACTTTTTTTCTTTTCTGACATTTCAGGGCCGGCGTGCCGGGAAAGTCGGGCCATTTCCTTTGGGAAGATCGCGATGGTCTCATTGGTCAGCTGCACTCGGGTTTCTAGTACAGCTTGGGCTCGCTCTTTGCGTACGATGGTTCTGAATGTCTGCAGGAAGCCGTTTCGGAGCTGATCCCACGTCGTTAACGTGGCTTCTCGGCTCTCGAAACAGGTCCTGGCAGCGTCTTCCGATGCGAAAAAGACATGTCGCAGCTTTTCGTCCCTGTCCCAGCTGGTAAATGTAGCGACCCTCTCATACGTCTTCAGCCAGCTATCCGGGTCCTCGAATGTGGAACCGTGGAAGGTCGGTGGCTTCCTTGGCTGCTGCAGCACGATCGGTGTTGGCGACATGGGGGCTTTCATTGTAGCTGCTGTCGTGGCCGTGCACTTCCTGGACCTCTCAGGCAACAGTCGGTACTCTGGGGGCAGGTCTTGCAGCCTACCGCTCGCTCGCTGGTCCTTGGCAACGTTGGTGTTGTCTTCGTGGCTCGAGCTTGGCTCACGGATTTGCGTGCGCGTACGGCACATGAAGGCACTAGCGCCGCCACCAGATGTCACGTAGCAGGGGCGGTGAATAATACAGCGGCAAGTCTGTGAATGACGAAACTAACGTTTACTGGGCGAACTTGTGCCCACAAAAGCAAGTTACACTCAAAGCACAGCGATAGTGGCGAACTCGGTCGGCGATCGTCGAAATCTGATCTGCCGGTCAAACACTTCGTCTTTTATACATGAGTCATGGAACGGGAGGCGTCTGCAGCCGTTGCCGTAGGTCGTAAAATGCCCATTACTGGTCTTCACTCCACGCGAAGGGGACATCTCCTCTGGTGAGATGTGTTAATGGCCATGCGATGCGCGAAAATTCCGCAATAAACCGTTGGTAGTATGCGCAAAGGCCAAGAAAACGTCGCACGGCCTTTTATCTGATGGCGTTGGGAAATTAGCAGCGGCAGAGATTTTATCAGCGTCAGGTCGGGCACCTTCACGACTAACAACGTGACCGAGAAATTGAAGTTCTTCAAAGCCAAAATGGCACTATTCAGGTTTTAAAGTTAGACCAGGGGTGCTATGCAGGATGCGCCGAGTTTGTCGTTCACCCGAGTTTTACCCGAGTTTGCTCGACGGCAGTCAGTGAACGGAGATAGCGTGAAACGCGCAAAGGCTGCAGGCAAAAAAATATGTAGACAAAAGGCCGCGTATGACAACATGAGCGCACCCTGCGCGGCACGCTGCTTCCACGTTTCAAGCGCAGACGGCTGCACAACGAAACTCGCCAGCGCCGCGTATTGTTATCAACGGATTATCGCAACTTAGCAATACCGTGACTGTCCCGCTGTCTGTCTGCAGGCTTGCCGTGAGCCGCTTGCCACGCCTTTCCCGGGCGCGTCAAGGGCGTGCCTCCTCTTTCGGCAACTATCTCTATATCCTCGATCGAATGCGAACAGGGTACATGCGGCGCATTCTTGCACCTACGCTTTCGCTCAAACGAATACGTTAAAATACAACAAATAAAATAACGAACATTTTTATTTCTTTAAGTGTCTGTTTTTTGTTTTGAATGCTAGAAATTTCTGATTACAAACGGAGATCGAGCAAATGATTAAATTTTGCACTTCCTGCCGCGAGTGGCGACAGCGAGGCGAAAGCTTAGAAGCGGATATATTGAAGCGGGTCGCACGCACGAGGCAGTTCATACGGTGAGAAGTCACCTAGGGGCGCTGCAGTGCTATTCTCAATAATGTCAGTGATCACCACTCTTTCTCTATTAGGGGAATAGAAACGCAGCGCCGTGGTACGGCTGTTCATCGCAGGCGCCTTAAGGCCCCCGCTTTACCAACTAAAAACGACACACTAGTCATAAATACGGGACCACCAAAAATGGTGGTCCGTAGTGGCAACGCCTCCTTTACTAGATGCTTGCCGCGTGAGCCGAGAAGCTGGTTCCTGCCACTCTCCTCTTTACTCTTCCCGACCCGGGTTAACCCGGGTTAGTGTTCCTGTATATGCTCCCGCAGGGAGCAGAGTTGCGCATAGGTCCGCCGCCGTGATCCAGCTCTGCAGCGAAGCCACTCCTCGCGCGCGCAGGAGCCAAATGTCGCGCGGCGTTCCGCCTTTTTCTCTGGTGGTCGCGAGCTACAAGCGCCAATTGTTCGCAGGCGCTTAGCAAAGGGCACTTGTTAATACAGGCTACGCTCGAACGAGTCATTCGTGCAGCCGGAGGGGGTGGGCTTCCAACCAACCGAAACTTTGTATGTACCTATGTAAACACGCATATACAAACACACACACGAACGTACAAATATGGGGTGGGACCGCCTTCGATTCCCCAAAATAAGTTACTCTCGTGGCTCGAACAGCTCCAAAGTTCGCTCGCAAACGCGCAGTACGTTGCCACAAACAGCGGTGCAATGATTTTCAGCATGCATATGAAGTTGTCTTATCATGGCCAGAAAGCAAGAAATGTTTTAAAGAGTGTTTAAAACTTCACACACGTGGACACTTAGCGCATTTTGGCTGCCGAAACCAGCCGATTAATGACCGTCGCCAAGAGAGCTATCGTGCCTGCAGTTATGTCAGTGGCCGTTAACAGAGCGCCATTTATCACTAACCATCGTTCACAACAGCTGCACGTTTTCGATACATGCGGTGCAGACACAGATTTAAGCGCATTTCAAATGTTGACATGTGCACATTTTAAGCAAAGCTTACTTTCATTTACTATTACTATTTAGTAGTACTTACTATTTAGTAGTGCTTACTATTTAGTAGCAGCAAATCTGCACATAGAAAGAGATTCAAGATGCAAGAGCTTCTAGCTGCTCCTCTGAACGCACGATCGACGGTCCACTGATTGCAATGGCGATGGTACTGACGTAAACGACGAGTTCGCATGAGTCGGCGATGCGCCCGTAAAGTTGGCTTCGCAGCGACGCGGATCATTTGACGTCATTTTTCGCGCTCGGCCAATAGCGGTGCGAGCGGCGCCGGAAAAGGTATGCGCAACTCTGCTCCCTGCGGGAGCATATACAGGAACACTAACCCGGGTCGGCTGTGAGCGCTAGCTGCGGTGGCCGCTGCAAACCTAAATCACGTAGCCCTGCCTCCGAGATTTTAGCAGCGTCTGTTTTCGATCTCGGAGGCAGGACCCCCGGTCTCTCGTCAAGCCATTGGTCGAGCGCGCGCCAGCCTAGTAATCGTCACTTCCTCCGCAACAGGAAGTGGGTCGGCTGCGAGCGCCGTCTCTCCGGGACTACCCTGAACTACGGGAACTCCGCTCCAATGGGAAGACTAGCGACGCGGCAGGCATCTAGTAAAGGAGGCATTGGTAGTGCCCGTAGTGACACAGTTTAGTGAAAATGTACCAATTTATCTTCGTGCGCGAAGCCTCGGCGATGCATTGCGAAGAAGTGCGTGCTTCCCATGGACACAATTCATCGCTTGTCATCGCTTGCCCAGTGAAAGTGCCTCTGAGCGCATGTACGCAGTATTTGAGTGTTTTGTGCGCACCAAGGTGCTTGCGGATTACTTATGCTGGAGCCAGCAGCGATCGCAGAAGGATATCGTAACGACACCGCAGCAATCGCATTTTGGCAAGCGAGGGCTCTTGTGTGCGGTTATGAAATGAGACTTCGAACTGAGTAAGGTGGTGGAACTGTTGAGTGCGCAGTGCTTGTGATGAAGAAATGCCATTGCGCTGGGTCTAGAAGAGCGAGCGATTCTCGGACGCTGATCGTGTTTACGACGTTGTGGCTCCGATACATCACCGATGACAGAGCAGCCATCTCAAATGACTGCTGCGATACGCACTCCTCAGCATCGTCGTCACCCTCGGCGCATCGACGCCTTGCAAGCAGCTACAGTGACGTGTCGATAATTATTTACTGTGCGCTACGTCGGCACAATGCAGGAAATGAAACCGTGCGGTGGGGCCATCTCAGCCCGAGAAGCCAGCGACAGTCAACGCTTTGTTTTTGATAGTAGTGCGCAGTACATCACCAATGACAGTGTGTTGTGCGTGTTTTATGTCGGTGGTGAATATTGTTGATGCCTCTCAGCTCGGCACCGCGTTAGGGTGGATAACCGCGTCGCTGTTGCCGAAAGATAAGTTGGGCGTGGCCCAACCGTGGTGGGTGCGCGCACAAGAGTTACATGCCTCGTGCGGGGCGTGACCTCTGGCTTTGATTGACAGGCGAACTCGTGCTAAACTCGTACATCGCGAAACCCCCTCCGAGCTCAACTCGGGAACATGGCGGCGGCAGCAGCAGCCTGTGTTATTGCAGCCAGCGGCAGCAAGCGTCAGTATGACCGTTTGGACCCGTTCGCGTACATGACCGCCGTGGAGTTTCAGCGTCATTTTGGCCTGTCGAAGACATCAGTGCGCTGGCTGTGTGACGAGCTAGGCGAAGACTCTCGTCTGTGGAGACAGCGTGGCGGGCTTCATTCGCTCACCGTTGAAGAGCAAGTCCTCTGCGCCCTCCGTTTCTACGGGACTGGGAGTTTTCAGGGAAGCGTCGGCGCCGAGCGTTAAGGGCCGTTTATAGTCCGACGTAACGTCCGCGCGCGCGCGCGCGCGCGGGCGCCCGCTACCTCACCAGGGGTAGCACACTCTCAAGTTCAACAAATGGCCACAGAGGGCGAAAAAATCGACCGCGCGCCGCTGCTAACAAAGCCGACGTAGTAGCATCACTTTCGGGATTCGTTCGTTAGTTCCAATATTTCCCGGTAGAGGCGTCGTAATAAGCGCAATTTTATCTTACAAACTTTCTCTTACAATTACCGAAGCATTTTCTTTTACATAAAAACAGCGCAAAATTATCATTGCTAATTAGATATTGTGCTCTTTGTTAGTAAGTTTATTGTTTCTTTGCCATTATAAACGCAAATAGCGTTCAGCATCATCGATCTTTCACGTGACCTCTGACCTGGATTTAAAATTTTTACCGGTATTTCCGAGTGCACGGCGGCACGGATTCATTCGTTCGTACACTCAAGACTGCTTTGTTCCTAAAACTAGTTTCTTGCGCTTCGATGTCTCGCGTTATTCAACTTGGGGTGAAGTTACGTGTTTGCAAGCGGACATGTAAGCCCGGCAGTTGGGTTTCGGTCGTGAGCCATTCGGAACAGGTCTGCATCGAAACGGGAGCTGGATTTTGCTGCGGCTGACAACGGCAATAACAGTGAGTCGTTTAACACCGCTGCTTGAATCGTTATATAATATCCGTGTCATTACCTTCCAGGCGGGCACAAGTTAACGAACTAGATCCTGCATTACATAAGGGCGGTGAGGATCTCAGTTGCTGTTTCCTAAATAAACCTTTACTTGCGAGGCTGTCGTTTGGTTTACACACACAACCAGGAAAGAAAGAGCGATATCGGAACGCGCGTCTCATTTTTCATGTTATTGTAGCCGTGGTTGTAGGTGACTGAGTAGCCTTATCAATATACATATTAAACATTTTTTTCGAGTCGGCCGGCAACGTCTTTCGTCCACAAAACCGAATAATCCTTTGGTAAAATAAAGTGAAAGTACAGAATTTAATGTATTAAACAGTTGCAAGCATGATAATTCACCCATATTTCGTACTTGTTGGTTCCAAATGTTCTTGCTGTTCAGATTGGTTTACCGTAGGGCATTTATTTTTGCAGTAGTGAAGCGGTGCATCACGTTCGTGCAGAAAAATAATGCATCAGTTCTAATAGCTTCATGACTTTCATGCATTTGCTTGTGGAACTAGCAGTGTGATCACTTCTAGTGTATAAATGAACCCACAAATGTTCTCATTTGTGATCTTAATATTACTTGCGCTGTTGACATGCATTGTAGTTAGGCAGACATCAATTTTATGGACAATAGCAATATTTATTTAACATGCTGCTTAAGCACCCTAGAACAGACAGTGTACATTTGCATGTGTTCTGTAGTCGCAAATCATTACAACATATATGTCACCTTTTTGCATTTTAAAACTTTGCTTTTTCAATTTCTGATTCAGTCAAAATTTCTGTTCCAGACATGCAGTAATGAAGACGGCACCAGTATAAAGCAACGCACTCCACGCACTAAACAGAAGCTGTTGCCTGCTACAACAAGGTCATTGTGTGGACATTGGCTACTACTACAAGGTAAACAACACATGGTTCAGAAATAAATATGTTTGATATATGCTGTATTGGCTTGCTGTTTGCAGCAGATATGAATGTTTGTTCATATTTATGGTTCAGTATAATTGGTTCGAACATATAAAACACACGTAAATTTGGCTAATCTGTGCTGTATCTCATGTGTCACCGTTTTGCCTCAACAGAGTCTATGCCAAGCACATCTTGGTCATCACAGGAGCTCCTATCTGCGCCAACAGGAAGGGGCTGGAGCCGAATTTGCAAGGCTTTTACACCAAGAACAATGAAGCACATGCAGAAGAATATGAATGAGATATCAAGTCTGCAGAGGACTGTGTCAAGACTGAAAAGAGCTTCAGCCACCATTCCACCAGCACGGACATTTGGTTGAGTCATCCAGGTAACTCAAAAAGGACTTTCTAGAAATTCTTCGTCTTCAGGTGCACCTGCAACATCAGACCAAGCACGGACGACGCTGGCCAAAAGATTGAGTTCCATCAGCTTGCCCTTAATCAGCTTCCTAGCCATGTTAATTCCGTTTGTGCCAAGTGTAATTTTTCTTCTATAAATGCAAGCTTTCTCATTGCCCATTTTTGTTAGAGGTCATTCATCCTCATCCAAATATAAAGGTCAACCGATTCTTCGCTGATACTTAATACCAGTCACTGTATAGCAGCCTAACATATCTGTAGCAGTATCTTCTAGTGTATGTTGTCATGCGCAATTCCCCTCCTGAAATAGCTGATGCAGCATCGGCATGCATCTTGCATTAACCTATGCACATGTGCTATGCACCATTTTACTTTTCTTGATGTTTTTAGCCTTCAATGCTTGCAGAGCAGAGTGGCTTCTCTCTTGAATGCAAGCTTTCTCATTTTCCATATTCCTAGTCTCGTTGATGATTGCTCCTCTTCCTTGATAGCCTGGGTCTTTGTGCAAGCTACAGTGAAGTGATTGATTGCAGAATCTGGTTTTGCTGCCACACTTGGCTGTGGTAACTGTGTTACGTTTCTCAGATGTGGGGGCCTGGTCAGTTGCATTGGTAAGCAGTCCCTCGAGGTAAGCATTTGCTCCTGCAGTCCGCAAAGCGACATAGACTCCCAGTATACACACACCGTAACTGGTGCGCCCCGTTCGTTCTGGCCTGCTGCAGTAATGGGCAAATTGTGCTTGTGGCTTACCTCGGCCATGATTTGCTCAAAACGGAGACCAGCATATGTGCTCACATGGTTCGAAGTGTATGAAGTTGATAGCCGTATGGGTGGAAAGGCCCGCAAGAATGGCTGCCGGAGGTGATGCCCACAAAAGCGACTTGTCCACATTGCGACAAAGTGTGAGCCACACATAGCAGCCCCCGAAAGAAAATAAATGTGCACGTTGGAAAGGAGTTAACGTTAAAATGCCGGGTAGTCCATGTCGCTGTGTTGGTTGCGGCAGCAGATGCCTGCGTCACCTGATTGCTTCGCAATGGAAGTTGCTCATCTTCAACGGCAACTGTTGGTTCAAACAGGTGCGAGACTCTGTCCAATCTGTTTGTACCGCAGGTTGTCGCTCGTTACCAGACCACCACATGTGACAAAGGCAAGCATTATGCCGTAAGATGGTTCGTAGCCAATGTATAATGTATTGTCTGAACCTCATGCGGTGACTGATTGCTGTTTAATCTTGCTGTTATGCCACTTGGTTACGGTCGCAGTTTTATGTTTTTCGAATATTGCGGCCTGGTCGGTTGCACTGGGAAGCAGCGTCTCGTAGTAAGCATTTGATCCTGCAGTCTGCACAGCGACATAGACTCCCAATTTACGCACACCGTGATTCGTGCTCCCCGTTCACCCTTTCCTGCTGCAGCCATGGGCAAATTGTGCCTCTGGCCTTTCTCGGTCGCGATTAGGCATGAACGGAGACCAGCATAAGTGCTTACATGGTCGGACGTGTATGAAGTTGGGTGGAAAGGCCCGTAAAAGTGGCTGATGAAGGTGATGCCCACGAAAGCGACTTGTCCATATTGAGACAATGTGGGACACCAAGTGTGAGACACATTAGCGGCCTCCAAAAGAAAAGAAACATGCAGGCTGGAATGGAGTCAATGCTAAAATGATGGGTAGTCCATGTCGCTGTGTAGGCTGTGGCAGCAGATGCCCGCGTCACTTGATTGCTTTGCACTGCAAGTTGCTCATCTTTAACAGCGACTGTCGCCGCAAACAGGTGGGACACTCTGTCCAATCTGTTTCTGCTGCTGGTTGTTGCTCGTTAGTAGACCACCACGTGCGACGAAGGCAGGCACTCCGCCTGTAGGTAGGCAGCTCAATGTACCCTAAGAGACCCGTGTATGTGAATGCTCACTGTTGCCATATGGTTCGTCGCCAATGTTTAATGTATTGTCTGAACCTCATGCGGTGACTGATTGCTGTTTAATCTTGCTGTTATGTCACTTGGTTATGGTCGCAGTGTTATGTTTTTAGAATATTGCGGCCTGGTCGGTTGCACTGGGAAGCAGTCTCTCGAAGTAAGCATTCGCTCCTGCAGCCTGCACAGCGACATAGACTCCCAATTTTCATGCACCGTGATTCGTGCTCCCCGTTCGCGCTTTCCTGCTGCAGCAATGGGCATGTTGTGCCTCTGGCCTTTCTCGGCCGCGATTAGGCATGAACGGAGACCAGCATACGTGCTTACATAGTCCGATGCGTATGAAGTTGATAGCCAGATGGTTGGAAAGGCCCGCAAAAGTAGCTGATGGAGGCGATGCCCACGAAAGCGACTTGTCCATAGTGAGACAATGTGAGACAGCAAGTGTGAGCCACACATTAGCGGCCCCCGAAAGAAAAGAAACGTGCAGGTTGGAAAGGAGTGAATGGCTAAAATCTGGAGTAGCCCATGTCGCTGTGTAGGCTGCGGTAGCAGATGCCTGCGTCTCCCGATTGCTTCGCAATGCAATTTGGGCATTTTTAGCGGCGACTGTCGCTGCAAAAAAGTGGCACACTCTGTCCAATATGTTTCCACTGCTGGTTGTTGCTCGTTAACCTGACCACCACGTGCGACGACGACGGTGAGCCGTTTACGAGCTCGCGTCAATGATTCCAGCGTATCTCGACATGCAAACTTTATTTCTGCTATTGCACGAGAATGTACACTGCTTGTCTTCTGCCAATAAAGTCGCGCGTTCTGTTCACTCACTTGTGGCTTGTTTGTATGGGCGTCAGTAGAGGCTCTTGGCAATTAGAACGCACCACCTACGCGGCAGCGAAGGCATTGAGGCATGCCGCATAGCCTGCAGGGCAAGCACGGCGCGTACCAGCGTACGCGACCGGCAAAAAACGGCCATATTGAATTTTGCTCTAAAAAAAAAAAAGTGCACTTCCGCTTCCGGTTTGAGCAACGTCATCTGGCGTCCCCCAAAGTAAGTTCCATGCGCTGCCGCTGCTTATTTTCGAACCACGGCGGAAGGTACAGTTTCCCTTCTCTAAGTTTGTTCTTTATTCTATGACCTCACGTCGGCGAAAACGACCCCTCTATAGTCGGGCGCACCGGCGCAGCCAACGTAACCGGCGGCTTCCGACGCGCCCCGACGGGCCCTGCGCCGATATGGCTCCTGAGCCATTCGCGCGTCGAAGTCGGCGGAACTCTGGCACCACAATGCATTGCGCGCGAAGAAAAAGGCGCCAACACAACTCCGCAGACGGCTTTTGCGGACGCCGCGCGACTTGTCAAACCTTCTGCGCATGCTCTGAAGATAGCAGCCTACGGCGCGCGCGTTGAAGTATAAAGGGGATGGCATCTCGGCTGGCGCAGCGCAACCGACGTAGCGTGACTGACCGGGAACGACGCTCGCCCGCGCGCCGATAACGTCGGACTATAAACGGGCCTTTACATTGGACGTCATCAAACTATTGTGAGCCTCTGTGTCAGAGATGTCTCATGCGCTTATTGATGCGGTAGTGCGGAAGCGGTGGCTGGCTTTCCCGAAGACTGCGGCTGAGCGGGCATTTATAAAAAAAAACGCTTCTTCGCGGAAACATTACGAACGTAGTCGGGTGTGTCGACGCAACGTACGTAGGAATTAAGGTGCCTTCAATGTCAGCGTTACTGTGATTAGCATTGAAGCAATGTCTAGACGCACCATATTGCCAAATTTGTCACTTCTCTGTAGCCGGCTTTAATTTTGTGTTTCCGACGTCACACATGCGGCAGCCTATGATACTGACTTTTTCGCTGGTTGCTGACTTTTTACCGATTGTTCTACTTGTCTAACAGGGTGCCTTCCAAATGGCTCACTTTTTGGGGGAAAGAGGTTAATGAAGTATAAATAGATAGATGGATATCACAAATCGTGTGAAGTACCCTGTGAACGCTAATCTCATAAAGAACTTGGGTTTTTTATGAGATTACTTAGTACAAGTTACTTAGTAGGCATAATGCTGAATTTTGGTCATGCGTCATCTATCGGCCACACTATGAAACAGCAAGGCATTGCACAATTTGTTGCAGTGCGAGATGCGGATGTCGCGCCAAGCTGGTTGTGCCTATGCATTTATGGCAAAATGAAAATGCATTGAGAATCTTAGTGTGCTGGCTTGCATAAAGAAAATACTTCAGAGTGTTTGCCGTGTTCACTGTTGGTGCATGTGCCAGTGGTTCAGTGCATTTGTTTCGGGGGGGGGGGGGGGGCAGCGTTATTCTGTATGGACAAATCGTATATTTTCGTCTCATAATAGGGCTCTAATTCTTCAGCAGTAGAACAATGCAGATCCAATGCTCTGCAGAACTTGGTGTGCGTGAAGATGTCGTGAACCACCAAGGCAAAATTACATATCGGGAGAAATGGGGTGCAGATGCCAATGAAAAGTAGGTCTTTAACCCGCCATGATGAAAATAAAGATTGCAGAGCAAATATACCTTTTGTACAGCTTTAGAGCAATGATTACACAAACTGTGACATGCTCAAACGTGTAAAAGCTTGCCGCAATGCCAAAGTAGGATGAGCGATATGCAGCATATTTTGGCATTGAACATGTCTTGTAAATGCTATTTTTATTGTAAGCCTCAATCCTCGCTGTCACGCCTTTCCCTCCGGCACTCCCTTTACTGAAACGCAGCACTGTCTTTCTATTGGTGTCATGATGATGATGGTAACGGCAGCAGTAAGGCTGGTTAATGCTTGCCCCTTTGATTCCTGCGAGTTTAGTGGTACAGAATATGGCACGTGCATACACCTGCGCAGCAAAATTTTATGCTTGCGGTGATTCGGAGAGCTAATTCGTGTTGGGACATTTCAAAGATGTGCGCCATTGTGGCTTAATAACTAGATCATTGGTGAGGTTGAAGACTCGTTGTATCGGTATAGAAGCTTGAAGCTGAATTGCACCACAATTCGACGGGACACAAAGAAGAGAAATACACACAGCAGAACGCTCTGCTGTGTATGTTACTCTTCTTTGTGTGCCGTCGAATTGTTGCGCGATCCAACTTCAAGTAGAGCATTGGGCGTCTTTGGTGCAGGACCGAGGAAGTGTGAGCTATTCGACACCATGCCAGTGCCTTGCCACACAATTACGGAAGTCTGCAGGTTTGCAAACAAAGCTTTGCTTTCAAATCCACCTGCTCATGTAATACAAGCACTGATTGAAAGAACCATCATACAAAAATAATGGTGAAATGAATGGCCTTTGAAAATTTGTATGTTGACACTAATGACATAATGGGTGCCATAGCAAACTCGACAGTTGTAATGGACAGAGCACTTTGTTTCCTATGTGAAGGACAAGCTTTCATTACATGCTGTGCAGATAACCAAGCTCAGTTTGTTTTAACGTGGTACACAACATTCACTGTAATCTGTTTTTGATCCTAAAGTGCCAAACACCACCTCTTTTTTAAGGATGTCATGGGAATATTTGGTGAGAACTGTTTACAGCCCCTCATAATGGAAGTGTGGCCAGCCAGCTTTGCTTGGGTGCCTTTATAGATTTCTGTTCCTGATCATTGTGTGCTATCAAGTTGCTAAAGTCTAGGCAACCAGTGCAAGGCATTACGTGATTCTATAGTCGGATAGAACTTTAGGAGGCCGCAGAGTCTGCACTTCAACGGCAGGTGAACACAAGCCTGCACCAGTGGGCACACACTCTACACTGACGTCGTGCCGCTGGACGCAGTAATACCCGCTCATTGGAGAGGGACTATTTCTTTAGACGTGGAGGCAATCGGCTGCTGCGCTTTGGTCATCTGGGCGGGGCCTCTCCTGTATTGTGAAGTTGTATCCGACTAGAGGATGCCGCTTTTCATACAACACAAAAGGACAAAGTGTACAATTATTTGGCCTATGAAATGGATACATCACAAGTGAGCTATGCATGCGCTTAAGCTGTGTGAAAATTAGTACATGCAAATATATGACACTGTTAAAGAATATATGGTATCGAACATTCATGTAATGGCACGTTTAAATCGGGGAGTGTTGCATTCATGTGCACAGTCTATAGGTGATAGCATTATTAAGGTCATGCCGTTTCCTGTCTTTTCATTGTGAAATACACACACCGTTCATCTTGTGGCTAATCAACAACCACTGTATTCTTGCACATAGAAAGAACAAACAGCACAATGACGTATATGCTGCATTAGTGTCTTTTTCATTTACACGGTCCAGGTTGTCGTATGTGTTTGCCCATTTTGAAGAGACATCAAGTGCATGTTATAAGTGTCCCAATATGCACAGCACAATGTTTACTGCAATAATTTTATTCATGCTCTTGAATAATAAACAAAATAATAAACTGAAAGCTCCTTTATAAGGTGTGTTCTGGGGGCTCGACTGGAAAGCAGTGAGTGCACTGATCCTACTGTTGCACAGCAGCCCTCTGGACCTTGCCACACTCTCAAGAGCATGTGCCTGGCGCTCGCCTACTGCCACCAGGCGGTTGAGTGCCTCCAGCAGCAGAATTTTTTTGCTGCAAAAAAAAGTGGATTGTTGGAATGAATCAACCGCATATAAACCATTATTTACAAGTTAAAATGCTCATTGCACTATTGGTATTAACTGCCCTTGACTGTGGAAGCCTTTAGTGTATGCATAATAAAACAATTTGTCGGGACAACATTGCTTTATTTTTCATAACGGGTTGTATTTTTCAGAGCCAATTGTAATGTTTATTAGTGTGCCAACAGCTGACGTGTCCTCGAACCTTCACGAGTCTCTACTGTCAGCACCACAAACCTATTTTTGTTCATTGCAGTATCAATGGCGCTCCCCACAATCCCGTCTTATGCGAGCTGACTGCATCCTATGCCTACAAACATTATATTTTTGTCCCATTACTCAATTTTCTACCATCCTCGGCTGCAGTTCTCTCTCCTTGACATCCATTCTGTCACACTTATGTAATCACCTGTTATAAATTGGCAACAAGTGATTGAAGATGTGCATGGCTTGCCCACCGATTCCATTTTTTTTCTTAATCTCAACTAGCATATCAGTTGCCACGGTTTACTACGCCACTGTCTTCCTGCCTTAATCCTATCTCCAACAATTTTTGTTACTTCGCTTTCTGCACAGTCCTCGACTTCTCAAGTTTCTTTGTTAACCTCCAGGTTTATGTCCCATATTGCATAACCGGTAGAATGCAACGATTCTAAACATTTTTCAAGGATATTGGTAACGTGGCGATCACGATTCGGCAATGCCTCCCATGTGCTGTTCAACCCATGAAATTTTTGTATAAGTTTCCTGCTTTATATCAGTACCTGCTATTGATATTTCACCTGGATAAAGGTACTCTTCCATAGATTCTGCGGGCTGAATGTCACTGATGAACTTCTGTTATATTGACACGTGTACTTATCTTTATCGGGCAACCACGTTTCGCCGCCTAACAAATGTAATCGCGCAGCATGGGACGCGCCTGCATGTATCCGAAGTTTCTGGAAAGTTATCGATGCTTCTATCCGCTGTCTGTTGTCGCCGAGACTTATGTTATCTGATTTCATCACCTGACGCGAATGGTGTAGAACTTTGTGGAAGGCACGCGGGTCCGAACGATTAGTCTGGAACATTCGACGACTGCCCTATAAAAGCCGACCCGCTTGATCCGCAGATCAGATTTTCGACGATCGCCGACTGTGTTCGCCGCTATCGTTGTGCTTTAAGTGTAGCCTGTTTTGTGGGCACAGGTTCGCCCAATAAAAGCTAGTTTTGTCTTTCACAGTACTGCGACTGTGTTCTTTAACGTCACTACCACGTGACATCTGGTGGAGGTGCTTGTGCGTTCATGTACCGAACGCCCCCGCAAAGCCGCGATCCAAGCCCGAAACCCGAGGAGAAAACCAACGTCGCCCAAGACCAGCGTGCTAGCCGCCGACTGCGAGGACTGCCCCCAGAGCACGGACTTCTACCTGAGACGAGCAGAAAGATTGCCACCAAGTCCACCCCAATGGCAGCCCCAGCATCCCCCGTCGTGCTGCAGCAGCCCAGGGAGCCCCCCACGTTCCGCGGTTCAACATTCGAGGACCCGGAAACCTGGCTCGAGACGCATGAGAGGGTCGCCGCTTTTAACAGCTGGAACGGCGACGACAAGCTGCGTCATGTCTATTTCGCCTTGGAGGACGCCGCCAGGACGTGGTTCGAGAATCGAGAGGCCACCTTGACGACGTGGGACCTTTTCCGAGGCGGCTTCCTGCAGACCTTCACAAGCGTCGTACGCCGAGAGCGAGCTCAAGCGCTGCTGGAAACCCGAGTGCAGCTGCCTAATGAGACGACCGCGATTTTTACAGAAGAAATGAGCCGCCTATTCCGCCACGCCGACCCAGAGATGTCGGAGGAAAAGAAAGTCCGGCTCCTGATGCGTGGTGTAAAGGAGGAACTTTTCGCCGGTATGGTACGCAGCCCACCGAAGACTGTCGACGAGTTTCTTCGCGAGGCCACTAGCATCGAGAAGACACTGGAAATGCGGAACCGGCAATTCAACCGGCGCACGAATTCAACAAGCTACGCCGGAGTTCAGTCACTGGCCACCGACGACCTGCGCGAGACTATCCGAGCGGTCGTGCGGGAGGAGCTACAGAGGCTGTTCCCGTCATCACAGCCTCAAGTGGCTTCGATTGCCGACGTCGTACGTGAAGAGCTCCAACAGCAACTCGGAGTAGCCCCTGAATCGCCGCAGCCTCAGCCGCAAGCGATGACATACGCCGCCGTCGCCCGCCGTCAAGGTCCCCCTCCGCGACAACGCGAGGGCCCTGTAACGCCGCAAATCCGTCGTCCACCGCCGCCGCCGCCAGCACGCCCACCCGTCGCCCAGCGCACCTACGCGAGGAAGACTGACGTTTGGCGCGCCCCCGACCACCGCCCGCTTTGCTATCACTGCGGAGAAGCCGGGCACATCTACCGCCGATGCCCATACCGGGAGATGGGACTCCGAGGGTTCGCCGTTAACGCGCCGCGACCACAGATTGGCGAACGACCTCGCGATATCGCCGACTACCTCGCCGCCACTCAGTGGAACCCTCGACGACCGTCCCGTTCGCCGTCACCAGGCCGCTACCTGTCGCCGCAGCGCCGACCATCCACCGGCCCAGCCCGGGGCCGCTCTGCGAGCCCATATCCGGAAAACTAAAAGCAGCAACCGATGGAGGTGCGGTTGCTGTTCGTCGAACTGACGAAGATCCTCCGCCGCCGACGAAGACGCCGAAGAAACTAACTCGACGACATAACGACACGCCGCCGTCCCGACGAAGTCTGGAAGCAGAGAATACGACGACGAAAGACGATTTGACAACACGACGTTCCAGCTTCAGTTCAACACGACGCAGCCGTGATCCAACGCCAAGACCTAACTGCAATGCCAGACAAAGAATAACCGACCTCGACGTACTTCTCGACGGCCACGCAGTCACTGCCTTAGTGGACACAGGGGCCGATTACTCCGTAATGAGTGGACACATCGCCGCCCAGTTGAAGAAAGTTAAGACCGCGTGGGAAGGCCCTCAGATTCGCACCGCTGGAGGACACCTCATCACGCCGACTGGGATCTGCACGGCAAGAATAACCATTCATGACCGGACTTACCCTGCCACCTTCGTTATCCTCCAACAGTGTTCACGAGACGTCATTCTCGGTATAGACTTCCTGGACCAACACGGCGCAATCATCAACCTGAAGTCGAAGTCAATAACGCTGTCGGAAGATAAAGCAATGCCGCCGGAGAGCCCTCGTAGTCACCACGCCTTGAGTGTGCTCGAAGATCAAGTGAGCATCCCGCCTCGCTCCAGCATTGTTATTTCGGTCAGCACCGAAACACCCGCTGACGTAGAAGGCGTCATCGAAGGCGACCAACGCCTACTGCTAGACCGTGAAATTTGCGTCGCAAGAGGGATCGCTCGACTGCATGGAGGGAAAACTGAAGTGTTGCTGACAAACTTCAGCCAGGAGTTCAAGCACATCAACAAGGGCACGACGATCGCGTACATCGAGGAAATTCTGGAAACAAGTAATGCGTTTGTCCTCTCGGATTCCGCCGCGTCTACCCCGACGACCATGGTTCCCGAACCAGACTACGACATTAATCCAAATCTGCCTATGATTAAGCAACAGATGCTCAGAAGTCTGCTCCGACGATACAAAGGCTGCTTTTCGACGTCATCGAGGATTCGACAAACACCAGTCGCCAAGCATCGCATAATCACCGAGGAGTGCGCTCGACCACTCCGTCAGAGCCCTTACCGAGTTTCGCCGCGAGAACGTGAAGCTATAAGAGAACAAGTCGACGAAATGCTGCGCGACGACATCATCCAGCCGTCGAAAAGCCCGTGGGCATCCCCGGTTGTCCTGGTGAAGAAAAAGGACGGAACCCTACGTTTCTGCGTCGATTATCGTCGTCTGAACAAGATCACGAAGAAGGACGTATACCCCCTCCCACGGATAGACGACGCTTTGGATCGGCTCTGCAACGCTAAATACTTCTCGTCGATGGACCTCAAGTCTGGCTATTGGCAAATAGAAGTCGACGAAAGAGATCGCGAAAAGACCGCCTTCATCACCCCAGACGGCCTCTACGAGTTCAAGGTTATGCCATTCGGACTGTGCTCGGCGCCAGCAACGTTCCAGCGCGTGATGGACACGGTTTTAGCAGGATTGAAGTGGCAGACCTGTCTCGTATACTTGGATGACGTCGTCGTCTTCGCCGGAAATTTCGACGTTCACCTTAGGCGGCTTGAAACAGTACTAGAGGCCATCAGGTCATCAGGACTTACTCTGAAGCCGGAAAAGTGCCGCTTTGCTTACGAGGAGCTTCTATTTTTAGGCCACGTCATCAGCAAATCTGGAGTCCGCCCCGACCCGCAGAAGACAGCTGCCATAGCAAAGTTCCCACGGCCCATCGACAAGAAGGCAGTGCGTAGATTTCTTGGCATGTGTGCCTACTACAGGCGATTTGTCAAGAACTTTTCACGCATCGCAGAGCCGCTGACGCAGCTAACTAGATGTGACGTCGAGTTCAAGTGGGAAACGCCGCAGGCCGACGCATTTCAAGAACTCAAACGACGCATGCAGTCGCCGCCCGTACTTGCGCACTTCGACGAGCACGCCGATACCGAAATCCACACTGACGCCAGTAGCCTAGGCCTCGGTGCCGTCCTAGTCCAGAGAAAAGATGGATATGAACACGTGATAGCTTACGCTAGCCGGTCGTTGTCAAAAGCGGAAGGCAATTATTCTACAACCGAAAAGGAATGCCTCGCCATCGTTTGGGCTACAGCGAAATTTCGCCCTTACCTATATGGCAGGCCATTCAAAGTTGTCAGCGACCATCACGCCTTGTGTTGGCTAGCGAATTTAAAGGATCCCTCAGGACGGCTGGCACGGTGGAGCCTCAGACTACAAGAATACGACATCACTGTAACATACAAGTCCGGACGAAAACACTCAGACGCCAATTGCCTATCACGCGCCCCCATTGACCCGCCGCCGCAAGATGACGAGGATGACGACGCCTTCCTTGGAATGACAAGCGCGGAAGACTTCGCCGAACAACAACGAGCGGACCCGGAGCTTAAAGGCCTCGTCGATTATTTGGAAGGGCACACCGACGTTGTCCCCAGGGCATTTAAGCGCGGATTATCTTTCTTCACGCTTCAAAACAGTCTACTCGTGAAGAAGAACTTCTCACCAGTCCGCGCCAGCTACCTTCTTGTTGTACCGTCAGCGCTGCGTCCAGAGATACTGCACGCCCTACACGACGATCCAACCGCTGGGCACCTTGGATTCTCCCGGACGCTGTCGAGAATACAGGAAAGGTATTACTGGCCGCGTCTGATCGCCGACGTCGCCCGTTACGTCAAGACATGCCGAGATTGTCAACGACGCAAGACACCACCGACAAGGCCAGCAGGATTACTACAGCCGATCGAACCTCCTCGCCGACCATTCCAGCAGATTGGGATGGATTTGTTGGGGCCGTTTCCGATGTCAACATCCGGGAATAAGTGGATCGTCGTGGCGACGGACTATCTCACCCGCTTTGCTGAAACTAAAGCTCTACCAAAAGGCAGCGCAGCCGAAGTGGCGAAATTTTTCGTCGAAAACATCCTGCTGCGACATGGTGCCCCAGAAGTCCTCATCACCGACAGAGGAACGGCTTTTACAGCAGAGCTCACCCAAGCCATTCTGCAGTACAGCCAGACAAGCCACAGGAGGACAACTGCCTACCATCCGCAGACGAATGGTCTCACGGAGCGCCTAAACAAGACCCTCGCCGACATGCTAGCAATGTACGTCGACGTCGAACACAAGACGTGGGACGCGGTCCTGCCGTACGTAACCTTTGCGTACAACACGGCGGTGCAAGAAACAACACAGATCACGCCGTTCAAGCTGGTCTACGGCAGGAATCCGACGACGACGCTCGACGCCATGCTGCCGCACGTCACTGACGAGGAAAATCTTGACGTCGCTAGCTATCTCCAGCGCGCCGAAGAAGCCCGACAGCTCGCCCGCCTGCGGATCAAGAACCAGCAGAGGACCGACAGCCGACACTACAACCTCCGACGGCGCTTTGTCGAGTACCAGCCCGGTGACCGTGTTTGGGTTTGGACCCCTATACGCCGACGAGGACTGAGCGAGAAGCTCTTGCGTCGCTATTTCGGACCGTACAAGATCATCCGACGTATTGGCGCACTGGACTATGAGGTCGTGCCAGACGGCATTTCGCTGTCACAGCGGCGCCGCTCGCGACCTGAAATAGTCCACGTTGTGCGACTCAAGCCTTACTACGAGCGTTAACGAACTTTGTGGCTTCGCGTAACTGACCTTGGGACTTTATTTCTTTTTTGTTACTTATGTTTAAGAAGTGTCCTTTTGTGTTTCGCTCTTATATTTGTAGCATCGGGACGATGCTTTTTTTAAGAGGGGGGTATTGACACGTGTACTTATCTTTATCGGGCAACCACGTTTCGCCGCCTAACAAATGTAATCGCGCAGCATGGGACGCGCCTGCATGTATCCGAAGTTTCTGGAAAGTTATCGATGCTTCTATCCGCTGTCTGTTGTCGCCGAGACTTATGTTATCTGATTTCATCACCTGACGCGAATGGTGTAGAACTTTGTGGAAGGCACGCGGGTCCGAACGATTAGTCTGGAACATTCGACGACTGCCCTATAAAAGCCGACCCGCTTGATCCGCAGATCAGATTTTCGACGATCGCCGACTGTGTTCGCCGCTATCGTTGTGCTTTAAGTGTAGCCTGTTTTGTGGGCACAGGTTCGCCCAATAAAAGCTAGTTTTGTCTTTCACAGTACTGCGACTGTGTTCTTTAACGTCACTACCACGTGACAATATCACTAAGTTAGTGAAGGTTACCTTTATCTTTTCCATATGTTCGCGGGCCCACGTACATGTAAAAGCACGAACACTCATTGGCTATCAATGCCTTTCTTAAACTGCAGGACATTCAGTTCGTTACTACGAAAGTGACTTAATCCGTGCACTATTATTATGGTAAATCTGAAACAGTAGAAATATACTTCTCTGCAGTTTGTCGATGCCTCTGTCACTGTGTTGGTTGCGAGATCCATCGTCGGCACCACCTCCTTGTCGCATCGTAGCTATATCGGCAGTCTTCCTTTTGCACACACTATGCAATATTCGTGACGCTCGCAGTCACGCAGAGTGGAGGAACTCATCGCACTCACAGAAGCAGCACCGGATAAGTTGTTTGTTCAGGATTGTGCCGTGAACAGTAAGTACGCGTTGCGATCTGTAAAATCGCCTAAGCTATTCGCAGTCTTTCGGGGTGCACGGAAAGATTGCTCACGGAGGAACAGAACTATCCAAGAAATAGTGGTCATCATCGAGCCTGATCACTACGTCGCGCACTGCAAGCTCGTTGTACGGGCTTGTTTACACTGGGCCTCTTCGATGTTTAGCCGCCATGCTCGCCCGATGAATGTATGTGATAACGCCACCACAGCGTTCCCTCGTGGTATAATGCGAAGCGTACTAAATTACAAATTAGTTGAATACACATTCACTGTACATCTTGTAAGCTTTAAAATGCTTTTAAACCACGTTAAACTAACTAATAATATTGTATTAAATGCATTTGTTTTATAACTCGCTTGTGCTTGTAATGCACTCGGTGGAACGACAAACAAGTGAAAGATGGCGCGACCATGCACCGACGGTATGATCACGTGAGCCCCAGTTTGTCGACCACCCAGAAGGCAACGCCCAAGGAATGATAGCCACCCAGAGTGAATCTAGATAAACCAATGAAACTGGAGGCTTCTCGAAAGATAAACTGTGTTTCGGTACCATTTGTGCTTTCATCTTGGGGTGTCGCCAGAGCTCGTGAAGATCCCGAGTTTCGCCAAACTCGGCGCATCCTGCATAGCACCCCAGCTGAGCGTATTGCTTCAGAGACCGTTTTTAGCCTCCGTAAGTGTTCTTCGAACGTGACGGAGAAAGCAATCACTTCGTCGAGATACACCAGACATGTTTGCCATTTGAGGCCTGAGAGTACCATATCCATTAGTCGCTGAAACGTCGCTGGTGCAGAACATAAACCGAAGTGGAGCATCTGAAATTCATAAAGTCCGTCGGGCGTCACAAAAGCGGTCTTCTCACGGTCTCTTTCATCAACTTCTATTTGCCAGTAGCCGCTTTTCAAGTCCATCGACGAAAAGTAACGTGCGTTTCGTAGCATGTCCAGTGAATGGTCGATACGCGGTAGCGAATAAACGTCGTTCTTTGCGATCTGGCTGAGTTTTCGATAGTCGACGAGGAAGCGCAGGCTACCGTCATTCTTTTTCACCAATACGACAGGCGATGCCCAAGGACTCCTAGATGGCCGAATAACCCCGTCCTCAAGCATCGTCTTCACTTGTGTTTGTATGGCCTCGCGCTCTTTCGGTGCTACACGATAAGGATTCTGCCGAATTGGTCTGGTGTCGGCTTCGGTGACAATGCGGTGCTTAGTGAGTGGCCTCTGGCTAACTCGTGACGTGTATGAGAAGCAGCTCCTAAACTCATAGATGAGCTCAAGAAGGCTGTTGCGTTCGACGGGCGATAAGGTGGGACTGATATCAACCATAGGGGCAGATAGCCATGGTAGACGTCGCGTGCTTCAATGAGAGGCAGTCCTGCATTGAGGTAAGTTCGTCGAAGTAAGCCACAGCCGTGCCTTTAACAATGTGTCGACGTTTCCTGGTAAAACTTGTCAGCAGGAGTTCAGCACGTCCGTCGTGTACGTTAAGTACAGCCCTGGCGATGGAAATGCCTTGACTCAGTATCATTGCGTCGATGTGTTCAGCGACGCCAGTCCCGGTGTTCAAGTTGTCGAAGATAACAGGTACGAGGGAACAGCATCGCGGCGGAAGCGTGATGTCGTCGCCGGCGATACGTAAGCGGGGTCACTGGTGTTCGGCAGGGTCAAGGTCGTCTGAGCTCGTAGAAAACGTGACCACGAGGTCACGGACATTAATCACTGCACCGTACTCTCTCAAGAAATCCATCCCCAATATAAGTTCCTTACAACACTCAAAGAGAATGACGAATGTGCTGACGTAGGTTGCACCGGCGGTTATTACACTGGCTGTGCATTTTCCAATCGGCGTCATCAACTGGCCGCCGGCAGTTCTGATGTTGGACCCGGTCCACGGCGTCTTCACTTTTCTCAGCGTGTCGGCCAGCTTTTGACTCATGATCCAAAAATGGGAACCAGCATCGACGAGAGCGGCCACTCGGTGGCCGTCAATGCAAACGACAAGATCGGCGCTCACGGCTTTGGTTACAGGAGGTGTGGTTGAAGTCGTCGGTCTTTTAGAGTCGTCAGCCGTCGGTCAAGGGGGCTCTTGGAAAGCTAGACGGTTTCCAACCTCACCCCCGGAGGTCGCTGCCTCTAGTTTCCCCGGCGCGGGCTATAGGAGACCTGCCCCTAGAGGCGTCAGAAAAATCACGATGGGTCGGTGGATGTAACGAGCCGGAGAAGGGGAACGCGATCGAGACGTCGCTAAACCTTCCGGCCGAAAGGTTGTGGAATTTTCGTCGCAGCTACGTGCAGCATCAGACACAGGGTAATTGTAGTTGGGAAATCTTGAATACCCAGCCGCGCGGTAGTGGCACGCGCGGTAAACATGTCCTGCTTCGCCGCAATGAAAGCATAGCGGCCGGCGGTCAGCGGTGCGCCACAAATCGATCTTTCGAAGCGGGTAGCCGGCAGGGGATTCACCGTAGAAACGAGGCGCAGCAATCGACTGGCGGCGATACGGCATAGTTGGTGGCGGCTGTGACTGTCGAAAATAGGGCGTCGGGGGTGGTGGTGATGGCTGCGTTGTAGTGGTCGACGGTGTCAGCAGCATCGAAGTGGCGGGAGGTGGACGACAGACAGCTTCCGCGTAGGTTAATCGCCACGGCCCCGCCTGCCAGTCGGGCGACGAAAAGCCCTCTCGAACTTCCTCCCGAACGATATCAGCGACAGAAGCCACCGCTGGTGCCATAAGTGAAATCCCGAGCTACCGGATCTCCTCTCGCACAATCTCTCGGATAACTTCACGCTTAGATGTACCGCAGCTTTCAGGTAGAATTGAAGCATTCACCGGTGAGTTCTTGCGATTATATTGGCGGTACCGTTGCTGTAGTGCCCGTTCTATAGCGGTAGCCTCCTTGGTGAATTCGGCCACTGTCGTCGGTGGGCTCCTCACGAGTCCGGCAAACAGTTCCTCCTTCACTTCGCGCAAGAGATAGCATAACTTCTTTTCTTTGGCCATCCCGGGGTCTGCTCTGCGGAAAAGGTTGGCCATATTTTCTGCACACATGGCAACGCTCTCATTTGGTTTTTGAATACGTGATTCGCGCAGGCTCTGCACGTTGTCTCTTCTGTCGCTACTAGTGAATGTGTCTAGCAGCTGGGTGGGGAAGGCATCCCATGTGGTCAAACTTCGCTCCCGGTTGACAAACCACGTCAGCGCACTGTCTTGAAGCACAAAATAGACATTAGCCAGCTTTTGCTGGGAGCCCCAGTCATTATAACTGGCAACACGCTCAAATTGGTCCAGCCAATCTTGGACATCTTCAAATCATCACTATGGAAACTTTCTGGGATCTTAGGATTCTGCAGCGTCACCTGCGGTGGAGTTGCAGTAGCCATGGTGGAAGCCGGTAGACGCATTCCTGCAGGGTCCTGCAAAGGGTTGAACTCGGGCGTGAGGCCTAGCAGGCGGCGACTGTACCGGTGAACAGGAGTATCGACGAATGAAGGTGATTCCGCGTAAGACGTATGGCTCCGCGAAGGGGTGCCGAGAATGATGCAATCCTACCCAGCACCCCCACCAGTGTCACAGCCAAGTAGTAGAGGGGAAAGCCGGTGTAGTGGACGTATAAAAGCACTTGATCCGACTAGTCAACGCGACGTCGTTGTCGTCTCTGTTTTTCTACTCGCGCGCTATTTCAGCGTCGTTTTCATCGCCTGGCACATACCCACGGTGAGCATATAGGATGTGGCAATATGAAAGAAGAACTGTTAGTCCCTTCAGGTACATCCGTTAGCCCCTTCGGGGGTAACCGAAAAGAGAAACTATCAGTTCTTCAGGTGCATCCGTTAGTCTCTTTGGGAGTAATTGAAAGCATTAACTGTTGGTCTCTTCGGGAGTACCTGAAAGGTTAAACTTAGTCCCATGAGGGCTAATAATAGGCGACGAACAGCCCATTCCATGTCACTTAGTCCCCAAAAGGACTAATGGGTGTGGCAAATCAGTTTGTCCCCAAAAGGACTCATCTCCCTACCCCCCTTAGTCCTTTTTTCCCAAGAGTGTATCGTTACGAGGATGTTGGGAGTATAGGCAGACTGTATTTAGAAGCAGAGTCAATGTGGCTAAGATGGCTAACCAGCAACAAGCAGCAGCCAGCGTCTCGCGATCTTCTTCCTTTCTCTTCTTTTATCCTTCCGTACCAGAACCTCCGGGTGTTGAAGTGCCGTCTCGGCGCATGTCACGCGAAGAACTACGAGCGAGGTATGGCTTCAGCCACGAAATGCCCAAGATGCCAACAGGTTTCGGACTTAAGGATGGATCAAACTGCGACGGCGAGATCTCGTAAATGAAGTCGTTAACTTGACTTAGGACTTCATAAGGCCCTGTGTAGCGAGAGAGAAGCTTCTGGGAGATGCGGACCCGACGACACGGTGACCAAAGGAGCACCAAAGCACCTGGGGTGAACTTAACATCGCGATATAACCGGTCGCAGCGCTCATTTTGAATATGCTGCGGGTTTAATAAACGAGATTGGGCGACTTGACGCGCCATGTGAACGCGATCGACGACTGCACGAGCGCACTCAGTTGCAACGTGGCACAGAAGGTAGGATGGTCTCAAACGGCAATGTGAGGTCACCATCATACAAAACATAAAAGGATGAACACCCGGCAGTGTCATTTCGGGACCAGTTATACGCGTAGACGCGTGTCACGTAGACCAGCATGGCGTCGCAGTGGTGGTGATCGTTGGAGACGTATATCGACATCATCTCTGTGAGTGTTTGGTTGAGACGTTCCGCTAGACTGTTCGTTTGCGGGTGGTAGGTGGTGGACAGCTTGTCCGCAGGGGCACAAGAGTGGAGGAGGTCTTTGATAACTCGAGACAAGAACGAGCGGCCGCCATCTGTAAGTAACTGTCGAGGTGCACCATGGTAGAGAATGACGTCGTGGAGGAGAAAACGGCGACGTCAGTTGCGCAACTAGTCGGCCTTTGTTATCGCGTAGCGTGTTGAAGCAGAACGTGGCACAGGGAAACTGCGAACGGCGAGAACGTTTTCTGGATCTGGTTGTACGCCGGATGCGTCAACGAAGTGTCCCAACACTGTAATCTGATGGCACCCGAATTGATATTTCGTGGAGGTCATTTGGAGGCTGGCTTTTGGGAAGACGGCAACAATGGCAGCGAGTCGGGTAAAGTGACCGCCGAACGTGGAGAAAAAACAATAACGTCGTCAAGGTAACAAAGACAGGTGCTCCATTTGTAGCCTCACAGAACAGAGCCCATCATATGTTCAAATGTCGCAGGAGCATTGTATAGGCCAAAGGGCATGACTTCAAACTTATATGAAACATCCGGCGTGATGAAGGCCGTGTTCTCGCGGTCCATTTCATCAACTGAAATCTGCCAGTAGCCGGACCGAAGATCGATGGACGAGAAGTATTTTGCTTCGTGCAGGCAGTCAAAGGTGTCATCGATGCGGGGTAGTTGGTAGACGTCTTTTCGGGTGACCTTGTTTAAATGATGATAATCGACACAAGAACGCCCGGTACCACCTTTTTTTTTCACAAGGACGACAGGCGAAGCCCATGGGCTGGCTGATGGTTCGATGACCTCTTTGCGTAGCATTTTGTCAATTTCTGATTGGATGACTCGACGTCTAGCACGCGATACACGATAGGGACACCGACGAATCGGATTCGTGTCTCCAGTGCTGATCCGGTCGTGAACAACATATGTTTGTCCTAAAGACTTGTCGCCGAAATCAAAGATGCCAAGGTGCGATTCGAGGAGGAGATGTATGTCCGTGGCCTGTGCAGATGTGAGATCAGGTGCAATCATCTTCGGGAAGTCATCCGTTAAGGAACCTGAGCTGTGAGCTGCAATTGGTGCTCAGAAGCCCCTCTCGGCATTCAGACTTTCAATGTCAAATTCGGAAGTATTTGAAACGCTGGCCAAGAACATGTCGACCGGAAGCACTTGAGGGCATAGGCTGGAATTCAGAAGCGGAAGACCGACGTTGTTAGTAATGAAATGCTCCTTCAACATGTCTGGCTTTCACACAGCTTTGATCGAGTGGCGCAACCCTCCCCGTGACGATGTGCCCAATTAAGTCACCTGTCCATAAGCTGATGGGACGCCAGACCCGGGCCCTGCTGCCGGTAGCAAAAACCCACTTGGAACTCTAGGCAGTACCCAGCCGCATAGTGTATGAACGGCTTCATAACATACGTCAGATAGCGCGCTACTACGTGCCGCAGCGATTCCAAGACAGAAGATGACGACGACATGCTCGGCACGCTGACAGTGCGCAAGCAGTGGAAATGGCGGAATCCGGCTCCAGCTGAATCGAGCTCGAGGGTCGCACTTCTAGCGAGAAAGCCGTGAGCGGGATGAATGGCGAAGTGTGGATAGTGGTGGTACGAACGCACGCGGCGAGTAGGTTTAGCCTGGTCGGGAGGGAACGTGACAGTGGAAGCGGCTAAAGCGTCGTAGTCCGAGTAGACAGGCTTCAGATGGTTGAAGGAGACCGTATCCTCCCAATCGTTGACGAGCAATAAAAAGTGTTTAGAGGCACATACCCCTCAGATGTTTAGATACCCTTCAGCATGTACAAGAGAGTGCCAATCCTGCAATACACAAAACACGCTTTGCCACAAAGTCTGGGAACGCTCAAAGAACCCGTGGACAACGCCTATTCAAGCACCAACTGAAGGCCAGTGGGAGGCCACTCTGGCAAGCCTATACCTGAGGACCAGCTACGGCTGGTGAACAGGCCTAGTCTGTCAGGACAGGGCCACGGCTACGTGGAATATGGCGGCCGCCCACCTTCTGGCATTAGCAGCTTGGACTTCACAATAAAGTTCATTCACTCAGTCATTAAATAATTTAGGGTGCTTTCAAGCTTTGCAACATATTTTCTACGATTAAGAGGCGAAAGGCCTGCATTTCATTTAAAAAATACAAATTGTAATAGCTTCGGTTATTTTAGTTCTCCTGTCTGCCCGCTGATTACGCTCAGTAGGTCGGGAAAAAAATGAGATTCCTTGAATTTGCGGTCGACTCGAAACCAATGTTCCTTCATTTTCGCGGCATGATTTGTCCATAGATCAATAGGCTCTGTAAATGTGGAGTCTCTAATTTGAATACTGCCTCAATTTTACTTACACAGGGCTTTTAGTTTTGTGATGACGAAAGCACTCATTATATTGTACTTCATTGCCGACGATATGGTCAGCCATTTTACATCAGCTGCCTATTTAAGGGGACCCTGAAGCGATTTTGGCGGTTATGTACAAATGCAGTAAATCGGTAAAGCAGGTTTCCCTAATCATCATGAGACATATTCAAATGCTCTGAGTATAGCGTGTTATTAGTCATTGAATATCGTTGCCCACCATTTCGTGCGGTCAATCCTACAAAACCCGAAGACAAAATAAAGGACGCATTGATTGGCCAACTGGTAGAGCATTATGTACACTATAGCGATAGCGAAACACGCGAATTGAAAGAAAGACGTGCCATGTCCCCGTCGCTCGGTATTCCCGTGGGTTTCGCTTCCTCTAAACAGTACATAATAAAATAATCCTTTCTTTGCATAAGAATAGAAGAATATCATTCTCTTCCAAGGGCGCAGCTGCTGGTAGCTCGACTTTTGTTGCGTCGAAACGTTTATAACGGTTACGAAAAGTTGGCTGTTATGCTTCTTCAACTGCACAAAGGGTTAGAGTGATAGAGAGTCCACATGGCATTATGTGTCATATTATAGCTTTTACAAAGGAAGCAAGACGATAAGAAACTCGTGGCCTCGTCTTTTACGTAAGTCGTTTTGCACAATCAGCACTGCGCTGCAGAAAATAACTTACATCACTCGATTTCGTCGACTGATCACATGCTGGACACTTGATGTGCTCCCAAAATGACAGTTCAATATATATATAGCTTAAGCGTTTTCAACTGCACATAGGATTCGCATATCTACTGCCGCTTCTGAACCTTACTTTTTTTCGTTCACAATGTTTCTAATGATTGCCTTCTAAGCAGCCAGAGCACGAACGCATTTTCTATATTCCCTATTTCTTGTAGCACAAAACGATTTCTTGATGAGTGTGAAACACTAACATTCAGCCAGTAGAACCGAAACTTCTTTTATTTTATAAATACTGCTTGCTATATTTAGCTTGAGGCAAAGCAAGAATGAGTATGCAGACGCGTACGCACACGAAGGGACACTAGCAAAAAAAGAAACAGTCGCGCAAGCAACGCGTCATGGGAAGCGGATGTTTCTTCGCACAGCGTTCAAGCTAAGCCGTTGGTACTGTGTATAAATCTAGAGCCTCCAACACAAAACCAGAAAAGAAGCTTTCGTTCTACTCAAATTTGTGAAAGGGTTCCTTCCAGCAACGAATGTGATCCGCTCGTGTGGCTATGCCGTTGAATTCACTCATCTCATGTTATTTAGTTATTGTGTTCGAACTAAAGTATAAAGAGAACTGCGTAAAACAACTTGTGCAGCTCCTACACCATGATGAGCGCAGGACGAGTAGGAACACGAGAGCACTATGAACTTTTAATGTTTTGCTACACTACGGTGTTTCTCCAACATCTCAAGTCAGAGAATTAGCTTACTGTGGACTAAAGCAACTTGTGATCCTTTTACTAGCTCCAACACACGCCTATGCACCTCACTTCTGTCAGCAAGCAGACGCCAAGCGCCAGGTATTGCGGTATTTCACGAACACGTCTCAACCTTTTGCAGTTCCTAGGCTATATTTCCATAAGATATTGCAACGCACAGTTTCCAAAGAAGGGCAGGCGTTTTCACGAAACGGGATCGTCTGGCGGTTCCGTCAACGCTTTAAGCTCCACGAAGAGAAGTGTGAAACGCAACCTTGCTAGCAGCTCTGCTGGAGTGTATCCTTCCTAAGCGCCACAAAAGTGCCGCCTTAAAAAATAAGCACCGTATGTTTGAGCAGATGTGAACAAGCTTTCGCTTAAAGGAAAATCAGCATTTTTCTTAGCCGACATTCCACCGACGGCCTATTCAAATCTGGTTTCCGCCTCGAAAAATCATCCGTAGGCAGTCGCATCAGCTCCAGATGTGCGAGTTAACCTATGCGAAAAAGAACCGAAGGAAAAGACTCCGCGTACATTATGCCACGGGCGACGCGAAAGTTCGAGCAGCGAAAGCGAGGGAGTCGAGGAACAGAGCGCCGGTCGACGAACGATCGAGCAGACGACCGCAGATGCTCCACGGTCGAAGAAAATTGATGGCTTTTCTCGCGTTGCTAAGTGTCGATGCAGAGAACAAATGTTTAACTTACACATTTACGCGCAAACCAACATAAACGCAAGCACTTGGTTGACGAGCAGAAGCGCAACACCAACGAAGAAGAGATCGCACAGAGTGTATCTTTACGCGCAGTAATGCACGGAACTGTAGCAATATAAGAACGCGCAGGCTTGCTAAAACACTTTTCGTGCACGTAAAAAAATATTCGCTTTGGCAGTTACCTCCTTTTTTTTACTTTCTTTGTGCACTGCAACTAGCACCAGACACAGCAGTCTACGCCTGGATAGTGCATCTCAAAGCAAAAGGAATTGACCAGCTCAAGCACACATCGGCTTTTTCACAGCGAATCTGCTAATGCACAGCCCTGTTGTAACTGCAGCATCCCCATCACCTCAGCTGAAGTAGTGCTATTTTGTGATCGCCCGCTCTAGTGATCTTGAATTCTCATGGAGCTGACAAATTACAGGAATAGCATCGGCGCTGGCCATTACTCGGAGAAAGGTGAAAGCACTATTTTGCGGCGATTATTTCCCTTCAGCCAGGTTATTTTATGATTCACTGCTTTAGGTGTCCTTTGATAAAATGTCTCACGTACGGGGGACCAAAAAACAAACAAATATATGCAAGGGCTTGCCCGGAATCGCTGCCCGAAATGAAAAACGAAGTAGAACTGCAAGATGTTTTGCTACAGGTTGCGGCTCCGTTTATCAGGAAAAAATTTGTTGTGTGGCAGCATACTCGCCAATGGGGCAAGCTTAGCCGCTGTCAACATATTGCGATATTTAGCTCCTACGTGTCCACTTTTTGAATCATGCTGTTATGACAGAAACACGTGCTGGAGAACAAAAGCGAAACCGGCCGAAGAATTTTGTTAAAGAAAATCACGGAGCTGGGCTCCGAATCCTTCCAGTGCATTTTTGGGGGGTTTCAAGGTATAAACTTTTATTGAAGGCAAAAGAAAAAAATTTGGCAGGTGTTAGACTTTTGTACCCAAAAAAAGCGAAAACCTGCGGCACATTTGGTAATACATGTAGTTATACAATCGGGGCTAGACTTGCAAGGTATAACGAGCCACAATGGACGGTTTGCAAGAATACGGCTTCGAATGCGTGAACACGGCTGTCACTGGCGACCTCTGCACGGTTAGATGCGAAAAGTAGACGAACATTCAACGCAGGGGAGGCGCGAATGTGATCGTGCTCTTTTTGTGATAACGCCGGCTAGTTGTGTCGCATATGGGGGCTCAAATTACTTCAGTGGCAAACGGAGCATCAGTTTATTTCGCTTTTCGTCAGAGAAGACGTATCCGGCGAAGAGAGCAGCATGGATACCAGCCGTGAGGCGAGCGAACCCTAATGGCTCGGCACGCCAACCGAGGGACTACTCCAGAATTTGCTGAGCTCGTTTTATCACAGGTAGGTTAAGCGTTGTTCGCACAACATATTTTGACAAGATAACTAACTTCATCTCACCAGAGGCCACCCGTCGAACTTCAGTAAGCACCCCGACTGTGCTAGGCACGCAGTAGGGGTGCTTACTGTGCCCCGACTGCGCTAAATTGCCTAGCGTGTTCACCTACACACGGTGTCTGGCTCACTGGCAGTGCGGAGGCACAGCCGTTGGATCAACAGATAGGACACATAATGTGCGCCACGGAATATACTCCGACGCTAGTACACTGAAGCGACTGTCGATGCGTAAAAAATAATATCGCCCTCAGGCACTGTGCGTACTGATTGATAAATGGGCCGCTGTAGAGAGCCCGCAACCTTCAGTCGTTCTCACGCATAGTATGTAACCGATGAGCATATCGTTTCTCGTCTTGATTGTCGTTTGTTGCTCGAAGCAGCACTTTCGTCCCACGAAAAGCAATGCGTGAATATTTGTTAGCCGCTTTGCTTCTTTTTCTCATAACTGTGCATCATTTCACTGGTATAGGGCAGTTTGCGCGCCCCTGTGAACTTTCTGCCAACATTTCACAGTATGGACCTGCTGCGTTCGGTGACTGGGATTACATGGTGCGTAAGGTTCCTGAGACACAAGGAGCTCCATATTTCTGCAGTGTGTGCAAAAGGTCATGCTTCTGCGGCGTTTAAATTGCAATGTATATCAACTCCAGAGATGGCGGTCAGAGAAATAATGCACTTTTCTTTTTAGCGAAGAATGCATGATATTTATGTAGTGTGGGGCCGTGAGCTAAATGTTTTTATGCTTGTGGCCTCGCATGTGATATTTTGTGTGACGTCCGTACTGCCTTATTTAATACTTATGAGAGGTGCTACCAGCTGCACATTGTCCAGGAAACACAGCTTCAAGACTCATTCTGCAGGTGCACATTGCCCTAAAACAACTACTTTCAGCTCAAATGAGAATGGTATGTGCGTACCAACATTACGTGTTTCAACAAATGTTAACAAACCTGCTCTGCTATGTATTTGTACCTGATTCCACAGAACGGTATAATTTCAAAATAACGTTTTAGCAGCGAATGTAGATCTCTTGAACAGAAAAGTAATACTACTGGTCTGATGGTGGATTAATATTTTGTTTTTTGCTTGTCGATTGGCAGTGATCCTGCGCTACATCACAGCACTGCAATACTTTCCTGTGTCTTTAGTGACTGAATACACTGGATTTTGGGAAAGTAAATAATTACATGGTGCCCTCCAGTCATGTCTTCAATGAATTATGTTGCCAGCAGTAATAGTTAAGCCATATCAGCAAAAACAATTGCTCAAGCACCACACAAAATGTTGTAGGGCTAGAAACTAAAAAGCAGAGGGAAATGTTGTTCACCTAGTCTCTAAAGGGTCTCTCACCATTTTTTGGCCTTTACAAACAGACAAGCATAGCACAAAGGTCACGCCGTAGCAATCCTGTCAGCCAAGTACCAAGCACCTGCGCAGAGTTACAACATTTGAAATTTCAAATGGAAGCCCACGCGCCCTGCTTCTCGAGGGAGCAATAGTGATAGAGCGAAGATCCTATCCCCAAATGCCGGCACACCGACATCATTGATTATGGCACGTGACCTAGGTCAATCATTCAATGCAAAATGATCAGTGCCAATGGGAGGGCGCCGTACAGCAAAGAGAGGAACAGAAAGAAAAAGGAAGTGGGACTCGCCACGTAAAACTGGCACGGTCCCTTGAAGCGGACCCTAGTATAGGTAGCAGGAGAGAGCGTCTGCGCTGGCAGTGAAGCATGCCTTTTGCAAGCATGGCTGCATGCTCCTCTAAAAATGAAGCGGTTCCAAAAATGTTTGTTGTAAGACACACCCACGAGGTGTCCCAAGTACAAACCTAATTTGCAATGACGTCTATGGGTCTGTTAACAAGATTCCATTTTTAAGATATTGTGCAGGCACTCGCTCTTAGGAGACTACTTGTGATACTTTTCACTCATAATATGCTCGTGTGATTTTCCTGCACCCTTATGAACCAGTTCACAGGAGGGGGGGGGGGCGCATCAGGATTTTAGAAACTTTGCAGCTCAATATTAGTGGTGCAGCCGTGACGTGTTGCTTGAAACGAACGCCGAGGTGCAATACGGTGCTGGCGTTTCGTTTTGTCAGCCTAGACTGCATCGACCCTCTTGCTTAGAGGTCCCGAACCACAGGTATGGTCAGCTTCTGTGGTGTGAACACACTCTGTGTTGCATAGGCGCAGCGCACATCCATAAGGGTTTCAGTGACTGAACTGCTGCTTCGCACCTGCATGTCAGTACCAAGTTGCCAGTCACTAGGCATGATTATAGCAATATCATGGGCCAGTCCTTCACCTTTTGATATGAATGGCATGGCTTATAGGGCTCCTGATATATGAAACTGATGCTCATTAACCTGGAGCCATCTGTTTATTTTAACTGAAGTATATTGTGCTTGCAGAGGACAGCGTCACATCCGCAAACATCGAGGATGCACCACAGTTGGAGGCTCTGTCAACTGGTAAATATTACCACGAATGTATGTGTGCACTTGTGACAAGTTTCTATCAACGAAATTACAATACGCGCATGCTCACATTCTTAAGGCCATCATGTATAAGCACTGCTCTTTCATAAGTTTGGAATGGATGGTTTAACGATTGAGCTACCTTTTTTAAAGGTATTGTATATGTATTAATGACAGCGTATTGCCTCTACATTTGTTTGTAGCTGTAGTAAAGTTGTGGAATATGTGGCAGCTATGATTAACGAATAACGTATTTACTGCTGTTTAGGAGATTATTGCTCAAACATTTTCCCTGGATAATCACATAGATTATCCAGGGTTTATCCAGGGATTATCCAGGGATTATCCAGATTATGCCAGCAGCCAGGATGTCCTACAAGTACACTGCCACGTGCCTCATGCCCCTGAAAAGGTTGTCAATCTCCCTCTCAAAATATGGCTGGGGCTTAGGCCACACCAAACAGTAAGCGCGTGTACTGGAAGAGCCCCAAAGTTGTCGATATTGTCACGTGGTGGTGACGTTGAATAACACAGTAGCAATACTGTGAACGACAAAACAAACTTTTATTGGGCGAACCTGTGCCCACAAAACAGGCTACACTTATAGCACAACGACAGCGGCGAACACGCTCGGCGATCGTCCAAAATCTGATCAGCGGGTCAAGCGCGTCGGCTTTTATAGAGCAGTCGTCGAATGTTCCAGACTAATCGTTTGGACCCGCGTGCCTTCCACAAAGTTCTACACCATTCGCGTTACGCGATGAAATCAGATAAGAAGGTTCGGCGACAACAGACAGCCGGGTAGAAGCATCGATAACTTTCCAGAAACGTCGGATACATGCAGGCGCGTCCCTCACTGTGCGATTACAGTTGTTAAGCGGCGAAACGTGGTCGCCCGATAAAGATAACTACACGTGTCATTACCCCCCTCTTAAAAAGCATGGACCCGATGCTGCTAACAAACGAAAGTAACAAAGAAAAGCACTCGTAGCAAAGAAAACAACAAACTAAGGAAGTTCATCAGCGTCCGTAAAATGGTTTAAGGCGCACCACGTGGACCACTTCAGATCGTGCGCGGCGCCGCTGTGAATGCGAAATGCCGTCTGGCACGACCTCATAGTCCAGAGCGCCAATACGTAGGATGACCTTGTAGGGTCCGAAATAGCGTCGGAGTAGTTTCTCACTGAGTCCTCGTCGGCGTATCGGGGTCCAGACCCAAACACGGTCGCCAGGCTGGTACTCGACGAAGCGTCGTCGGAGGTTGTAGTGTCGGCTGTCGGTCATCTGCTGGCTCTTGATTCGCAGGCGGGCGAGCTGTCGGGCTTCTTCGGCGCGCTGGAGATAGCTAGCGAAGTCAACATTCTCTTCGTCAGTTACGTGCGGCAGCATGGCGTCAAGCGTCGTCGTCGGGTTCCTGCCGTAAACCAGCTTAAACGGCGTGATCTGTGTTGTTTCTTGCACCGCCGTGTTGTACGCAAAGGTTACGTACGGCAGGATCGCGTCCCACGTCTTGTGTTCGACGTCGACGTACATTGCTAGCATGTCGGCGAGGGTCTTTTTCAGGCGCTCCGTGAGACCATTCGTCTGCGGATGGTAGGCAGTTGTCCTCCTGTGGCTTTTCTGGCTGTACTGCATAATGGCTTGGGTGAGCTCTGCTGTAAAAGCCGTTCCTCTGTCGGTGATGAGAACTTCTGGGGCACCATGTCGCAGCAGGATGTTCTCGACGAAAAATTTCGCCACTTCGGCTGCGCTGCCTTTTGGTAGAGCTTTAGTTTCAGCAAAGCGGGTGAGATAGTCCGTCGCCACGACGATCCACTTATTCCCGGATGTTGATATCGGAAACGGCCCCAACAAATCCATCCCAATCTGCTGGAATGGTCGGCGAGGAGGTTCGATCGGCTGTAGTAATCCTGCTGGCCTTGTCGGTGGTGTCTTGCGTCGTTGACAGTCTCGGCATGTCTTGACGTAACGGGCGACGTCGGCGGTCAGACGCGGCCAGTAATACCTTTCCTGTATTCTCGACAGCGTCCGGGAGAATCCGAGGTGCCCAGCGATTGGATCGTCGTGTAGGGCGTGCAGTATTTCTGGACGCAGCACAGACGGTACAACAAGAAGGTAGCTGGCGCGGACTGGTGAGAAGTTCTTCTTCACGAGCAGGTTGTTTTGTAGCGTGAACGACGACAACCCGCGCTTAAATGCCCTAGGGACAACGTCGGTGTTTCCTTCCAAATACTCGACGAGGCCTTTTAGCTCCGGGTCTGCTCGTTGCTGTTTAGTGAAGTCTTCCGCGCTTATTATCCCAAGGAAGGCGTCGTCGTCCTCGTCGTCTTGCGGCGGGGGATCGATGGGGGCGCGCGATAAGCAGTCGGCGTCGGAGTGTTTTCTTCCGGACTTGTATATTACCGTGACGTCATATTCTTGTAGTCTGAGGCTCCACCGCGCCAGCCGTCCTCAAGGGTCCTTTAAGTTAGCTAGCCAACACAATGCATGATGGTCACTGACGACTTTGAATGGCCTGCCATAGAGTGAAGGTCGGAATTTAGCTATAGCCCAAATGATGGCGAGGCATTCCTTTTCAGTCGTAGAATAGTTGCTTTCCGCTTTTGACAGCGACCGGCTGGCATACGATATCACCCTTTCAAGTCCTTCTTTTCTCTGGACTAGGACGGCACCGAGGCCTAGGCTACTGGCGTCAGTGTGGATTTCGGTATCGCCGTCCTCGTCGAAGTGTGCAAGTACCGGCGGCGACTGCATGCGTCGTTTGAGTTCTTGAAATGCCTTGGCCTGCGGCGTTTCCCACTTGAACGCGACATCACATTTGGTTAGATGTGTTAGCGGCTCCGCGATGCGTGAGAAGTCCTTGACAAAGCGCCTATAGTAGGCACACATGCCAAGGAATCTGCGCACTGCCTTCTTGTCGGTTGGCTGCGGGAACTTTGCGATGGCAGCTGTCTTCTGTGGGTCGGGGCGTACTCCTGATTTGCTGATCACGTGGCCTAGGAAAAAAAGCTCATCGTAAGCGAAGCGGCACTTTTCCGGCTTCAGAGTGAGCCCTGATGACTTGATGGCTTCTAACACTGTCGCAAGCCGCCTAAGGTGATCGTCGAAATTTCCGGCGAAGACAACGACGTCATCCAGGTAAACAAGGCACGTCTGCCACTTCAGTCGGGCTAACACCGTGTCCATGACGCACTGAAACGTTGCAGGCGCCGAGCACAGTCCGAATGGCATGACCTTGAACTCGTAGAGGCCGTCTGGCGTGATGAAGGCAGTCTTTTTGCGATCTCTCACGTCGACTTCTATTTGCCAGTAGCCAGACTTGAGGTCCATCGACGAGAAGTATTTAGCGTTGCAGAGCCGATCCAATGCGTCGTCTATCCGTGGAAGGGGGTACACATCCTTCTTCGTGATCTTGTTCAGTCGATGATAATCGACACAGAAGCGTAGGGTTCCGTCCTTTTTCTTTACCAGGACTACAGGTGAGGCCCACGGGCTTTTCGACGGCTGGATGATGTCGTCGCGCAGCATTTCGTCGACTTGTTGCCTAATAGCTTCACGTTCTCGCGTCGAAACTCGGTAAGGGCTCTGGCGGAGTGGTCGAGCGCTCTCTTCGGTTATTATGCGATGCTTTGCAACTGGTGTTTGTCGAATCCTCGATGACGTCGAAAAGCAGTCTTTGTATCGTCGGAGAAGACTTCTGATCTGTTGCCGCTTACTCATAGGAAGACTTGGATTCACGTCGAAGTCTGGTTCGGGGACAATGCTCATCGGGGTAGATGCGGCTGAATCCGAGAGGACAAAGGCATTGCTGGTTTCCACAATTTCCTCGATGTATGCGATTGTCGTGCCCTTGTTGATGTGCTTGAACTCTTGGCTGAAGTTGGTTAGCATAACTTCCACTTGCCCTCCGTGGAGTCGAGCGATCCCTCTTGCGACGCAAATTTCACGGTCGAGTAGTAGATGTTCGTCGCCCTCGATGACGCCTTCTACGTCAGCTGGTGTTGCAGTGCCGACGGAAATAATAATGCTGGCGCGCGGCGGGATGCTCACTTGATCTTCGAGCACACTCAAGGCGTGGTGACTACGACAGCTCTCCGGCGGTATCGCTTGATCTTGTGACAGCGTTATCGATTTCGACTTCAGGTCGATGACTGCGCCATGTTGATTCAGGAAGTACATGCCGAGAATGACGTCTCGTGAACACTGTTGGAGGACAACGAAGGTGGCAGGGTAAGTCCGGTCATGAACGGTAATTCTTGCCGTGCAGATCCCAGTCGGCGTAATCAGGTGTCCTCCAGCGGTGCGAATTTGAGGGCCTTCCCATGCAGTCTTAACTTTCCTCAACTAGGCGGCGATGGGTCCACTCATGACGGAGTAATCGGCTCCTGTGTCTACTAAGGCGGTGACTGCGTGGCCGTCGAGAAGCACGTCGAGGTCGGTGGTTCTTTGTCTTGCGTTACAGTTAGGTCTCGGCGTCGGATCACGGCTGCGTAGTGTTGAACTGAAGCTGGAACGTCGCGTCGTCAAGTCGTCTTTCGTCGGTGTAGTCTTGGCTTCCTGACTTCGTCGAGACGGCGGCGTGTCGTCATTAGGTCGTCGAGATGGTTTCTTCGTCGTCTTCGTCGGCGGCGGAGGATCTTCGTCAGTTCGACGAACAGCAACCGCACCTCCATCGGTTGCTGCTTTTAGTTTTCCGGATACGGGCTCGCTGACCGGCCCCGGGCTGGGCCAGTGTATGGTCGGCGCTGCGGCGACAGGTAGCGGCCTGGTGATGGCGAACGCGACGGTCGTCGAGAGCTCCACTGAGTAGCGGCGAGGTAGTCGGCGATATCGCGAGGGCGTTCACCTCGCTGCGGGCGCAGAGCATTGACGGCGAAACCTCGCAGTCCCATCTCCCGGTATGGGCATCGGCGATACACATGGCCGGCTTCTCCACAGTGATAGCAGAGCGGACGGTGGTCGGGGTCTCGCCAAATGTCCGTCTTCCTCGCGTAGGTGCGCTGGGCGACGGGTGGGCGTGGTGGCGGCAGCGGACGACGGAATTGCGTCGTTGCAGGGCCCTGGCGTGGTCGCGGAGGGGGACCTTGACGGCGTGCGACGGCGGCGTAGGTCATCGCTTCTGGCTGGGGCTGCGGTAATTGAGGTTGCACCTCAGGAACCCCAAGTGATCGCTGAGCCTCATCTTTCATGATGTCAGCGATCGAAGCTACTTGAGGCTGCGACGAAGGCAGGACCTTGCGCAGTTCTTCGCGCACAATGGCCCTGATGGTCTCTTGAAGGTCGTCCGAACCCAGTCCTTGGATGGCATACTGCGGCGTGTGCCCCTGGCGGTTATATTGCCGGGTGCGCATCTCCAGAGTTTTCTCGATCGTCGATGCCTCTGCAGAAAACTCAGCCACAGTCTTCGGTGGGTTACGAATAAGTCCGGCGAAAAGGTCTTGCTTGACGCCGCGCATCAGGAAGCGAACTTTTTTCTCCTCCGACATTTCCGGGTCGGCGTGCCGGAAACGACGGGCCATCTCCTCCGTGAAGATCGCGATCGTCTCGTTTGGCAGCTGCACTCTGGTTTCTAGTAGAGCTTGGGCTCGCTCTTTTCGCACGACGCTTGTAAACGTGTGCAAGAAGCCGCTTCGGAAAAGGTCCCACGTCGTTAAGGTGGCTTCCCGATTCTGGAACCACGTCCTGGTGGCGTCTTCCAATGCGAAATAGACATGCCGCAGCTTGTCGTCGCTGTCCCAACTGTTAAACTTAGCGACCCTCTCATACGTTTCGAGCCAGGTTTCCGGGTCCTCGAATGCTGATCCGCGGAACGTCGGAGGTTCCCTGGGCTGCTGCAGCACGATGGGGGACGCTGGGGCTGCCATTGGGGTTGCCTTGTCCACAATCTTCTTGGTCTTCTCAGGTAGAAGTCCGTGCTCCGGGGGCAGCTGTTGAAGACGGCGGCTTGCTCGATGCTCTGGGACTACGTTGGTGTTCTCTTTGAGGTCCGGGCTTGGATCACGGCTTGTCGGGGGCGTCCGGTACATGAACGAAAAGCACCTCCACCAGATGTCACGTGGTGGTGACGTTGAATAACACAGTAGCAATACTGTGAACGACAAAACAAACTTTTATTGGGCGAACCTGTGCCCACAAAACAGGCTACACTTATAGCACAACGATAGCAGCGAACACGCTCGGCGATCGTCGAAAATCTGATCAGCGGGTCAAGCGCGTCGGCTTTTTAGAGCAGTCGTCGAATGTTCCAGACTAATCGTTTGGACCCGCGTGCCTTCCACAAAGTTCTACACCATTCGCGTTACGCGATGAAATCAGATAACAAGGTTCGGCGACAACAGACAGCCGCGCAGAAGCATCGATAACTTTCCAGAAACGTCGGATACATGCAGGCGCGTCCCTCGCTTTGCGATTACAGTTGTTAAGCGGCGAAACGTGGTCGCCCGATAAAGATAAGTACACGTGTCAATATTGTGACATACTTCTGGGAGGCATCCTGGAGCCCCACCTCCTGGTAAGCATCTCTCAGGTCAAGCTTGGTAAACTTCGGTCCACCAGACAACGCTGACCAGAGATGTTCAATCCGGGGCAGCTGCTACGTCTCGACGGTAGCGACGGTGTTGATGGTAACCTGGAAATCCCCGCAGATCCTGACAGCGCAGTCTCGCTTGAGGATTGGTACGATGGGAGCGGCCCATTCAGACGTCTTGACGGGCACCAGGATGCCTTCTCGCTGTAACCGTTGCAGCTCCTGGGTGACCCCGTCCTTCAGGGCAAACGGCAGTGGGCGAGGTTTGAAAAAACGAGGCCACGCTCCCTCAGGTACATAGAAGCCAGCCGTCGCACCGGCAAATGTACCCACTTCTGGCTGGAACAGGTACTTGAACTCGGTCAGGAGGCTGGGGACGTCCTTCGCCACATGCAGGCTGGCTTCCTGGTGCTCTGGCTGACAAACGTCCAGTGCATGAATCCAGTTTCGGCCCAGCAGCGTTGGCTACGACCTCTTGGTTAAGCAAAGGGGAAGGGTTGCCTCCCTGTCGCCAAAGCAAATGGTGACCTCTGCCTCACCCTGGACCTGGGAGAGCTGACCGGAGTAGCTCCACAGCATCACGCCCGAAGCACGATGGACATGATGGGGAAAGTACGCTTGAAGAGTTTCCCGGCCATTACTGACGCGCTGGCCCCTGTGTCCATCTGCATGGAAATGGGTTGCCCGCAGATTTCGAAGGTCAGCAAGTACGGTGACACAGACGACGGAACAAAGCCTGGGTGCCACATATCGAAAATCGGCGGATCCTGGGCAGCGACGTGAAGCCTCGCCGCGGGAGAGCTCGAGCATATTGCCGCACGCCCCCACCGAGTACCCTTGCCACGGCTACCCTGGCCGCGGGCTTGTGTGGTACCTGGGCATGGACCAGGCTGCTGCTGCTGTTTGGTGTTCATCCTCCCCCTTCGGCATAGCCGTGCCAGGTGCCCAGTTTTCCCGCATGGGAAGCATTGTGCTTGAGAGAACTGGCACTGTGAGGGGGGGGGGGGGTGCGCACCACCACAGCGACCGCAGGTACTGCCCTTTGTCACCAACTTGTTGACCACCGCTTCCGCCGACGGTGAGCCAGTCGCACGGGCAATTTCGCCGGCGTCCTTGGCAGTAGCTTCCATTGCCAGCACTGCCTTCATGGCTTTGTCCAGCGAGGGGTCGGGAAGCTCCAGGAGTCGCGTCTGCATTGCGGGGTTGTTGAGGCCGCAGGCGAAACTGTCCCGGAGCAGCGAGTCCAGCTGGTCCGCGAAAACGCAGGCACTCGAACCGTTGTAGCGCAGCAACAAACTGCCCAAGGGTCTCTTCTTCCTGGCGGCTCCGGTTGTTGAAGCGGAAACACTCCATAAGTGGGGACGGTGCAGGGTTGAAATGCGAGCGCAGTATGGCAAGCAGCTCACCCGGCGTCTTAACATGCCGCGTGGCTGGCTTGAGAAGGTCAAGCAAGGGCCTGAAGACGCGCGTCCCGCAGCTGGCCAGAAAAATGTCCCGCTGTTTGGCCTCGGATGTGTCGTTTGCCCGGAAGAACACGTGGACTTGTTCCTCGTAAACTGGCCAGGCGAACCCATCTCCCTCGAACTGCGCGAGCCTTCCGTATATCGGCATGGCAGCAGCAACGGGGGTGGTGTTTCACCACTCGCTGCGGCGTGGGACGATCCGTGGGTATTCTTCGCCAGCGTCACGATCCGCCCGGGTTCGTGAACGAGGGAGGGCTCGAGGCACCCTTCGTTAGACAGACTCTCCGCAGCGTGGTGGTGACGAACGATGACTGACCGCCGAGCAGCTGTGCTCGCCGGTGTTTATTGGGTGCGGTGACCAATGTTGCCTACCGAGCCTGGCGGACCAATGCCCGAGGGGGCGTCACATGCTTGTTACACAACCACTTTTAAACTGTACCAGCTGTATTCATATGAAGCTTTAGGCAGTTCATTCAGTTTAGCTAAGCCTGCAAAATATTAACCACATTTTTATTACACATCTGAGGGAAAGGCAGGGAGGTTAACCAGACTTAAAACGTCCGGTTCGCTACCCTGCACTAAGGGAAGGGAAAAGTGGAAGACGGAAAGAAGAGCGGGACAAAAATAAAAGCGTGAGAAAAAAAATATGCGAAGGGGCGAAATTGGGCCATTAGAGTCTTTCTAATAGGCCACTGTTACGTAGAAAAGTCAACAAAGCCTTGACCGACTTTTTATGCGACGACAGTTCACGTCGGCATTCCAAAACTGACTGTTCTGAAAGTGGCCTGTCATCAAGGCGTGCCAACGCGGTCGCTAGTGAGAGCCGGTGCGCGCTGTATCTAGGACAGTGGCAAAGCACGTGTTCGATAGTCTCCTCGCCGCCGCAGTGTCTGCAAGCCGCGCTGTCGTCCATACCGACTCGGAAGGCGAAGGATCTTGTTTAGGCGACACCAAGCCACAGTCGGCAAAGTACTGCTGTTTCGAGTCGAAAGAGTCCAGATGGGGGTCGAAGTCGAAGGGATGGGTCCAGTCGGTGTAGACGTGTATGCTTTAAGCTTGGTGTGTTCCATAAAGTTTTGATGGCTTCATTGCAAGCATACGAATTTTGGTTCCAGCGTCTGTTCTTGAAAATTGAATGGAGTCTTGCAAGCCCTCCTCGTGTGCAGATCGTGCTGCTGCGTCGGCATGTTCATTGCCCATTATGCCACAGTGACTTGGAATCCACTGTAACGGGATGTCGTGTCCTTGCTCGACATGGTGATGAAGCAGCAGTATGATTTCTAGAACTAGTTGTTCGTGGGGTCCTCGGCGTAAGGCAGAAACGAAACAATGAAGAGCAGCCTTGGAGTCAGTGAACACGCTCCATTTCTTGGGTAGTTCTGCAGAAATTACACGAAGAGCACAACGAATAGCAGCAAGCTCCGCGACAGTCGATGTAGTCTGGTGAGATAGTCGAATCTTTATGGTGGAAGGTTTTGCAGGAAAGATCACTGATCCTGCAGACCCATTCACCGTGGTTGAAGCGTCAGTATAGAGATGATGATGCTCGTTGTACGTCTCGTACAGCAAGAGCAGTGAAAGCTGCTTGAGGGCTGGAGACGAGAGTTGGGCTTTTGTTCGTATTCCTGGTACGATTAGTCGAACCTTTGCTTGAGCCAAGCACCATGGTGGAAACGAAACTTTCGCTGGAGCTGTATAACCTGATGGAAGGTATGCACGATAAGGCAGGACTGTTTCGCAAAAGGAAGCACGTGGTCGATCTTCTCGCAGTGAGGCTATATGATGGGCAGGGGCTCGAGCAACGTGTCTTATGTGTGCTCTGAGCGCTTCCATGACTATATGGGTATTGGCTGGGAAATCGTGTGCAATGGCAATTGTTTCAGCCGTTGACGAACACCGCGGCAATCCAAGACACACTCTAAGTGCCTGGGCCTGGACGCTTTCGAGTGTACTTCTGCAGGTGTTGGTCAGCACAGGCAAGCTGTATCGCAAATACCCAAGAAAGAGCGTCCTGTACAGTTGCATCACTACATGTACTGAAGTACCCCAGACATTTCCTCCAAGAAACTTAAACACATTAGAGATATCCGTCAGGCGCTTCTTTAGGTAGGCCACACGAAGACTCCAGCAGAGGTCACGATCAATGATTACGCCTAAGAATCGGTGCGTCCTGACATAAGGTATGCTTTGACCGTCGATAGAGACAGCGTATGATCTCATTGGCTTTCGGCTAAATGCGACCAATGCGCATTTTTCTGGCGAGATCTTGAGGCCTTGTTCATTTAAGTACGCCGATGTTGACGTGGCAGCTTTTTGAAGCCTGGCGCGGACTTGCAGCCGTGTCACACCAGATGCCCAGACGCAAATGTCATCGGCATACATTGATATTTTAACTGTGTTCCGAAGTCGTTCCACGAGACCAATGAGTACAAGGTTGAAAAGCGTGGGACTCAGCACACCGCCTTGTGGAACTCCATGGTGCGTATAATATTGCGAGGTTGGGCCAGCTTCAGTGTTAAGAAATAGAGACCGCCTATGTAAATAACTGCGAGTCCAACGATATAATTGACCGCCTAGGCCCACCGATTCCAATGCTTCGAGTATGGCGCCATGAAGAACGTTGTGCTAGGCTCCCTTTATATCAAAGAACATTGCGAGAGATAACCTCTTACACGTCTTTTGGTGTTGAACATAGGTTACCAGATCGATAACGTTGTCGACAGAACATCGGTGACGTCGAAAACCAGCCATGGCGTCCGGGTAGATTTCGTAATGTTCAAGGTACCACTCAAGTCTGGCGAGGATCATTCGTTCCATGACCTTCCCAACTCAAGTTGCCAGCGCAATTGGTCGGTATGAAGTAATCTCTAAGGGAGACTTGCCAGGCTTAAGAAGCGGTAGCAGGCGGCTGATCTTCCAATCTTGGGGAACTTTGCCCTCCTGCCAGGACTCGTTATAGATATTAAGGAGTGCACTTCGTGCCCGTTCACCAAGGTGACATAACATGCGGTAAGATTTGTCATCCGGACCAGGCGACGACGACCGATTACATAAGGTGAGCGCCGCGTCAAGCTCTTGCGTCGTGAAAGGCAGATCCATGCGTGAATCTCGTCAATCTGGAATACGGTTCATTGTATGCGAACCTGTGCGAGTTGGCTGGCCCGCAATCATAGCACAGAAGTCTTCCGCTACATCAATGTCTTGTCGGCGCTGGGATAGTGCTAGGGCCTTAAACGGGAAACACTGTTCCGGAGCAGAACGTAGACCTCGCACAGTTCTCCATATTTGAGATAGCGGTTTGCGGGGATCAGCGACTCACAAAATTTCGACCACCGCTGAGCCTCTAGTTTATCCATACGGCATTGTATCTTCTTTTGCATTCGCCTGGCTGTTCTTAGATCCTGAATTGACTTAGTTCGTCGATATCTTCTTTCGGCACGACGGCGAATCGCACGAAGCCGCTCCAATTCCAGGTCGAATTCTGTGAGGTCTGTGAGGTGTTGTAAGGCTCATGCATTCGAATATCCTTCATAGGCAGCTACATGTAGCAAACTGTAATGTTTATTGCACCAAACCTTGCGGCTCTCTTGTGTAGACTCCAACGTGTCTTCAATGCATTTCTCCAGCTACAAACATTTGCTGCTAAGGATATGTTGCTTTGAAACCTTTAAAGAGTGTCCGTTGACCACAAGTTCACATGTAGGTGGGATGACTACCGCAGCAATTAATTATTGAAGCATCTGTGTACTTCGCATCCAAGATAAAATATTATAAAGGAGGTTTATTGGGGTTCGTAGCGACCGCCGGTTCTACGATGCACCGAGCACAGTCCCCGAGCTCGAGCCTCTGCTGCGCGCTTGATGCTGCCGATGCTTCTGACTGCGCGCACGTTGGTTATATTCCTTACTATGACCTCGCGGAAATAAAGGAGCCATCCTGGCGACTTAGTTTTCTGGAAGGACGGTAGAATGGTGATACGGCTTGAGACGCTGAACGTGAACGACTTTGCGGTTACGACGTCGCATGTCGGAAGGCGGCGTTAGCGGCTCAACCAGGTAATTAACGGGTGATGTTCTCTCGAGAACGCGGTATGAACCGTCGTACTTCGGAAGGAGTTTTGAAGCGAGCCCAGGCGTGCGGTGTGGCACTAACAACCAGACGATAGCGCCCGGGAGAAAAGTGGGAGTCGAGTTCTGGGCATCGTGAACGGCTTTTTGGCGGTTCTGGTCATCCGAGGCGAATCGGCGGGCAAGCTGGCGACATTCCTCTGCTTGTCTGGCGGCTTCCGAGATCGGCAGGCATTCGGATGGGTCCGGCCGGTAGGGCAGAATGGTTTCGATGGTGTGCGAAGGATGACGGCTGTAAAGAAGGTAAAAGGGTGAGAATCCGGTAGTGGCCTGAGTCGCGGTGTTGTAGGCGTAGGTGACAAACGGAAGAACTAAGCCCCAATTAGGGTTATCAGGTGAGACATACATGGCGAGCATGTCACCAAGAGTTCGATTAAAGCGTTCCGTGGTACCGTTAGTCTGTGGGTGATAAGCAGTGCATTTACGATGAACAATAGCGCATTCAGCAAGCAGTTCGACGACTTCAGATAAGAAGGCGCGGCCTCTCTCGCTTAAAAGTTCACGTGGGCCTCCATGACGAAGGAGAAAACGGTGAAGTAGGAAATTGGCGACCTCCTGCGCTGTAGCATTTGGTAGAGCAGCAGTCTCCGAATAACGGGTTAAGTGGACTACCGTAACGATTATCCACCTGTTGGCGGCAGGAGTCAACGGAAGTGGCCCGTAGAGATCTATGCCCACGCGATCAAAGGGTCGGGGTGGGCATTGTAAAGGCTGCAGTTCACCGGCGGAAATGTGCGGTGCTTTCCGGCGTTGGCACTCATGACAAGAGCGGACGAACTTTCGAACGAAATTATACATTCCCCGCCAGTAATAGCGGTGTCGAAGTCTTTCGTAGGTTTTGAAGACTCCCGCATGGCCACACTGAGGGTTGACGTGGAACGAAGACTAGAGCTCTGATCGCAAGAATCTCGGAATGACGAGTGACCAGGTGCGTCCCTCTGGGGCATAGTTGCGTCGATATAGTAGCTGGTCTCGAATCGCAAAATGAGGAACTTGGCGCCGAAGCGTACGTGACGCTGGAACTTTCGACGTATCCGAAAGAAGGTCGAGCAGAGATGCAGTCCAGGGATCATTACGCTGTGCAGCAGCAATAGTGTCAACGTCCAGAGAGGATAATGTGCACTCGCAGGGGGAGTCGTGACTGGCCTTTGGGGGAAGCGGTGATCGGGATAGCGCGTCAGCGTGGGAGTGCTTTCGCCCGGAACGGTACACCACGCGGATGTCGTATTCTTGGATTCGCAATGCCCAGTGGGCAAGGCGGCCCGATGGATCTTTGAGCGTCGACAGCCAACATAGTGCGTGGTGGTCGGTCACTACGTCAAAAAATCTGCCGTATAAATATGGGCGAAACTTGCCAAGCGCCCACACATTGGCTAAACACCCCTTTCCGGAAACGCTGTAGTTGGTCTCCGCCTTGGTTAACGTGCGACTCGCGTATGCGACGACGTATTCTGGGTGGCCAGGTTGACGCTGTGCCAACACAGCGCCAAGGCCTACACCGATTGCATCGGTATGGATTTCGGTTGGCGCTTGTGGGTCAAAACGGCGAAGAATGGGTGGCGTCGTGAGAAGACGGCGCAAGGTTGTAAAGGCGTTGTCACACTCTGGAGACCATGATGAGAGATCTCTAGCGCCACCAAGGAGCTGCGTGAGAGGCGATATAATTGACGTAAAGTTTCGAACGAATCGCCGGAAGTAAGAGCAGAGGCCGATAAAACTGCGTAGCTCTTTCATAGTAGTAGGTTTTGGGAACGCAGTAACAGCACGTAGCTTCTCGGGATCCGGGCGAATGCCCTCTTTTGACACGACATGGCCTAAAATTGTTAGCTGACGAACAGCAAATCGACACTTCAAGTTAAGTTGCAACCTGGCGTTGGTCAAGCAACTGAGCACGTGCTGGAGGCGGAGCAGGTGTGTTGGGAAATCAGGGGTGAACACCACAATGTCGTCAAGATAGCAAAGACATATTTTCCATTCGAGGCCACGCAGAACATTATCCATCATTCTTTCGAACGTAGCAGGTGCGTTGCAAAGTCCGAAAGGCATGACGGTGAATTCATACAAGCCCTCTGGTGTAACAAAGGCAGTTTTCGGGTGATCGGCCTCTGCGATCGGAACCTGCCAGTAGCCTGATCACAAATCCAGCGAAAAAAAGAACTCGGCTCCCTGTAAACAGTCCAGAGCATCATCGATGCGTGGTAATGGGTAGACGTCCTTCGGCGTGATCTTGTTCAACCGTCGAAAGTCAACACCGAAGCGGATGGAACCGTCTTTCTTTGTAACGAGGACTACGGGAGAGGCCCATGGGCTTTGGGAAGGTTGAATGACGCCTCGACGGAGCATGTCATCGACCTGGTCTGCAATGACGCGACGTTCCGTAGTGGACACGCGATATGGTCTTTGTCGCAGGGGTGAGTGAGAGCCAGTGTCGATGTATTGCTCGACCGTGGATGCACGGCCAAGAGAGGTTTGCGCAACGTCGAAAGAAAGGCGAAAGCACTGAAGGATAGCGACAAGTTGAGATCGCTGCGAAGGCGTCAGATCTTCGGCGATGAATGGGCTGAAAACACCAGTCGATGTTGAGTCTGGTACTGAGAGGGCACTCAGTTCATGGGCGGCAGTAGAAGACACTTCGTCGAGGACGGAGACAATTCGTGTTGAATCGACCGACTCGACGTAACCAAAGCATTCGCGGAGGAGCAGTGATAGCGGCGATGAAAGATGATTGTAAATGGGCATCGTGCTCACACCGGCGGTAAGGTCGAAAGCTGCAAAGGGCAAAGGAAGCGCTTTTCCGGTAACAAAGTGATGAGAGGGCATGAAGAAGACCGTCCCATCGGATGTGGTACTACAGAAGACTGGTACGAATGCTGAAGAGCATGGGGGGATACAGGTGTCTTCTTTAACGACAATTTTAGCGGCAGGATGAGCATCGACCGAGGCCAGGTCACCAAGGTGGAAAAGTTCAATCTCAGCCCGAGCGCAATTGATGATGTCATTGTGGCGTGAGAGAAAATCCCATCCTAGAATAACGGCGTGGGAGCACGATGAAAGAACTATTAATTCATTCGTGTACAAAACGTCCTGTATGATCACACGGGCAGTACAAGCAGGGGTAGGGCAAATTGGTTGAGCACTCGCCGTTCGGACCGACAATCCAGACAGAGACGTCGTCACTTTACGAAGCGAACGGCAAAACCTGGCATCAATAACTGAAATAGCGGCACCGGTATCGACTAAGGCGACTGTAGCGACATCTTCGATAAACACATCAATGACATTGGCAGGTAAAGGAGGAGGACTTCGGCATGTCGACACTTGCGCAGTTCTTGCCTCAGGAACTGCGTCGTCTAGTTTCCCTCTTCGTTAGAGACGGGTCGTCGACGCATAGGGGAAAGCGATCGACGACGTGGGGAGGGTGACCGGAGGCGTTCGAAGCGAGGACGGCGATCAGTCTGGGAGCGAGCTGGTGATGGGTCGAAGGGTTCGTAAGGCGCATTTTCATCAGGCGGCACATAGGGCGCTCGGCGATCGTCATCGAACGCCTGCGATCGGCGGCGCCAGAACCTTGCGACATGGCCGGGATACCTACATGCGAAGCATATAGGGCGATTGTCCGGCGTACGCCACGGGTTAGCGACGGCAGTGGTGGTCCAGGGGACGGGAGGGGGGGGGGGGGGCGGTGCACAGGCTGCTGGAAGCGACGCACGGGCACACTGCGAGGGGCCATTGCAGCAACCGTAGCATAAGTGACTGGTGTAGTCATGACATCCTGCTGGTGAACAGCCGGCAACGCTTCCGCGCCCTCTTCATGGATCACGTTACGGATATGAGACGCAAAGTGCTGGCAGACTCCTGAGTGACGGACACCAGAGATAGCTGTCGTGCGACTTCTTCGCGGACGAAATCCTTGATTTGCGTTATCAGGGAGGCTTGTTCTCGGCCGGTGGTAAGGCTGCAGAGTGATGCCGCATTTGGTGTGGGATGCCGCCTTGTCAGAGCTCGCTGCTTACGCAATTCATCATAGCTCTGGCACAAGCTGATGACGTCGCCAACAGTGCGCGTGTCCTTGACCAGAAGCATTTGGAACGCGTCATCGTCGATTCCCTTCGTGACGTGCTTGATCTTTTCCGCTTCCGTCATGGCAGCATTCACGCGCCTGCGCAAATCGAGAACGTCTTCTATGTAGCTGGTGAATGCCTCAGCCGTGTCCTGTGCGCGTGTACGCAGACGCTGCTCGGCTCGGAGTTTCCTGACGGCGGGTCGGTCAAATACTTCTGTAATCGACGTCTTGAGCGCCGACCACGTTCGGATATCCCTTTCATGATTTCTGAACCAGAGACTGGCCACGCCCGCGAGGTAGAATGATACGTAAGCCAGCTTGTCCGAGTCATTCCATTTGTTGTGAACGCTCATCCGTTCGTAGGACGACAGCCACTCTTCAACGTCGTTGTCGTCGGTTCCGCTGCAGATGGGAGGCTACCGCTGGCGAACGATGCCAGCGCAAGGCACGGGTGGCGATTGAAGAGTCTGCTGGTCGGCGTCCGGCATGGCAGAGGGTAGCGTCCGAGAACGGAGTTCCAGGATGGTAGAGTGGAACGTTACCCCGCACCTCCACCACTTATAAAGGAGGTTTATTGGGGTTCGTAGCGACCGCCGGTTCTACGATGCACCGAGCACAGTCCCCGAGCTCGAGCCTCTGCTGCGTGCTTGATGCTGCCGATGCTGCTGACTGCGCGCACGTTCGTCATCTTCCTTACAATATATTTTATCTGCTTCATCATATTTCCTGTGCATGCCGATTTGCTCCATGCTACTGTGAAGGTTACTTGCACATTCTTTCTAAAAAAAATGTATTTCACCAACAGAAGCCATGTTGGAGCCAATCATAGAACCAGGATGTTCCACTTCTGAGCCAGCTCCCTGAGACTTCACACTCATTGGTTCTTTGAAGGAGTTAAGGAGCTTTCTGAGCGTGAGTGGTGAAGTGACACCAGAAGAGCTACTTGAACACTTGCAGGAAAGCAAGAGTCACGACGACATTAAAATGATTGAAAAGTTAACACGAGATCAGGCAAAATCTAGTCTCTGGTATCACCACAGGGTATGCATGATTACAGCTTCTACTGCCTACAGCATATTTACCCGTGTAAAGACGTTGAGGACAAAGATGCGCCCACGTGATTTCATACTCCTGTTAAAAAAAGTGATGCGGCAGAATAATATCCGCACAGCAACAATGTGTCGTGGCAGTGTACTGGAAGGCAATGCAAGCAAATGTTATCAAAGCCAGCGAACCAATCATGAGAATTTCATTGTGAGGCAGTGTGGACTTTTCATTATGGAAGGCTTTCTTTACATGGGTGCAAGTCCAGATGTACTAGTAATGTGCAACTGTTGTCCTAAGAGGGTACTGGAAATCAAATGCCTTCAATCAATCAATGAAAACGTGAGTTTTATTTAAACAAGTCAAGCACTGTGTACAAAAATAGTTGGACCAATAGCCTATGTGGCTAGTAGCTGGTCCAATACACAAAAGTACATATGCAGGTCGACCAAATACATATCGGCTCAATGAGTAAAAACATTTTTTTTACATGAACAAGTACTTCTTTTTAAGCAAGAGCTATTACGTTTGGCTAGACAAGAAGAAGCGTTTACATACAAGGTCAAAATGTCTGGTTACTTTTATTTCCACAGGCACAGTGTTCCATGTTAAAGCGCCAAAGAACTCTATGAATCGTTCACCGTATACATTGCTGCAATAAGGAAGGTTTAAGTTAAAGTTAGTTGCTTGCCTGGTGTTCATGAAAAATTCTTGGAAGAGATTATGGAGAAAAACAAAGAAAAGTCTTTGACTCAACCTAAAGCGTGCAACCACATATTTCTGCCAAGTGCAGGTACAAATGGGCATCACGGAAGTTAAGCATGCAGATTTGTTTGTGTTTGTCAATAAAGAAGATATTTGCATTCCAGTGCTATTTCATGAGGCATATTTCAGAGATGTGGTTGAAAGATCTTCCTATCTCTTTGAGCAGTACATGCTCTCACACGTTCTTTCTACATGAAATGCATTGCTTCAGTTGCAAATGCAATTTTTAATGCATTGCACATAACCAAACTACAGCCTCTCTTTTTAAGCCATAAAATACCTGATATATAAGGTTTAACAATCCAACTTAGCAAAAGGCTTATTAGGGATGGTGTCGGGGGAAGTTTTACATCAATATTAGGTTGTCTACAATGTGACTATGTGATTTTGCTTATTTTTTTTCTCTCTCACTAGGAACAGAACTGAGAAATGTACCGGCGACCTCATGTTCAGCAACAGAATGTCATTGTCAAGTTCACTCGATACATTAAAAAAATTGCATGTGCAATCCGAGAAAGCACTCCTAGAAAGTTTGGAGTCATCTGCAGTTTGAGAGTTTTTACTGATGTACAGTGCAGTCCACTGTTAAAGGGAACACTGAAGTGTGCGGCCCTCGCTTGGCTGGCAACCTAGCTGCATGTGGCTGCGGAAGCAATCTTAGTGCGCTGCACAGGCATGTCGAAAGGGGTGAGAGCTAACTACAAGTTATCTGCTCCAAATCTAGGTGATTGTACTGTTTCTAGAAAGGAGAATCTGGACATGCTGTGCACTAAAGCGTTCCCTTTAACAGTGGACAGTGAGCAAGAAAATGCAAACACGGTAGCATGCTGAAGCCCAAAAAATAGCATTACGTCACTATTCAAACACATTATTGTGTAAACAGCTGAGTCGTGCAGTTGCTAGAGCAATGTTTGATGCAACCCCGAGCCATAACAGACACTCAACTGATAGTCTAGGAATCACAGGCATTGCATTTGTCTATATGGCATTCTGTGCAATTAATTTTTGGTTCACTGCATTTTGCGATGCGACTGTGATGTAGTAGGTATAATTGTGATATCAGAAACTCATCCCGTGGAATAACAGTAGTCACTTGTGGTTTAGAATAAAACGGGAACGTCGCAACACAGGACGAGCGAGGAAACAGAATAGAGTGCTGTCCTGTGTCCTGTGTTGCGCTGTTCCTGTTTTTATTCTAAAAATGAACCAACCAGCTTCATTGAACACACTGCTAACTTGTGGTTTAAGTTCTCCTAACACGGCAAGCTGGGCGAGTTGGTGATGGAACATGTTCCTATGGGTGGGCAGGGCAACCCAGACGAAATACGAGAGGAAGTACACAAAACGAGCCCAGACTAACAACCATTATAAACGTCACTGTAGATGTGTTTACATTTTCTGTATATTATAGTTCCTTGTTTGAAAAAATAAACCAGTTGTTAGTCTGCGCTCGTTTTGTGTACTTCCTCTCGTCTTTCGTCCGGGTTGCCCTGCCCACCCATAGCAACACGTTAAGTTCCATGCCCAGCTTTCTACAAGGGTATACAATCATGCTTATATGTGCATTTCGTGTTAACTCACATGGACTTCCATTGATACAATGATAAGTGCAAAGGCACTATGTTAGATGCTTTCATTCTTTTGCCTACTGCTTATGTGGTCATCTTTGTGGGACATCAGGCTGACATTCTGATAATATGGTAGCCATACAACTGCTGCTCATCACAGTAGGCGTCTGTAGTTCTCAATTAGATTTTTCGTTTTCGGCTGGTCTTTGTTTTGTTATATAGTGGTATGGTAAATGGCATGACTGTGTTGTGAAGACGAACATGTGCCGCATGCAATTAAGTTTTTGGCTGACTGTGTATTGTGAAGCAATTGTGGTAAGAATGCTATAACTGTGATATCAGAAAGTCATCCCAGGAAATTAAAGTAGTCCCTTGTGGTTTGTGTTCAATGCCCCTCTTTCTACGGGGGTACCCAATCATGCTTGTATGTGCATTTCGTATTAACTCACACGGGCATCCATTGATACAAGGATGATAATTGCAAAGGCACCATGTTCGAAAGATGTTTTCGTTTTTTGACTGCTGCTCATGTGATTATGTTTGTGGCATATTTGGTTGTTACTATAATGCTAATATTAGGGCAGCCTGCTGGCCAAATATTATGCCTGCTGTACTGTGGCAAAGTACAGCAGGCATATGTAGTTTTACTTGTTTCGTTTCTGGCTGGTGTTTGTTTTTTAATATATTTGATATGGTAACTGGCATTACTGTGTTGTGAAGACAAACAAGTGCCTCACCCAGTTATATTTTTAGCTAACTGCACATTTTAACACCACTGTGATAGTCTAAATGATTCTATCAAAATGACACTAGACAAACAGTTTTCATGACAGTTCCTTTCTGGTTCGGCAATTGTTTGGCTGGCTTCTGGCATTCAGGCCAATTGCTTCCTGTGATATATAGGGTTTCTGTTTTTGTCGTAGAGAAAGAGTGCAATTTTCAAGAGCACTATATTTTTTGGTTCTGACGTATTGCCACCTATTTTGTCCAACTGTTATACTAAAACAAAGATATGCTGACAAGCATTACTGTGATATGTAATGATGTAACTGCATTATGAAACAGGACAACAGTGAAGAATGCAGGAACCTTGTTTGTCGCATTACGTTTCTCATAAAATGTACAAATTTAAAATGGAATCATTAAAATAAATGCAAGAACCGTGTATTTCTGGCGCTGAGGAAAACTAAAAGTGTTGCTTCTTAACAAGACGCACAAAATCTGTTCCAGTTTGCTTTACTAACCTATTAGTAGTCGGCAGTTTTGAAGTGAAACTAGTTAAAAGGAAGCAATTGGAAAAGTTAAAAGTAAAACTTCATTTGTTACAGCAAGTAATTTTCCTTCCACTCAGACTATCCACAGTGTAAGTGTGCACATTGATAAAAACTCGATACTTCGAGTGGTTCCTTGGATAGATCTTTAATTTTTAGACCAATTTGGTCATCACATTTATTAAATGTCACACTGCCTGGCAGCTCACAAAGCAAATTGGTAAGAGCTAGTAATCACTGCAGAGTTACTTTGGAGAGAGTTAACCTGATAAATACGCACACTGACATTATCAGTTGAAAAGGAACTTGTTGTTACTGAACAATGGCTTTGCAATAAATGCAAGAGAAAGAATGCAATTTTCAAGAGCACTATATTTTTTGGTTCTGATGTATTGCCACCTATTTTGTCCAACTGTTATACTAAAACAAAGATATGATGACAAGCATTACTGTGATATGTAATGATGTAACTGCATTATGAAACAGGACGACAGTGAAGAATGCAGGAACCTTGTTTGTCGCATTACGTTTCTCATAAAATGTACAAATTTAAAATGGAATTATTAAAATAAATGCAAGAGCCGTGTATTTCTGGCGCTGAGGAAAACTAAAAGTGGTGCTTCTTGACAAGACGCACAAAATCTGTTCCAGTTTGCTTTACTAACCTGTTAGTAGTTGGCAGTTTTGAAGTAAAACTAGTTAAAAGGAAGCAATTGCAAAAGTTAAAAGTAATATTCTTGCATGCGTATTATTTTTCGAAGCATACACCATGAGTACTCCATCTAAAAGCCCTCAGCTGACTAAGTATTTTTATAGTAGCTACAAAAATTAGGTGTTCGCACATTGAAAAATATGCCAGAAAGCAAAGGCTCAAAGGCAGTCCATGCTAGGTGGTTCGTACTGTATAGTATACTGTTCTACACATTCAGCAAGGTTGTTGCCCATTTTGTTGACAAGATCACTGCATTATTGTATCTCCAAAACATAAGGAGAGGATGCTACCAGAATGTGCCATACCGTGCAGTCTTTGTCACATGAACAAGTGTGCTGCTTCTTGCCTTTAATGTAACTGCCCAAGGTCTTTTTTACAGGTTTGACAGCGCATGGTCTTGCTCTTCCTTCCGTGTTCTTGGCAGGGAATGAAAATATTTCCAAGCTAGCAGTGGTACCTACTATGCTAAATTCAATTAACAACCTGAAAGCTGGTCACTTTTAGTACTTATAATTTGGGCATATACACTGCTACAACAATACAGTATTACAGACACTTCCGTGTGTGTGTCTGTATAAACCTAAATAACTACCGTCTCCACAAAACTTACGCAGAATGGCTCTCTTAAAAGAAGAAATGCTTTTTGAGTACTCTAAATCATACAAACTAGAAACACTGACACTGCTGGCGCTATTTTGTATATTTTAGGTGTTTGAGGACCACCACATTTGTTACAGCAAGAAATTTTCCTTCCACTCAGATTGTCCACAGTGTAAGTGTGCACATTGATAAAAACTGGACACTTTGAGTGGTTCCTTGGATAGATTTTTAATTTTTAGACCAATTTGGTCATCACATTTACTAAATGTCACACTGCCTTGCAGCTCACAATGCAAATTGGTAAGAGCTAGTAATCACTGCAGAGTTACTTTGGAGAGAGTTAACTTCATAAATACGCACACTTACATTATCAGTTGAAAAGGAACTTGTTGTTACTGAACAATGGCTTTGAGAGAGTCACAGTGCCAGCAATTACTTTCAATATGCTGTCAATATATGGCACAAAGTCAAAATCAAACAGATTTTTTTTAAATGCGGTACAGTTTCGTTCTTTGAATGGCCCTCTCCACATTTTCTCGGGTACTTGCTATGGACTGGTTTTTCCTAGCTTCCTGTGCAGTAAGCTGTTTTTCCATGAGGAATAGGGGTCTGATCATTTCGATGTTTTTTTTTCTTTGCAAAATTCACTGATTAGGAAGCCTTTATCTACCATTACACTGTCAACATGGGGAATACACTTGTCAAGAAGACTGCACTCCTTTGTGATGTATGTGCCAGATGCTCCCTCCATATGCCGGACTTACATAGTTAATTAAGCCTCCTGGTGTCTCAGTCACCAGGACCTTTGCAGTGTACGTGCGCTTATAGTGGCTGTATGTGACGAGACTCGACGCTAGATCTTTGGGAGCTCAATTTCTAGTTCAGTACAGTCAAGCACCATCGTCCTGTCTTTGCATTCTTTGAAAAACATTATGAGACAGTTGACAACTGCGGTCTTCGTTGGCCACAAAATTGCATGCTCAAGAATGCTTGCTAGAATTACAATTCAATCCTTGAAAATGTTCGACACAGTTGTGCGGTGGACACTAAACAACACCGCCAACCGATAAAATCTTAAATCATGATAGAGCTTCATGTATGTGAGGAGCACAGCATCATCGTCACTCAAGGATAAGCTTCCCGTTCCTTGACGCAACCGCATTTCTGTGTAAAGTTCTGTTATAGAGCAACTTGAAAGAGCGTATGCCTGTGAGGACAAGACGACCATGCTCATCGGGCACTTTTGCAATTTGATAAGCTGTTCTCCGGCAAAATGGTTGTTTCTAGTGTCGACTTGAATTCCAATTTTTTTGACAGCTTCTCAGCCTCAGCAGCAGTCTCTGAAAAAAGAAAATACAAATTGAACGTAACAATAACCTAAATTATAGCAGTCTCAAGTATTAATTAGTATTATTACGAACAGCAGTAAAAATGCTGCACTCTTCGCTGGATACCTTCTGAAAGTAGAATACAATCACCTGGACTCACAGCCGGAGTTTCTGGAGAATGGAACTCTAAAATAAAGAGAAACTAACTAAAAAGAGAAAAGTACTATACACCACAGTTAACAACGTGGGTGCCAAATGCAACACAAACTTGGCACATCAAGTTTAGTATTACTTAAGAGTTAAACATACCATGCACTCTACTGGTTCTCTCTTTTCCGCCAGTGGTGCATCAAGTTCTAATATCACGCTTCTCGAGCTTTCGTCTGCGCCTTCTTGGTATTTTTTTTCGAACATCAGTGCTATTGGAAGATGTCTGTGGCAGCTGGTAAGCGCGTGTGGGAATGCCTCTGTCCCCTGAAATGGAAATCCAAGCTTTTCTGCACATTTTATAAATAGATAACATTATTGCCACTTTCGATCGCGATTGAGGCCGATCGGGATCGAAATTATCAATTGCGATTGACTCCCTTCGGCAGCTTGCGCGAGGGGCCAATTGCGATCGATAATTTAGATTCCGATCAGGCTGTTTCGCCGTAGAAAGTGCCCAATGTGGCAAACATTTAACATAGCTAGGAATTGTTTTAATACTTAGACAGTAATGACTCGCGGCTATAGTGAATTAAACAACCGAGGAAGCGCTCTTGCAGGCACAAATGCGCGATCAACATTGCTTCTGCATAATCAAACGCGATAGGAGCTCTGCCGTGAGTCAATGTGTTACCCTGCTCGCTCCAACAACGAGCAATGCCGGCGCGGGCGACAGCACATTTTAACACGACAGCGTTAAGGAGCTCGTGTCGCAGAAAAGCCGGTGTCGTCGGTGTCGGCGTCAGTGGCGTTGGCCGTGAGCGATAAATCCCAGAAGGCACTTCATAAATAAAGAATATCTTGCAAGATGGGCTGGTGGGAATCGAACCAGGGTCTCCGGACTGTGTGACGGAGACGCTACCACTCAGCCACGAGTTCGTTCCTTCAAAACCGGACAAAATCGCCTCTAGTGAATGTGGTGTTGCCTTAGAAACGTGCCGTAGAAAGCTTTACTGCGGTGTATATCGGTAATCATGACCATGTAACTTACAGAAGTCGCAGTTTCACGAGCAACGAAGTACGTTTCCGCTACATTTCTTCTGCGCACACGCAGAGCCATCTTGCGACAAACACAGAAGACCCCCTCCTCGCAATATACGGCGCTGCCCCGATACGTGGCGCGCCACTCGCCCCATGATCGCGTCCGCCTTCATGGCGCGTCGGGGCCCGGCCATCTGTGCCGATCGCGACGTTTGGCTGGCGTAGCGCGTTTGAGTAGGCGGCGCCAACGGGGTGCGATAACGCTATCGCGTTCCACTCTTGAAGGCGAAGCTTAAGCGTCCTCCAATTTTTTTGCCTATTCTTGCTACCACAGATCGTTTTTGTTTGTTTATGCATCGACATATATGTTTAAACGACTTGTTATTGCTAACCGCACACAGAATCAATATCGATACACTTACGCCGTCTTATCGCCGCTCGCACAAGCGGCCGCCTCGTACTGTTTGGACGTACAGGCAGATTCATGGATGGAATGGCTTCCGGTGACAACTTTCGGTACTTGCAACTAGGTAATAAAGTGACAGACACGTTTACTTAGTCCAAAGAACCGAAAAGTACACCCGAAATGGCCTTACCAAGCGTCTTGCATAAGGAATATACAAAATCCTCATCTCTGAAGTCCTTGCTGCAGACGACGGCGTGTTTTTACGGCAGCTTGCCCATTCTAAGCTGTATTAACCGAAATTTCTTAAGCTTCGTCTACTTTGGATAGAAGTGAACACTTACATCATCTTTCTTGCAAGATTTACATTGCAGAACAGAGCAGTTAGTCACCATCGTATCGCACAAAAGCGGGCGCGGACGGTGCAGATCTAGGAGATCGTCAGCGGCGTAGCAGGCAAGTCCTTGCAGTGACGTCACACCGCTGCGATTGCAGCGACTCCAGTGTTCGCTCTCGAGGCTAATAGCATGCAAGTATTTAAAGCGTGCTGTTATCTGAGCAACTTCCGAAACCTGCTAATTAAGGATGAAGACGAAATCAATTGAGCAATTTGTTTGACTAGATTTAAGAGGAAGCTTTAGCTCGGACCAGCTGTAGGGGCTTAGTGTATATGGCGTTGCACTGCTAGGCACAATATCACGGGCTGCTGCGGTGGCCACGTATCGACAAGGGAGAAATGCAAGAAGTGCTCGTGTATCATGCATTTGATGCATGTTAAATAACCTCAAGTGATCAAAATTATACTGAAGTCCCCCACCACAAGCATACCCCTGAATTTAATCTTTTTTTTACCTCGAGATGAAATCTGATTCTGCCTATGCAAATGCATTCAAAACACAGAACTTCCTTCATAAAAAGCTGTTGAACTGATTGTAATAAAAAGCGTTACATTGGACAAAGATTCTAGCAACTGCAGGAAGCATAACTTAAATTGCAGGCTCAATTTATTGTTTTAATTCATAAAATTATCCAACAACTCAGTGCTTTCAACTGCAAATGCAAACAGAATGCTAATGCTGCTGATAATTTATACATACTTCAGGTTGATAGCAAACACTCCCAGTGCACGCATGTGTGTTCTCCAGATGAAGCGATACGCGATTGCATGTGGTGCTTTTTCTTGTCCTTATGTGATTTATCGTGACAGCGGTTGTTCGGGCAGTCCCTTCAGAATGTTGTTTTCACTGGCTCTCACATACATCGGTTATTGTGAACATGCAAGCAACCCCTGTACTTTGTCTTCAGGTTGATAGCAAATACTCCCAGTGGACGCATGTGTGTTCTCCGATGAAGCGATACCCGATTGCATGTGGTGCTTTTTCTTGTCCTTATGTGATTTATCGTGACAGCGGTTGTGCGAGCAGTCCCTTCAGAATGTTGTTTTCACTGGCTCTCACATACATCGGTTATTGTGAGCATGCAAGCAACCCCTGTACTTTGTCTTCAGGTTGATAACAAATACTCCCAGTGGACGCATGTGTCTTCTCCGATGAAGCGATACCCGATTGCATGTGGTGCTTTTTCTTGTCCTTATGTGATTTATCGTGACAGCGGTTGTGCGAGCAGTCCCTTCAGAATGTTGTTTTCACTGGCTCTCACATACATCGGTTATTGTGAACCTGCAAGCAACCCCTGTACTTTGTCTTCAGGTTGATAGCAAATACTCCCAGTGGACGCATGTGAGTTCTCCGATGAAGTGATACCCGATTGCGTGTGGTGCTTTTTCTTGTCCTTATGTGATTTATCGTGACAGCGGTTGTGCGAGCAGTCCCTTCAGAATGTTGTTTTCACTGGCTCTCACATACATCGGTTATTGTGAACATGCAAGCAACCCCTGTACTTTGTCTTCAGGTTGATAGCAAATACTCCCAGTGGACGCATGTGTGTTCTCCGGTGAAGCGATACCCGATTGCATGTGGTGCTTTTTCTTGTCCTTATGTGATTTATCGGGACACCGGTTGTGCGAGCAGTCCCTTGAGAATGTTGTTTTCACTGGCTCTCCCATACATCGGGCACCAACATCAACAACCGTTGGACAAATAAAGTTTATTCCTATCCTATCCCATACATCGGTTATTGTGAACACAAGCAACCCCTGTACTTTGTCTTCAGTCTGTTATACACATGGAGTTCTTTAACATGTTTTACAATATAAGTACATGACTGTTGTTCCATATGCTACTCGTCATTGGAAATAAACTTCAGCTATCTAAATACAATGGCTTATAATTGCATATTATCCTGAAATTGTTGCAATGCATGTCACTGCGTGAGACTATGCATGCACATGTATACATGTATACAAACATGTATCATGTTTGTGACAGGGGCTGACTCAAATATATTCCCTGAACCTGAGGCATTCCAGAACGAGAACTTGATATATAGTGGTAATAAACACATTTCCAGCAATAAGAGTCAAGCACCAATGCATGAATAAGTTCCTTATACAGACACAGTACCCTGAATATATTCTACAAATGCATACCAGAAATGTATCTAGAAAACAATAGCCTTTAAAGACCAAATGACAGAACCTTACACAGGAAAGTGTACCACTCTGCAGGCAAGCAGGTTTGCATAATGACCAGAGTAACAGCCAATGAACTTTCTTTATTGTAAACATGAAACTGGCTCCCATGAGTAGCAAACCAAATAAATACAATATACAATGTACATGTAACCAAGATTACAGTCAAAGAAATTTTCAACATGTATGAACATTAGAGGTGGGCGAATATCAAATTATTCGAATGACCAAATCGGAAGTATTGAGCATCAAATAGTCAAATACATATGCATGTGAGTACAGCAGGAGTACTTATTCTGGTACCATGCTTGTATGTTGACTATATTAAGTACAAATTGTCTTTGGCCCACTTTGAGAGCCTGGTTTCAAACAAGTTCTTCAAACATGAACGACTGTTGTACGATTAGTTCTCCAAAAACGACGAATATGGTTACGAAAACCGCTCAGAAGTTGGCGGATAAAGCAAAAAATATTTGTACGAGAAGTCAAAATGAAAAGAGACTTTTGAGAAAAGGTACATTTATTCTAATCATAGAACAGTTAAACATACATTATTTTTCTACATAACTTCCTTGCACTTCGACGCACTTTTCCCAATGTTTCTCGCGTTTTTTTTATTCCGTTGGGAAAAAAAGCTTGTTTGGTTGCACCAACCACCAATATTCCACCGCATCAATAACTTCTGCACCGGTTGCAAATCTTCCCCTGAGCGATTCCTTCAGTGGTACAAACATATTAAAATCGCTTGGAGACAGGTCTGGGCTGTATGGCGGGTGTTCCAGTAATTCGAATCCCAACTGCTTCATTGTTTTGGATGTCTATTTGGTAGACTGTGGCCGAGCATTATCTTGCTGCACAATGATACCTTTTCGCAATTTTCCACGACGTTTGGATCTGATTGCAGGTTCCAGTTTATTTGGCAACACATCACAGTAATTCTCACTGTTCGCAGTTTCGCTTCTTGGAGCGAAACGAACGGTTACCACACCTTCCATGTCCCAGAATAGTGCTAGCATAATCTTACCAGCTGATCGTTGACGTAACGTCTAAATTTCTTAACTTATGGGACGATGACTGTTTCCAAACCATGCTCGCAGCCTTACTTACCGGTTTCTGATAATGTACCCAAGTTTCATCTATAGTGATCCATCTCTCTCGCGACGATAATGGGCTAAATGTTTACGAGAGATGTCCAACATTCGTGCTTTATGCTGCGCTGACAATTCTTTCAGGACCTATATTGCACACACTTTCTGAAAATTCAGCCTGTCGTGTAACATGGAATACGCTGAACTATGACTGATATGTAAAATATTGCCGTTTCCCTCCACTTAGATTCGCCTGTTTTCCATTACCATACCCTCAACGACTTTAAACTTGTTTCCACTCGTTGCCGTCGATGGTCTTCCCGATCTTTCCTCGTCACATAAAGAAGTTATTCTCTGTTAGAAACAATCTGTTCATTTGGAGATCTTGCTGCGCGTTAAAGAACTGTCACCATACTGTGCTTGCATTCGACGAATAATTTACGCAGGTTTCACACCTTCCGCAAACAAAAAGCGAATCACTGCCCTCAATTCCTCCTTGGTGCAGATCGACAATACAGCTGCCATGTTTAACAGTGTTACACACTAACGACTAACGAGGGAATAAGAGTGACATATTCCATAGAAGTGTTGCAGACGACACTAATTCAGTGCTGGATACAAGTACTGTCACCAAACCCTAGTGTAAGAAATTGCAAAAGACCCTTTGCTTTTTGACTTCCCCTCAAACTTTTCGACCATAAACACATGTAAAAGGGGCTGTTGGAAAGAAAACATCAGTCCTAGTAGCTTACAAATAAAACTCCTACTGCACTGCCAGAAGCACTGACATATTACAACCAATAATCACAGACTGTAATGTAGGCTATGGTGGCACAAACTAAAAAAGAATCTTGCATATTTACTTTGTTTCTGCACTTCTGCAAAAACTTTTGCAGAACAGCAGCAAGACTAAGGGTAGCTTTGGTTAATATTCAAACACTTGAAAAGAAAAAGCTCGCATGAAATAGTCGCATTTTACCGCCCACCTCTTCGGAATATAATTCGGCCAAGTGGTCCAAGAGCGAATCACTGTGCCTTGCACGTGAAAGTGCGCTACTCTACAGACATGCAGTATTCTATAGATGAACAGATTAACAGGAAGTGAACACGTAAAGGCATTATAATCGCTTAAGTGACACAAATACACACCAAGAATAGAAGCACAATATAATAAAACAAACAACTATTTATAGGTAGCATACTCCAACACAACAGTCTGCAAGGGGTGATTGTTATGAATAAACAAAAAAAACAGCATTGCAGTTTCAAGAGCTCTGGTAGGAAGCAAAAGTAATCATTGCACAACACTGAAATACATTTAAGCACACACACATATTGGTGAAGCCATGACAGATCTTACTCTAAAGGGGAGCAAAACATGTCTGACAATCGTACGTAAGTTAGATTGAAGTGCACCTAAGACGTGGGCGCAGAAAGAAAGTCGACAGGAAAGCGCTTGACTTTCAACTGATTTATTGTTTGACAGAAGAACATTTAAAAAGATGTTAGAATATTTTCGTGCATGCGCAGCAAAGCAGGATGAGACATTCACGATAGGAGCGCAAAAATTGTGAACCCTCGAAATTCTTTCGCAATTGCAATATTTAGATATGCATACTCTCTATCATGCAGCGTAATGGTTGTCTAACTGACGCAATCGCTACCCCATTTCGCAATATGGTAACCCACGACTTTTCGCGAGTTACATGACCTTTGTGAAGAAAAATAACGTGCATGTGACAACACTGCGGCTTACACCGACCATTTCTCCAGTTTCTTCAGTGCATGGCTAGATGGGTATAGCCTGTATAATTTAACAATGTTTTGTGTTCTCTAAATCGACCGTTTATGCATCTGCCTGACTGCTCCACATGTACTTCATGCAAGGGAAGGCGGTCAGCTAAACCACCCCCATTCTCCATCAAACAAACGTTTTTCTATGTTTACCAATAATCTGTCCGCGCATTTAGAGTGTAATAGAACCCAGGTATTGTACCGTTTAACGTCAAAACAAGTTTGTTGATTGCAGAGTAGGGGTGGTTTACCTGATTCTCTTCCCTTGTAGCAATAGATATGTGAAGCAGTCAGGCAGATGCTAGCGTTCAACTTAGCGAACACAAAGCATCGTTAAATTGTACAGGCTAGGTAACACAAAGCATCATTAAATTCTACAGGCTATACCCATCTAACCATGCACTGCAGAAACAGGAGAAACGGTGGGCGTAGGCCACAGTTTAGCGACACGTGAATTGTTTTTCGACATAAACATCAAGTAACTTGCGAAATAGTCGAGGCATACCACATTAAATAATGGGCTAGTGATGGCGTCAGCCAGATAGCCATTACACTGCATGATAGAATGTGTGCGCATCCAAATAACCACATTGGGATAGAATTTCGATGGGTCTCAAGTCTGGCACTCCTATCGTGAATGCCCCATATTGCTTTGCTGCGGATGCTGATGATACCGTAACATTTCTAGAAGTTTTTCTTTGAAACAATAAATCAGTTGAGAGTCAGGCAGTGTCCTGTCTACATTGTTTCTGTGTCTGCGTCTTTCGTATTTGAGTCTAGCTCAAATACGGAAGTCTACCAACTAGCAGACCCGATATCTTATTGCGATGTCTCAAAATATTGCGAGTCAGTCCCTTAGCAAAACAGCTGTACAAGAGAGGATCGTGGTGCCTTGCACGCGAAAGTCCGCTACTCTGCAGGCTTGCAGCATTGCATACACGACCAGATGAACAGGAAGTGAACACCCAAAGCCATTATAATCGCTAATGTGACACAAAGACACGCCAAGACTAGAAGCACGAAATAATAGAACAAACAACTATATATAGGTAGCACACTGTCATACAAGGGTTTGCAAGGTTTTTTTTTGCGAATAAACGAAAGAACAACATCGCAGTTTCAAGAGCTATGGTAAAAAGAAAAGTAATCACTGCACAACACTCGAAGACAGTAAACCACACACACACACACACACACACACATATGGGCGTCGTCATGATAATGCTTACCTTAAAGGGCTGCAAAACATGTCCCACAATACTGCGAGTCAGTCCCTCAGGCAAGTAGTGGTACAAGAGAGAATCGCGGTGCCTTGCACGTGAAAGTACACTATTCTGCAAGTATGCAGCACTGTGTAGAAGACCCTATTAACTGGAAGTGCACACACAAAGCCAATATAATCGCTAATGTGACACAAACACACACCAAGACTAGAAGCACGAAATAATAGCACAAATAGCCATATCTAAGGGGCGCACTCTCATACTAGAGTCTGCAAGGGGTGATTGTTATGAATAAACAAAAGAACTGCATCGCACGTTCAACAGCTATGACAAACAGAAAAGAAATCATTGCACAACACTTGAAGACAGCAAACCACACACACACACATGGGTGTCGCCATGATAATGGTTGCCTTAGAGGGGTGCAAAACATGTCCGACAATACTGCGAGTCAGTTTTTCGGGCAAGGAGTGGCACAAGAGAGAATCGCGGTGGCTTGCAGCTGAAAGTGCTCTACTCTGCAGGCTTGCGGCATTGCATACAGGACCAGATGAGCAGGAAGTGAACACACGAAGCCATTATAATCGCTAATGTGACACAAATACACACCAAGACCAGAAGCACCAAATAATAGAACAAACAGCTATATATAAGGGGCGCACTCTCATACAAGAGCCTGCAACGGGTGATTGTTATGAATAAACAAAAGAACAGCATCGCAGTTTCAAGAGGTATCGTAAAAAGAAAAGAAATCATTGCACAACACTTGAGGGCAGTAAACAACACAAACACACACATGGGTGTCGCCATGATAATGCTTACCTTAGTGGGGTGCAAAACATGTCCGACAATACTGCGAGTCAGTCATTCGGGCAAGTAGTCGTACAAGAGAGAATCGCGGTGGCTTGCACGTGAAAGTGCACTGCTCTGCAGCTATGCAGCAGTGTGTAGAGGACCATATTAACAGGAAGTGAACACACAAAGCCATTAACATCCTAATAACTCATCTAGGTAGGATGAGTTATTTTCTTCATCTAACGGCAACATAACATCCAAGGTTGTGGTTACAACCTTGGTTGCGGTACAAAACATGTCCGGCAATACTGCGAGTCAGTCTTTCTGGCAAGTAGTGGTACAAGAGAGAATTCGCGGTGGCTTGCACATGAAAGTGCTCTAGTCTGCAGGCTTCCTGCATTGGATACAGGACCAGATGAGCAGGAAGTGTACACACAAAGCCATTATAATCGCTAATGTGACACAAATACAAACCAAGACTAGAAGCACGAAATGATGGAACAAACAGCTATATATAGGTAGCACACTCTCATACAAGAGTCTGCAAGGGGTGATTTTTATGAATAAACAAAAGAACAGCATCACAGTTTCGAGAGCAATGGCAAAAAGCAAAAGCAATCATTGCACAACACTGGAAGACAGTAAACCACAAACAAACTCACATTGGTGTCGCCATGATAATGCTTACCTTAAAGGGGTGCAAAACATGTCCGACAATGCTGCGAGTCAGTCTTTCGGGCAAGTAGTGGTACAAGAGAGAATCGCGGTGCCTTGCACGTGAAAGAGCACTACTCTGCAGCTTTGCAGCACTGTGGAGATGACCAAATTACCAGGAAGTGAACACACAAAGCCATTATAATCGCTAATGTGACGCAAGCACACCAAGACTAGAAGCACGAAATAATAGAACCAACAATTATCAATAGTTAACATACTCTGACACATCAGTCTACAAGGTGTGATTGTTATGAAAAACCAAAGAACAGCATCGCAGTTTCAAGAGCTATGATAAAAAGCAAAAGCAATGATGCCGCAACACTGAAAGTCATTATTGCTGCAGACACAGACATTGGTGTAACAATACAAGTGCTGAATTTCAAGGTGTGCAAAACATGTCCGACAGTACTGCGAGTCAGCCCCTCAGGCAAGCAGTGGTACAAGAGAGAACCGCGGTGTCTTGCACGTGAAAGTGCTGTGCTCTGCAGGCTTCCAGCATTGCATACAGGACCCGATGAGCAGGAAATAAACACACAAAGCCATTATAAGCGCTAATGTGACAAAAATACACACCAAGACTAGAAGCACGAAATAATAGAACAAACAAATATGTATCGGTAGCACACTCTTATACAAGAGTATACAAGGGGTGATTGTTATGAATAAACAAAAGAACAGCATTGCAGTTTCCAGAGCTATGGCAAAAAGCAAAAGTAATCATTGGACAACATTGAAAGGCATTATAACCACACACACACATTGGTGTTGCCATGTCAATCCTTACTTTAAAGGGGTGAAAACATGTCCGAATGTACTGCGGGTCATTCATTCAGGCAAGTAGTGGTACAAGACAAAATCGCGGTGCCTTGCACGTGAAAGAGCACTACTCTACAGGTATGCAGCACTGCGTAGATGCCCATATTAACAGGAAGTGAATACACAAAGACATTATAATCGCCAATGTTACACCACAAATACACACCAAGACTAGAAGCACGAAATAATAGAACAAACAACTATCTATAGGTAACGTACAGGGGCGTAGCCAGGGGGGGGCGCTTATGGGGCTCCAGCCCCCCCCCCCCCCCCCCCCCCCGAAATTTTTTCGTGCTGTCATGTGCATGGCGCCTACCAAAACAACTCCCGGCGCCGGAAATCATGCTCGATTTTGTCTAGAATGTCCTTAATTCACGCTCGAAAAGACATTTTAGCGCGAACATTGTGAAATCGGGCTGGATTTCGCGGCAACGCCCATGCATCGGGAGTCACATATCGTAACGCAGAGGAGCCCCAACGAGCACAAAATTTCAAGGGCGTTTTGATGGCGAGCGGGCTCGTCTCGGCATCTCGCGGAGGCCGCGGAATCTACGGAGCGCTTGGATTTCAATTCTGAAACTTCGTGGGTATAAAGTTCTCATAACATTTTGATGCGAAAGGTTTATTGACGTTTTCAAAGTCGGGCTTTAGATTTTCAACTCCGGAACTTTGTGGGTTTAATGCTGTTGTAAACATTTGACGCCAAAGGTGCGTCGACTTTTATAAAGTCGTACATCGGGCCATACAACGAGGCAAGCCAAATCAACATATTATCAGACAAGTTGTCAAAGCATGAAGCGAGGTCCGATGAGACAAACCGTTGTGGTGGTTCATTTGTGCGGTCAGGTCCAAGAAAAGAATATGAACATTTTTTTTCACCTGCGCCAAAGCATCCATGTCAAGACACTAAAGCCACCATTGTAACTAAGTTCTGATTTATTTTTCTACCTAGACTTTTATTCGCGAGGATATATTGAGCCTCTTTCTCCTCTTTCGTTCGTTTTTTTCTTTTCTTTTTTTTTTTTTTTTTTTGTTCTCGCAACGCGCGTGCTGCCGATCTCCAGCTAGAGCGCATGCGTTTTTCTCGTGCTGCATCGACAACCGCGCGGCGCACTGGGATGCGCGTTTATTTTAAAGCGCAGCTCTTTGGCGTCCGTTCCTGGGTTTCGCGTCGTCGTCGGCGTTGTCGTCGGCCTCGTAACCAGCTCCGCCCCCCTTTCATCCCCCCAGCGCTAGCAGCGACCGACTGATACCGCTGGATGCCGCTGACGCCGCTAGAGAGTCAAGATAACGTGACTGCATAGAACACCGTCGCCGCCATGCAGAAAGAGGAGGAAAGGGTCCCCCCCCCCTGTTCTTGTGTGGCGGATAGGGTGCTCTTCAGTTGCCGACGCGCCGGTTATTTCACGTAGGCCCCGGCACGTCGACGAATACGTGACCACCTTCCCACGGCTAGACCTGGTTCTTAGCGCTGCGGAAGCGAGGGTATCTTATTGTTTGTGTCGGCATCGGCGGCGTTGTCCCTGAAACCAACTCCGCAGCTGGGGTTGACTCACTATCGGCGTCAGCGGCATCAGTCAGTCGCTGCTATCTCTTCCCTCCTCCCTTTATCGTGTTGTCCGCTTGCTGCGCGCGCTTCTGCCCCCATCGTTTGCCGCTGGGTGTACACGCCGCCCCCCTCCCCCCTCTTCCTGCGAGTCTCCGGTTGTCAAAGCGCCGGCTCGTTCTTAATTCCTTTCTTCGCTCCTCCTCCAATGCAACCCCTGTGCGGTGGCAATCAGAGAGCCAGATCGGTGGCGGCGGATCTGTATATGTGCACCGCCCGAGCCGAAATTGCCGCTGCCGTTCGCCCTGTGCGGTGGCAATCAGAGAGCCAGATCGGTGGCGGTGGATCTGTATATGTGCACCGCCCGAGCCGAAATTGCCGCTGCCGTTCGCCACTGCGAAATTATCTGCCAGTTCTTTCTGAGCCATGAGCGAGACGACCGATGGGACTTTAATGTTGACATAAAGACAAACAGCAATTTCCTAACACTTATGCGGGAGAACATCCCGTTCCTCTCGCTCGTAACGCGTCCCACGGCTGTGACAACCTCGCGAGGCACTTGTATAGATCTCGTCTTTGAGAATCAAGCATTGGTGTACCAAGTCGAACATATATCAGTCTATTTCTCCGACCACAAAGCTTCCTTCATGACTGTCAAGAACTGTTAGTGGAGTCTTTGTTAAAGGAATACGTGTGAAAAATAAAAAAAAAATTCTGTGATAGCGCATACATGTGTTGCTCGATTTCTTTGCCTCAATCTATCGAAAAGGTGAAACAGCTTATTTGCTGCGCTCAAATTTCGCATTAGGAAGTAACGTAATCGTCGGTAATTTTTCTCTTGCCGACTGCTTTCTCACCTGGCAGAGTTTTGGACGCTTTCTGGCTAGCAGACGAGAAAGAGAAACAATGCATATTCGCTCGCCGCCAGCACTGCGGGGACTCGACAGATTGCAACGCGTTCGCTTGAGCGCAACCTCTCCGGAAAATTTTGTCTCGCTGGTGTAGGATACCGAGCAGTATGCGTTTGGTTTTCTGTGTACCAAGCGTCACACGTTTTCTTCGATATTCCTTCGGTAGCCACACTAGGTGCCCAAAGTAGGCATTCGATTGTAGCCAACATGCTTTCCTTGGCGTTATTCTATTTCGCCGCCCCCCGCCCCACAAAAGAAAAAAAGAAGACATTGTTTCGGCGCAGCGAATTGTCGCATGGTGAAAGTTCGATTTTGTTACTTCTTTTGCGGAAAGTAATGGGCCACCGGACGCTTCAGTTGCCGGATACTATTATATTATTGCAATAGGAGCTATATGAAGACTCCAGGCGCATTCCTGCCGTTGCCCTCATGTTCCGTATAAATAAACGCCAAGGGCGATAACATCGTTACCGCGCGCCGCATGCTCTATGTGCGAGTGAAAGCGTGGGGGGAGTGGGAGAGGGGGAGCCGATCATGGTGTGTGCGCAAGGGAGAAAAGCGGGGAGGACGCGCGCCGCCTTCCGTCGCACGCGATACATTTTGGGAGTGGAGGGAGGTGGGGTGCTGTGATCTGTGAATCTGTGGTTGCGCAACCTGTTTATTTGCCTTGTTTGACGCATTATATATAGTGACTTTTTTTTAGGAGTGTAGATTTATTGGTGACTTATGCATATATTTAAATATCCTGTTGCGAGCTTTTGTGCATAAGCGCAGTGAACTTCGTTTCCAGTGACGATTTTTTGCCGTGTATCAAGCTGTATCTTCGCATTTCTAATGTACGAAGGCGAGTCAAATGAAAGCGAGACAACCCGCCCCGCGCAATAATGGTTCGGTTCATTATTTTCGAGGCATGCGCGTACACCATACGCATCTCATTTAGAAGTGACATGCGGAGGTGAGGTTAAATGTTCTTTAATACTCTCATACACTGGGTTGAACATGGTTGCGTGACATAATGGACACTCCAAAAAATGAACAGCTTGGTGTCGTCATGTTTTTGACAAATGAAGATGTTTCCCAAAAAGAAATTATTCGCCGTATGGCTGCCGTATGCGTTGAACATTGCGTTTCATTGGCCACTGTGAAGCGTTGTAGCAAACTGTTCAAAGAAGGACAAGAAAGTTACAAAGATGATCCATGGCCGGGCCAAAGCCACCGTGCAACCACCCCCAACACGATTAAAAAGGCAGTGGTTGCTCAGTGGCTATGGTGTTGGGCTGCTGAGCACGAGGTCGCGGGATCGAATCCCGGTCAAGGCGGCTGCATTTCTATGGAGGCGAAATGCGAAAACACTCGTGTACTTAGATTTAAGTGCAAGTCAAAGAACCCCAGATGTGGGTGACGACTTTTTGTCTGCAATTATGACCGGGCATGACTATTGGCGCCGCTACTACTAGCCTGAAACACTACGGCAAATCTTACAGTGGAAATATTTGAATTCACCACTCCCAAGGAAAACAAAGGCCGTCATTTCTGCCGGAAAATTGTTAACTTCTTTTTAGATCGTTACGGGCGATTATTGATCAAATTTTCTAAACCTGGAGAGGCTCTAAATCGTTTCAGATATTGTGAAAGGTTGGATCGGCTGCGTGTCGCAATCAAGAACAAACGACGTGCAAATTTAGCATTGGGAATATCTTGCTTCACGACATTGCCCGTTCCCACGTCGTTGATGTGGTTAATACAAAACTGGCAAAGTTCAAGTGGAAAACGCTGCAACATCCCTCATGCAGCCCAGACCTGTTGCCTTGCGTCTTCCACATTTGGTAAAATTCGATAAAACTGCTCAAGGGAACAAGATTCGTGTCCGAAGCTGACGTGCAGTCATTTACAGATTTTTGAGGCAGCAACCCAAGGAGTTTTATGAGACGGGAATTACAGACTTATATATATATATATATATATATATATATATATATATATATACATATATATATATATATATATATATAAGTAATCATTACACAACATTGAAAGGCATTATAGCCACACACACACATTGGTGTTGCGATGACAATGCTTACTTTAAAGGAATGAAAATATGTCCGACAGTACCGCGAGTCAGTCATTCAGGCAAGTAGGTGTACAAAAGAATATCTCGGTGCCTTCCACGTGAAAGTACACTACCCTGCAAGTATAGAGCGCTGTGTAGAGGGCCATATTAACAGGAAGGGAACAAACAGTCATTATAATCACTAAGGTGAGACAAATACACACCAAGACTAGAAGCACGAAATAGTAGAACAAACAACTATATATAGGGGGCGCACTCTCACGCAAGAGTCTGCAAGGGGTGATTATCAGGAATAAACAAAAGAACAGCATCGCAGTTTCAAGAGCTATGGTAAAAAGCAAATATAATCATTGCACAACACTAGAAGACACTAACCACACACAAACACATGGGTATTGGCATGATATTCCTTAGCTTAAAGCGGTGCAAAACATGTCAGACAGTACTGCGAGTCAGTCGCTCAGGCAAGTAGTGGTACAAGAGAGAATCGCGGTGCCTTGCACGTGAAAGTGCACTACTCTGCAGGTGTGCAGCACTGTGTAGAGGACCGTATTAACAGGAAGTAAACATACAGGTGGTGCCAAAAAACGTGCACTCGCCAAGAATGGGGTATCATAAACTTTCGTTGAAGGTGGCAAAAGCATAGGTGCAGCGTCATGAAAAAAGGAAGCAAAGATATTATTAAAAATTGTGCAACATTGATCACTTTGAACAGGGGTGTTAGACTGGGACAATTGTATTGTGGCTGGTGTATTACCATGAACAACATTCCAGAATTTACGTGGGTTCACATGTAAGTATGATGGTAATGTAATTTTGAAAAAGGTTAGCTTAGCTTGGGAAATGGCGCTACAATATTCATCCGTGATGCGGTGATATTCGGACCAACGAATCCGGCTGTCAGAGTTTTTTGCGGAACGAAATAGCCTTTTTATCTTGTTCCAGAGATGGCGCAAGAATAACAAATGAACAGCAACGCAGTTTCAAGAGCTATGGTAAAAAGCAAAAGTAATCATTCCACAACACTGAAAGCCATTATTGCTGCACACACAGACATTGGTGTAACAACGCAAGTGCTTAAATTAAAAGTGTGCGAAACATGTCCGACAATACTGCGAGTCAGTCGTTCGGGCAAGTAGTGGTACAAGAGAGAATCGCGGTGCCTTGGACGTGAAAGTGCTCTTCTCTGCGGGCTTGCAGAATCGCATACAGGACCAGATGAGCAGGAAGGGAACACACAAAGCCATTATAATCGCTAATGCGACACAAATACACACCAAGACTAGAAGCATGAAATAATAGAACAAACAACTATATATAGGTAGCACACAATCATACAAGAGTCTGCAAGTGGGGATTGTTGTGAATAAACCAAAGACCAGCATTGCAGTTTCAAGAGCTATGGCAAAAAGCAAAAGTAATCATTGGACAACCTTGAAAGGCATTATAGCCACACACACACACATTGGTGTTGCCATGACAATCCTTAATTTAAAGGGGTGAAAACACTTTCGAATGTACTTACGAGTCAGTCATTCAGGCAAGTAGGCGTACAAGAGACAGTCGCGGTGCCTTGCACGTGAAAGTGCACTACTCTGCAGGTATGCAGCACTGTGTAGAGGACCATATTAACAGGAAGTGAACACACAAAGCCATTATAATCGCTAATATGACACAAATACACACCAAGACTAGAAGCACGAAATAATAGAACAAACAACTATCTATAGGTAGCATACTCCGATACAACAGTCTACAAGGTGTGATTGTTATGGATAAACAAAAGAACCCCGCAGCGGCGTCTGCTTCAGCAGGCGTTTGGTGTGTTGCGACACCACGTACCCGAGCACACGAGGGTTGGCCCCTCCCGCGTGTAGCCGTGCGCGGCTTAGCCGTGTCTGGGGAAAAGGGGATCCTCGGGGTTGAGCCGATGCTGGGTGTTTGGACTTTTAAGGCCCCCCGGCGGAGGCAACACACCTCTTCGGCCTCGGCTTCACATAGACGGCACCTCCAGACTGACCCACCTGGAGGAAATCGGCAGTCACGTTTTCCTGTCTCTCTCTTCCTACAACCTTCGTCTTTCCCTTACTTTCCACCTTTCCTTTCTCCTTCTCTCTTCTATTTGCTTCCTTCTTCTTGGTGGCAAGGGTTAACCCTGTGTGGCTATCCAACCTTGGGTACACCATATTTGGTTATAGTGGCGGCGTACGACTGGCGTCGTGCAGACTTGTATGCAAGCTCTGCACGTCCCCTCGTTGGGCTCCGCGGTGGGCGGTCGGCGCTGTTGCCGAATGCTTATATATTTTCATGGAAACTTCTTTCCCCGAAATTCCTGATCGCCCTCAGAAGCGAGGGCGCACCGAAGTTGTCTTTACACTTTTTGGCAATCGTACACAGAACTTTGCCCGCTTTCATTGCATCCACTCTGATAAGCCCTAGATGACGGTGAGAATGATCTCACCTTTCGTTGTCTCGAAATCTCTGACGGAAGTTTTCGGTCCCCGATAAAAAGCATCGAAAATGGCTAGCGGTGATCTTCTCCTAGAGCTCCGCGATCAGAAACAGTATGAAAAACTGTCCAAACTTGTATCTTTTGGGGGTGTTCCAGTCACAGTGACCCCACACCGCACCATGAATACTACCCGTGGCGTTGTATCGGATGCTGATCTGCTAGAATTGCCTGAAGCTGAACTTTCAGAGGGTTGCAATGATCACAACGTGATCAATGTTAAGAGAATTAAAATAAGACGTGACAGAAAAGAAATCAATACCATGCACCTAATATTTACATTTGGCTCAAGCAACCTACCCGGCACTATCGAGACAGGGTATGTGAAAATCTGAGTGAGACCATACATCCCAAATCCCCTACGATGCTTTATGTGCCAGCGATTCCGCCACAGCTCACAGAACTGCCGAGGCCGCCAGACCTGTGCGAAATACAGTGCCTATGAACGCCTATCTGAAACATGTAAAAACTCTCTCCACTGTGTGAACTGTGATGGGGAGCACGCTGCGTACTCGCGGTCCTACCCATCCTGGTAAAAGAAAAGGAAATTGTGACAATTAAAGTAAAGGAAAATATAAGTTTCAAGGAGGCACGCAAGCGGGTATCCCACCTGCCCAAGAAATCTTTTGCCGATGTGACGCGTCAAGGGGCAGCGACAAAAAGGCTTCCGGTGGCTTTTCCACCCACAGGCAGTGAGTCCGCAGTTACGCCATCTGCCCCCAAGGTGGTTGCAGCTGACGCTGCTCCGCCAACCCAGCAGAAGGAACCATCGAGCCCGAAGATGGGCGCAGCCGAGGCTGCCCCGACCTCCCCGGCTCCTTCCAGCGCTGGCAACAGCCGGCGCAGCCAAATCCCTCAGGGAGCCCCATCGACCTCCGGGCCGGTGGGCGCAGGGGTCTTGCCTTCCGAGGCAGGGCTCCCTCGGAAAACTTCTCGCTCGCAAGAGCGCGTGTCCGGCGCCTCAGAAGAGGCAATTGACATTACACCTATCCTCTAGGCGCGCCAAGCGCCTGAGGAGCGGCGAGGCTCTCTCGAACGCTTCAAAAAGGGCAAAGCTCCGGTTACAGGGCCTGGAAAGAGCTCTGTAATCTAAGGCAACACTCCCGTTTCCGTACACACAGCACCTATTTTCTTTTAACATGGATACACAAATCATTCAATGGAATGTGAGAGGTCTTCTTAGGAACCTTGATGATGTGCAAGAGATTATCCACAAACACAATCCAAAAGTGCTGTGTCTACCGGAAACACATCTAAAATCACAACACACACACTTTCTCCGACAGCATATTACTTTTCGCAAAGATCGCGATGATGCAATCGCATCATCGGGTGGTGTTGCAATTGTTATTCAAAAAAGCATAGCGTGTCAACGTTTACAGCTACGAACGGCCCTCGAAGCAGTGGCGGTTTGTGTTGTTCTGCTAAACAAACTTATCACTATTTGCTCGCTTTATATACGCCCACACTACAACCTAAGCAAACATGAATTTCACTCCTTCATAGATGAATTGCCAGAACCTTATGTTGTTCTTGGGGATTTCAATGCGCACAACTGCCTGTGGGGTGACTCTCGAATAGATGCGCGAGGTCGTCTTGTTGAACAGTTCCTTTTCTCTTCTGGTGCTTGTCTTCTGAATAACAAGGAACCCACATATTATTCTCTTGCAAGCAGAACATATTCTTCAATTGACCTCAGCATAGTTTGAATGGGAACTTGAATGGCAATTTGATTGGGAAGTTACCAGCAATCCTTACGGGAGCGACCACTTCCCCATACTGCTAAGAACATCAAAAGAAAACGAATTCCCACCAGAGGCTCTAGGTGGAAGGTTGATACAGCCGACTGGGAAAAATTTCGAAATCTCACTGGTATCTCATCGCATGAAATGTATTCTTTAGGAATTCATGCTGCTGTGCAGTATTTTACAGCCTTCATTATAGATGCCGCATCTAAATGCATATCTGAAGCAAGTGGCTTGGCATGCAGACGACGTGTCCCGTGGTGGAACGACGAATGTAGGACCGCCCGTAAGAAACAGAACAAAGCGGGGGGAGGGGGGAGGGGGGGTTGCTACGTGCTTCTCCAACGGCAGAGAATCTTATCAACGTTAAAAAAGTAAATTCCCAAGGCAGGCGAACCCGCCGACAGGCCAGAAGCGAAAGCTGGCAGAAGTTTTTATCGGGCATCAACTGGTACGCAGATGAGGCCAAAGTCTGGAACAGGGTTATTAGGATAAGAGGGTGACATGCACATTCACTCCCTTTTGTAAACACTCAAGGCGATACCCTGCAATACCAGGCAGACTCACTTGGGGAGCACTTTGAGAGCGTGTCGAGCTCAACCCATTATTCTCAGTCCTTTCTCAAATATAAACAAACAGAATAATGTAAGCCAATAATTAGAAAATCCAGACAGAATGAACCCTATAACCGGCCTTTCAGTATTGCCGAGTTGAGAGCTGCTTGAACACATGCAAAAGCCCTGCACCGGGACCTGACAGAGTCATGTATGACATGATCAGAAACTTACATACTGACACACAACTTACACTGCTTACACTTTTCAGCACTCTGTGGGCTGCGGGATACCTCCCATCTACATGGAAAGAGGCGATTGTGGTTCCTGTCCTGAAGCAGGGAAACGACCCATCCTTGGCAGCAAGTTATCGTCCGATAGCTCTTACAAGTTGTCTGTGTAAGCTTTTTGAAATAATGATTAATCACAGACTCATACACTTCCTTGAACTCAAGAATATACTCGATCCCTATCAGAGTGGCTTCAGAAAATGGCGGTCAACAACCGATCATCTTGTGCGCATTGAAGGATATATTCGCGATGCCGTTGTACACAAACAGTATTTCCTCTCGATATTCCTCGATATGGAGAAGGCATATGATACAACATGGCGTTACGGGATCTTGCGAGACTTGTCGGGAATGGGCATCTGTGGAAATATGTTGAAAATAATTGAAAGCTATTTGTCCAATCGTACCTTCCGCGTAAAAGTCGGCAATGCACTGTCACGTCCCTTTACGCAGAAAACTGGTGTACCCCAGGGAGGCGTGCTCAGCTGCACTCTCTTTATCGTTAAGATGAACACACTACGTGCTTCACTACCACCTGCCATTTTTTATTCCGTATACGTTGACGACATACAAATAGGCTTCAAATCCTGCAACCTCATAGTATGCGAAAGACAGGTACAGCAAGGCTTAAACAAGGTGTCCAAATGGGCAGACCAAAATGGATTTAAAGTCAACCCCCACAAAGTTTCTTGTGTTCTCTTCACAAGAAAGAGAGGCCTGGTCCCAGATCCTTGCGTAGAACTGGGTGGACAATAAGTTCCCGTACACAAAGATCACAAATTTCTTGGTGTTATACTTGACTCCAGGCTTACTTTCATTCCTCACATAAGACATCTGAAAGAAAAATGTCTTAGCACAATGAACTTACTTAACATCCTATCCCACACAACGTGGCGTAGCGACAGACAGTGTCTATTGAATAATTACAGGAACCTGGTTCGATCACGGTTATATTAAAGTGCCGTAGTATATCACTCTGCCGCACCGAGCGCGCTTAAGATGTTAGACCCCGTTCACCATCTGGGTATCCGTCTGGCCACTGGCGCATTTAGGACAAGCCCTGTTGAAAGTCTATATGTAGAGTCAGATGAGTGACCACTCAGCTTAACGTATTTCTTAACGTTTTCTCAAGGTTCGCTCTAATAAGGAACATCCGTGTTTCACAACCGTTAACGACTTGACATGTGAAACACTTTTTCATGACAGACCCTCTAATAGACTTCCTTTCTCACTGCGTGCAAGAGAACTTAGCACTGAAATGGATGTCCCAGTTCTCGAACATCACTTAATGCCTCCAGCTAAGCAAGTACCACCCTGGGAATGGCAGGTGATAGATTGTGATGTATCCTTTGTGGAGGTCACAAAGCGTGCTCCTTACCTCGAAATTGCTATGCATTTCCGTGAACTTCAATCGAAATACTGCTGTTCCGAATTCTACACAGATGCATCAAAATCACATTCTGGTGTATCTTATGCTGCTGTTGGTCCTTCTTTTCCAAATCTGATGTATTGAACCCCTTAACGAGTATCTTCACTGCAGAAACCTATGCTGTACTGTCTGCAGTAAAACAAATAAATAAATTAAAACTCGACAGAGAAATAGTATTTACAGACTCGTTAAGCCTTGTAAAAGCGCTGAACTCTTTACAAAAGTTTACATATCCGGTTTTCATTGAACTTTACTCACTCTTATGCAGTATTTATTTATCATATAGACATGTAATAATATGTTGGGTACCTGGCCATAGAGGCATCGAGGGCAATGCACTAGCTGACAACATGGCCACATCACTCACACCACTAACCACGTTTTCTACGGCTGCTGTTCCTGTCAGAGATCTGAAGCCTTTCTTGGCAACGCATGTGGGACGCAGAGATAAATAACAAATTGCATGTGATAAAGCCACAGTTAGGTTTTTGGCCCTCTGCTAACGAAATCACGGCAAACAGATGTCCTATTCTGTCGTCTCAGAATAGGACACACATTTGGGACCATTTTCTACTAACTGGAAATGAACCTCCAACCTGTGGCAGATGTGGCGAGAGGCTGACTGTGCTTCTTGTCCTCTTGGAGTGTCGGGAGGCCGAAGCTGAAAGAAAGAAATATTTTCCTCTGGCATACCGGTATTACATCCCTCTACACCCGGCAATGTTTCTTAGACAGGAACCACTATTTAACACGAAAGCAGTCCTCGGTTTCTTAAATGATGGTATTTTACATGTTACAAGCCCATTAAATTCGTAGAGCATCCTCGTTCCAGAGGATGCCCCTGCGATAACTGTTTTGCATAGCACATGCTTCCGGGCCCTTGTGTTTCAAGGGCTCTAAGGAGGCAGTAGTGCTCTAGCAAATTTTAGAACCAGATATATTCTATACATCGTATAATTCTTTTCAAATGCATCCTAATCTTCATAGTACATGTCACATGTCACGGCCATAATCTTATTATACAGATTTTGCGTAATTTAGAGCAACTATTTTAAGGCCCCTTTACAGCCACGTCACACCACTTTCATAGAACACATAACTACACTGCGAACCCATTACAAACGGCATGGCACTCTTCGGCCATACATGGCCCTTGCGCCATTAAACACCAAACATTCATAAACAAAAGAATGGCATCGCAGTTTCAAGAGCTATGGTAAAACACAAAAGTAATCATTCCACAACACTGAAAGCTATTATTGCTGCACACACAGACATTGGTGTAACAATGCAAGTACTTAATTTAAAAGTGTACAAAACATGTCCGACAGTACTGCGAGTCAGTCATTCGGGCAAGTAGTGGTACAAGAGATAATCGCGGTGCCTTGCACGTGAAAGTGCTCTACTCTGCAGGCTTGCAGCATTGCATACTGCACCAGAAGAACAGGAAGTGAATACACAAAGCCATTAACATCCTAATAACTCATCTAGGTAGGATGAGTTATTATTTTCTTCATCTAACGGCAACATAACATCCAAGGTTGTGGTTACTGCTCAGCCGAATACAAGTTCAAACGGGGCGACTCGTGTTGTTTCTTGAACGGCGGTATTATATGCGAAGGTCATTTACGGCAAAATTTCGTCTTACAGCCCACGTTCAACTTCGACATGCACTGAAAGCATGTCAGCCAGTGTTCTGTTCTATCGTTCAGTTAAACCGTTTGTCTGCGGGTGGTACGCCGTAGATCTCCTATGATCAGTATGTGTCATTTACAACAAGTATATCATTAGGTCCGCAGTAAAGGCTGTTCCACAATCGGTAATAACAACTGTGGGAGCGCCATGCCTGAGCGCGATATTGTTGACAAAAAATGTTGCAACTTCTACAGCCGTTGCCCTGTACACGGAATCAGTTTCTGCGTAACGGGTCAGATAGTCCGTGGCGACAACTATCCACTTTTTGCCTAAAGATGATGTTGAGAAGAGTCCAAGGAGGTCCATACCAACTTGTTGGAATGAGGCCTTTGGTGGCTCTATTGGCTGGAGGAGGCCTGCCGGTTTTACGGATGGAGTCTTGCGCCTTTGACACTCGCGATAAGTCTGGACATAGTGCTGCACTGATGCTAATAACTTAGGCTAATTGTATTTCAGACGAATCCTGGCGAATGTACGGCTCACACGTCCATGTGTCCAGATATCGGTTCATGATGACATGCATGCAAAATTTCGTCTCGTATAGCTGTGGGTACAAGTAAATAACTTCGTCTCGCTGTTCTCGAAGTTTCTCTCGTAGACACTTCCTCGCCTACTGAACGAGGGTAGCCCTCTAGAGAAAATACACGGGAGTTGAACGTCGAGTCTCTCCAGGCGCTGTATAAGTGGAAGCAGTTCCGAGTCATCTCGTAGTTGTTGAGCGACTTGTGACGCGTCAACAATGCCAAGGAACGGGAAATCCTCTTCCTCTGACACAGTTGTCTCGACGGGTGCGCGTGACAAGCAGTCGGCATCGCTGTGTTTCCTCCCGGATCGGTATACGACAGTATTGTCATACTCTTGAAGCCTAAGGCTCTACCTTGTTAGTCGTCCGGATGGATCCTTGGGATTCACCAGCCAGCAAAGCGAATGGTGATCGCTGACTGCTCTGAATGGTCTACCATAGAGGTAGGGCCGAAATTTACATATTGCCCAAATGACTGCAAGGCACTCTTTCTCGGTTGCGGAGTAGTTTGCCTCTGCTTTCGAGAACTTACGGCTGGCATAAGCAATTACTTTCTCCTGGCCGTTATTCCACTGCACTAGTATGGCACCGAGGCCGACGTTACTCGCATCGGTATGAACTTCAGTGTCGGCTGTCTCATCAAAATGGGCAAGGATTGGAGAAGCTTGCAGGCGTTTCCTTAACTCGTCAAAGGCGTCTTGTTGTTCGCTTTTCCACATGAAAGGTTGATCATCTCTTGTCAGTATTGTAAGGGGCTCAGCAATGTTTGAAAAGTTTTCCAGAAATCTTCTGTAGTATGCGCATAAACCCAAGAAACGTCGCACTGACTTTTTTTCTGTGGGTGTCGGGAACCTCGCAACAGCTGCTGTCTTTTCGGGATCTGGTCGGACGCCTTCAGCACAGATGACGTGTCCGAGAAACCGAAGTTCATCGAAGCCGAATTGACATTTTTCCGGCTTAATTGTCAAGTCTGCTGCGCGAATAGTTTCTAATACTAGTCACAGGCGCCCTAGATGTTGGTGAAAAGTTGAAATAATATCGCGTCAACACAACAAAATAAAACAGCTCACGAATCTCTCGGATGCCTTACTCAACGTACCACATCATCCAAATACACCAAGCACGACTGCCATTTCAATCCTGTGAGCACAGTGTCCATCATTCGCTGGAACGTTACAGGCACGGAACAGAGGCCGAGTGGAAGCGCTTTGAATTCGTAGAGGCGATCAGGTGTTGCGAATGCTGTCTTTTCACGGTGCCGCTCATCTACCTATATTTGCCAATATCAACTCTTGAGATCCAGGGAGGAGAAAAACTTTGCACATCGGAGCCGATCTAACGTATCGTCGATACGCGGAAGGGGGTACACATCCCGCTTGGTTACGCTGTTCAGTTTACGGTAGTCGACGCAGAATCGAAGTGTGTTATCTTTTTTCTTAACGAGCACTACCGGAGACGCCCAAGGACTGCTGGAAGGCTGAATAACGTCATCTAAAAGCATCTCCTTTACTTGCTTCTTGATGATCTCCTTTTCTTTTGGTGAAACTCGATACGGGTGCTGGCATACCGGTCTTGCGGCGTGCTCTGTTATGATTCTGTGCTTTGCAAGAGACGTGCGCCGTACCTTCGAGGACGTGGAGAAGCAGTCAGAAAAATCATTTATCAGGGCATATATCTGTTTCTTTTTGGCTTCCGGGAGTCTCGGGTTGACGATTTATTTGTCAATACAGCATTCAAATACATAAATTCTGACCTGCCTAAGCATGTTGTGCTTGCTGGCTGGTCAGGCAGCGGGTGGAGAATCTTCTAAAAGAATGACTTCATATACATGCATTTCATGTCATTCACGACATTGCCGATACATCTGACAGCACAAAATAACATATACAAAACAAGTAAAGCTATACACAAGGCAATGAATTTACGCACCAATCTCTTAAACGAGTCATCATCTTTCTCTTGTTGCTTGCAAGACATTGATCATCAGGAATTTCATTAAACATAGCGGGTACATAGTAATTGCGCATCTTTTTACCATATTTACTATAGACCCGTGGTTTAACAAAATCTTCTGTTTTCCTCATTATAACATCTTTTTTTACAGGAGTTTTTTATTTATTTGAATAATAATACCACGTCAACACAACAAAATGAAACAGCTCACGAATCTCTAGGATGCCTTACTCAACGTATTTCTCTTTCATGTCAAGCGAGTGTAATTTGGTACCGTAAGATATACTGTTCACGATTCGTTTTAGTATGACATTTAATGCTTGCTTTTTATATTCCGAACAGTTTTCATATAATGTAATACCATATTTTAAAACAGGTTCCACTAATGCTGTGTAGATTACTCGTCTGAGGTGAAGCGGAGATTTCCCCCGAAGGTGATACAACATGGCCGCAATGGTCCTAATTTTTCTGGAGAGGTAAACGATGCGCTCGTTCCAAGTGAGATGTTGGCCGAAATAGATACCCAGATATTCAACTGTTCGCTCTATTTGCATGGCTTCGCAATGACATGGGTAAAAACGGGATGAGTGCAAGTACGGTGGTTGGATTAAGGCAACTGTTTTGTGAGGGTTTTTAAAACATGTCAGTTTTTGTTTTGTGAAGGTTTAATAAAATAAAATTTTGCGAGAACCAATCAATTACTTCAGTTATATCTGCCTGAAACGTTTTACCGTCGGTACAATAGTCAGTGACTTCAATTGCGAGCGTTGTATCGTCAGCGTATTGAAAGATCTTTGACTTAGTCTGCAATAGACCCAAATCAGACACACAAACGTTAAATAGCAGTGGGCCGAATGTACTTCCTTAAGGTACGCCGAAAGTAACATTCTTCAAATGTCCGTGCGTATTATCAATCTTTAGACACTGCAACCTGTTCGTAAAATAACTGTTAAAAAACGTTTTAAAATGACCGCGGAAACCAAGTGAGCTTAATTTTTCGAGTAGTAACGCATGGTCTATCGTGTTAAAGGCCTTCTTTAATCCATGAATAGGGCTAACACAACGTGATCATTTTCTATTGCATTGTAAACATAATTAGAAAATTAGCAGTTTCTACACAAATATTCTTAGCAGTTTCTACACGAATATTCCACTCAAGAAATGAGTCAAAGGAGGCCATTACGCTAGTTTACCGAGGTCTCTTTCTGAGTTGATACTAATTACCGATGCACCTTCACTTTTCCGGACAAGGATTTTCCCAATTGATCTGTCGACGCTGCAGGCCCGGGGTTCCTGGCAGAGCAGTTGACATTGTCGTTAGGCTGCATAATTCGGTCGCTGCACAGAACTCGTGGAAATAGGCGATAGCTATTCCTTGTGCGATGTGTTGGAATTCATTTCCGAAATTCGTGCGACATTGGCACGCCCACTGCTTAAGCGTACAAGACCCCGAGCCACGCAAATACCTTTGTTGAAAAAAAGCTCTATGTTTCCATCCGCTAGACCTTCGCAGTCGTAAAATGTTTCATTCTCCACAAGAACCATTATACTGCAGCTTGGCGGCACAGTTACGTCATCATCAACGACACGCAGGACAGCAAGACGTCGTTCCTCCGATTCTTCCACAGGCATATCTTGTTTTGTTGAGAAAGACACACTGGACCTCCGTAGGTTAATTATGGCGCCGTTAGCTTGTAGAAAATCCAATCCCAATATAAGTTGCCGTGAATATTCTGGCAGTACAATAAAGTCAGAAACGTAAGTGAAGCTTTTTATCGTAAGTCTTGTGGTGCATCGGTCAAGGGGTGTAATAAGATGACCGCCTGCCGCGCGTATCTGCAGTCCCGTCCACTGCGTCACAACTTTTTCTCAGGTGCTTCGCCATCTTGAAGCTTATTACCGAATAATCAGTGCCGGTGTCGACTAAGGCATTCAGCTCGCATCCGTATATTATCAACCACAAATCTGATGCAATCGTTTCGTTCCTGCACGTGTTTACTGGAATTATCTCGTCATCACACTGGAACCGTGTTGAAGGATCTTCTTAACTGGTTATCAGCGACCTCACCTCTATAGGTTGCTTGGTTCACTTTTCCTGGTGTGGGTTTGGTGAATGACGCCTAGGCAATCTTGGAGACGCGCGTGGGCTTGGCGATCGGTAGCGCATGGGCGACGGTGACCGTGGTTCATGTTGGCGAGGACTAATGGGGCTTTGGCGCGTGGACAAGTATTCTTCGATCTCTTCCGGCCGTTCACCGCTTCGGGGGCATGGTGCACTTAAGAGAAAACCCTTTAATCTAGCTTGACGGTACGGGCAGAGCCTATACAGGTGATTCGCTTCTGCGCAGTGAAAACACAGAGGCCTGCGCTCGTGGTCACGCCAAACGGCACTTTTCCGGGGCATCTGTCCCACAACATGAGGTGCACTACGTGCTGAAGGCAGATAGGCAGCTGGTGGTTCCAGCAGACGAGGTGCAATGCGTACTGTCGGTGGGCTGGAAACGGTTGTCGCAGCTGCTACACTGCTGTGAACCGCGGGTTGCCTGAGTACGTTGGCGTACGTTGGGGTGCGCCGCATCGGCTGTGGCTCACGCCTGGATCCCGTATGACGTTCCTCAGTTCGTCCCGGACAACGAAGATGATAGATAGTGCAGTTGGAGCCTGAGGTGTCTGCCACTTGTTGAGCTCTTCCCTGATCACTGACCGAACGAGCTCCCGCAGGGCTTCAAGGTCGTTCAAGGCCTCCAGAGAAGACATGGGCAGGTGCACAGCTTGCCTCACGGTTGTATGGCCGAGCCCGCTGTTCCAGCGCCTTTTCGATGGTCATTGCTTCGTATCTGAACTCGGCGACCGTGCGCGGTGGGTTGCGGACGAGAACTGCGAAGAGTTCCTCTTCACTCCCCGCATGAAATGGCGCAGCTTCTGATCTTCCCTCATGTTTGGATCAGCACGCTTGAACAGGCGGAAAATGTCCCCGACGTACATCGCCAGCTTGAAGTGCAATTTCCGCCTCTTCTTTACGATCCGTGCTGGAGTATGTTGCTAGTAGTTGTCGCCTAAATTTTTCCCAAGAGGACAAAGAGGGTTCGTGGTTTTCATACCAACTTCTTGCGAAGTCCTCCAAGGCGAACTATAGGTTACGGAGCTTCTGTCTCTCATCCCATTCATTAAAGTTCGCCACTCTTTCGAACACTGGTATATCCAGCTTTTCTGGACACGTGCCAACTAATGCCCCGAGCGGCCCCGGCACGAAGCTAGCGCGTTTTCAATGGAACGAGCGAGTTTTTCGCGAATAACAAAAGCTGGAGGTTGAATATTGAAAAAGACAAGTGACGGACAAGCTCTAGAAAACAATCCACGGGAGCCAAATGCAATGATCACGCTGTGGCAAGCAAGAATTTTGTTCCGAGAGCGCTTAAAGATTCAGCCATGGAAGCCTACGGAAACGACGGAAATTTGTACTCGATTTTCGAGACATAACGATAGCTGTCATAAAACTACGGTGTCTATCGTAAAAGTCACTACAGCGTATGTAGTCCGCCGACACAGCTTTCGATTGATGCCTATCTTGACCCTCTAACGTGGCGTAACATTGTTCCCAAAAGCGATCGCGTCGCTCGCTCTCTCTCTCTCTCTCTCTGTCTGTGTGAGTGCGTGTGTGTGTGTGTGTGTGTGTGTGTGTGTGTGTGTGTGTGTGTGTGTGTGTGTGTGTGTGTGTGTGTGTGTGTGTGTGTGTGTGTGTGTGTGTGTGTGTGTGCACGCGGATGTTTTTGCGAGGCAGCAGGGAAGGAGAAGGAGTGCATATGTGTGTACACGCCTTTAGCGTGCGTGCGTGTGTACTTGCATTTGCGCGTGCGCGCGGTAGAGCACTTCCCCGCATACGCCTACACTCCGGGCGTATCCAGATTTCTGGACACAAGGTTTTAGTTCGCGTGAGTGCCACCACGTGGCGTACTGACCTTAAACTTTTCAAACCTCCCGCGGTGACGCGTGATGACGTCAACCAAAAAAATATAAAAAAAATTAGAGCTATCCCTCCGCATTGAACTTCGCCACAATGCTTGTCCCGCCAGCGTTATCAGTGTTCTTGATAAATCGTATTCGTTCGTCGCCTGGAAATTACTCGTCATCCTAAGAGCGTTTAGTCGCGACGAGCAATGGTTGATTCTGGACCTTTGATACGGTTCTTTTTTTTTCCTTCTTTTTCTTTTCTTTTTCTCTTTCATTTTGTTTTTTCATTCTACAGAGTAAAGAAGCTAGCCTAACCGTCAGAAGCACTTCGGGGCAGCCTTTCTTCAGTCGGCACACATTGTTAACATCCGAACATCGCACAGCGTCTACTAGACACGCCGTCATGGACGGATTTTGATTTTGCCCTATCGAATTCGTTAAGGTGCACACAATTATTTCACTAGCGACTTTGCAATGCGCACTCATGGGCTACCGTCGCAGCTGCAAATCTACATGTGCTTAAATATTAAGACATATACCGGGATATGTTGGTTTTTCACCTTGACACAAAAGTCACGACATATAAGTTGAGCAAACTGTCCCTGCGTCGTCGCAGGGTGTGAGACTGGGCTAGTTGGTATTCCATGCTAAAGTGACTAGCGCAAGAGTGGACACGGGACACTAAAGAGGCGACAAGGATAAGCGCAAACTTCCAACTGGGCGCTTGTCCTTGTAGCGTCTTTAGTGTCCCCTGTTCACTCTTGCGCTAGTCACTTCAGTCTGTGTCATCGTCCGTTAGCATGCTATGGCCGCAGCTGCTCGCAATATTACGTCGCATTTGCTGGCCACCAGGCCAGCTACACCCTCGGGTACGACATATACAGCACTTGCAGTTTGTTTCCAAAGTAGTCTCCTATGGCGGTTATCCACGTGCGTGAAGCAAGAACGCTACTTAAAATTATTGTGCAGTAATATATGCGGGATTTGTGTGTTCTCCACATTCTCTACCATGATGCCGTACCGCCTTTATTATATAGCCGCAATGTAGACTAGCAGCTATCGAACGCCATAAAGGCTATCCACATACTCAAAGACCTCGCGGTAAACTCCTGACACTTGATTGTATTCAAGAGTTGTGCGATTGCCCAGAACATCGTTAACGAATGTTACATAACACGTTATGAGGCTTTACTTGCCAAAACCATGATTTCATTATGAGGCACGCCGTAGTGGAGGATTCTGGAATAATTTAGACCACTTGGGATTTTTAACGTGCGGCTAACCCTAACTACGCGGGTTTTCGCATTTCACGCCCATTGAAATACGGCTGCCGTGGTTGGAATTCGATCCCGAGACCTCGTGATTAGCAGCCGAACCCAATAAAAGCCAAGCAACTACGGAGGGGAAGGAATGTTGGCAATTCGAGGAAGGTGACAGCCGGCACGTGAGACAATTTGTTCCCATCATCATTGCGCGAGAATGGGTACCATCTGTCCAAGAATGACACCGTAGAATGCACGGTATTCAATGTGATGAAGTCTGCGTGCAATATTTCAGACCCGAATCATACTGTAACGACTGACGACCAGGCATGTCGCTAATGCGTGCAGTCGCTTGACAGCTCCCGAGCGCTGGCGTCGGCCACAGGACCTACTTGACCTTCGTTCAACACCTGCCGACATTCTCGCCTTATTTCGCACCATTGCGTTTCAGCTGAACTGCTTCAACAGCCAATTTATTTGTGCCAAAATCTGGCCCCCTGTCAACGTTATGGTTTCTTATTTTTAAGTCATCTTTTATATTTAGGCTAATGCTGTCCTGAAATTTCCAGCGGTCTTACCTTTCCCAAGATGCCCGCATTTTCGTCGGCCTCTGTTCATATTTCCGAGGATTTTTCATAGACGTGGAAACCATTACGTGGCCCCCTGACCAAGCTGCTCACAAAGTCATTTTATATCGCAGAGGTCTTGTGCAAGCTTCTGCCTTCTTGCCGTTCATCAACCTCCTGATTTCCCTGTCAACTGTTTTACATTTTGACGACTCCAATCCCAAGGAAGTTGGCAACGATATAATGTTCATGGGATTAAAGCCATTTAAATAAATTCTACTGTGAATACGACAGCCGCTTTTGGTCACTGTGAATGTAAATATTGCGTTTATGAGCGCCATTTCTAAGCATTTAAATTGACAGTCAAAAAATTATGCAGATCCCAAGTATGTGCGAATCGATGTAAGCAAAACTTTCTGTGCTTGTTGTTATTGTCATACGTAATCTCCACAGAGTAGACAGGCACTCTCTAATGAAATACTGTGAATGTTTGCCTGATTACGCCTGCCATTGTGATGCAAATACACGGAACTTCAACTAATTTTCTCAGAAATGAACGCTGAATGAAATGCTGACGTCATCGTAAACAAGATCAACAAGCGCCGTAGTGCTCGATGTTATGATGTCCCTATTCGTAAGCTTATATTCGTGATTTATATTTTTCTTTTTCTTTTTTTTTTTGGGGGGGGGGGGTGGCCGATGGGCTCTTGTAACCTAGAAATGTCCCTCGGACGTCTCTGATGTGCTCGTTTTTATTCTCAAGTACCCAATGAAAACTCTCATCGCTACAACTTCATGATGTCCTGGTGGCAGGCCACCATGGCGTGTCGCGCAAGTATGACCACGCTGATTCATTTGGGTTGATATATACTATTTTGTGCGTCATACTACGCCACATTACCCGCCGTGGTTGCTCAGTGGCTATGGTGTTGGGCTGCTGAGCACGAGGTCGCGGGATCGAATCCCGGCCACGGCGGCCGCATTTCGATGGGGGCGAAATGCGAAAACACCCGTGTGCTTAGATTTAGGTGCACGTTAAAGAACCCCAGGTGGTCAAAATTTCCGGCGTCCTCCACTACGGCGTGCCTCATAATCAGAAGGTGGTTTTGGCACGTAAAACCCCAAATATTATTATTATTACGCCACATTGATTTTTCAAACTATGCTAGAGCTCGAAAGGGGCGGCCAACTCACTACGTCGCTTTCCTCCGTTTAGTTCCGCAGAGTGTGTGTTTATCGCTGTGGTTACCAAATACGTCCAGCGGTATGGTACCACTCAAGCCTTTCTGGCGGCTGAGCAACTGAAGTCGCAAGCTTTATTCCACATGGCGTCGACGTTCAATATGGCTATCCTCAATTACTTTTCGCGGACTTCGCTCACCGCGTTCTCTCCAGTGTCATCTCTTGCACTACTCGCTCCTGCTAGACACAACACAAACACGTAACGACCTTAATGAAGTATCAATTACACACTAGTTGACACGCTGTCGATGTATATTTCCGCTGAGCACCGGGATTGGAGCGTGGTCCTGTCTATGGTGACATTATCCGTTTACAGCCTCGCTCAACAACACCGCTCGTTACTCATCACGTTCTTTTTCTTTTTTGTTGACAAGAGCATAGTGTATTTCCTATGAATGTGCTTTCGGCTTTAGGTGTGACTTTGCACGCCCGCTTATTCTGTTACATTGACGGCGACCATTGTCGTCAGGCTGCCGCCTCATTCTGAGCTTCGCAGTCACCGGAGAGCACAGAAAGCTGTCTCCACAAACAAACCACCGGGATTCGAGCCCATCTCCCAAATGCACCATGTTGCATTTGGGAGATGGGCACGCTAACCAATACGCTACCACCTGCCTCCACCAATTTCTGTTTATCTGCCTTCCCACTTCACGTTCTTGCCGCAGACGCAGGCAGAACGGATGTAGAAACGAAAAAAAAGTAAACATTGCTTGAGCCGCCAGCTGACACATGACCTTAACTTTGGCAGGTTATTCTCATTGGAGGTATTGTGGACTTGCGGCTGCGTGCAGATTGTGGGTCGCCTTAGCTTTATTGTGAATTTGCTTTCACCTACTCTTTTCAGCGAGAACTGAAATTCCGGACAAAAATGAGACCAACCGTTCAATATTTTTTTCTTGTTTTCAAGGTTTAAACTAAAAACGCTCATTTACACAAATAGTGATTTTTTTTTTAGAAATGGCATAAGGATGCTATATTTCGAGGTCATGTCATTGTGTCAATACGGACCGGCACCACGTATCGACGAAAGGGCATCACAGTGCCGATGCACGCGGCAAGTTACTGAATGAAGAAAACAGGAAACGACTGTTTTTCAGTTCTCGCAACATATTGTACACAGAACACAAGGCACCCACCACCATGACATTTTATTTTTGACAACAGCAACACACAATGGCGGACTGATATACTTCCTAAAGGGGTTTCATTTTATTTTTTCATCGCAGAACCGGAAGCACAGGTTGCGTCGCACGTATACCGCAGCCACGTACTGTGGCCGCGCTCCTTTTTCTGTAACAATGTGGCCCCCGGCGGCTTCACGCGCTCCCGTAGGTGGCGGATTGGATTGTCACTCCAGAAGTTTAAATACATAATCTCTTTGCATAGAAACGACGGCATGAATGTTAACATATTGTTGACTTGGATATGTTTGGCACGAGGCTCAAGACCCTGTCTTCTAACGCGTTCTTATGTTTGCGTTCGCGTCTCTGTCTTAAAGGGACGCTCACAGTAACATGCTGCAATGGTGCTTGCGTTGAGCGTATGTTAGGCGAAAAACGCGGTTCTAAAATGTCTGTTCACTAACTTGTGCAGTAAACCCATGTTTATAGTATTCGCGCAGTATAGTAGTAGTATAGTAAGAGTCACGAGTATGGGCATCCGTAACCGCAAGCGTCACTTTATGGTCGTAACTTGTCGGGATAGCGTAGTTGTAATCCACAGACCCTGCCACTAAGGAATACGAAGGCTAGGCATGGCTGATGAATAAGTAACTGCGAAGATTGGTTTTCAGTAAAGGTTTGTTACCAAGAACGGCGGGAGCTTATACTGCCGCAAAGGACGGATGCTGGGCGGTGACTCCGATAATTTACTCGGCACATCACACATCTACACTGGAATTCAACTGGTTTCGCCAACTCTTGCTTATATTCTCTCGCCCCTAAGCTGCGACTTCGCCTGCCACCCGGGCCCCAGTTTTTCCTCTTTCTCCCCCGCTTCTTTCCCAATCTGCTGAGACGTGCTTCCACTGATGCTTGCTCCTCCTTTTTCTCATAAATGAAGGCATTCATTCATGCATTCCTAAGTTACTGCAGAAAATAGCGCGTCTTTATCTCCATAACCACCCTGTCTCTCACCTGGACTTTCCCATCGCAAAACAAAGTTGCTGTGTTGCAAACGGCTGGGCGTCACATAAACAATTTTCTAGGAATGGCCAGTAGCACGCCGGGAAATTTTCGGTGGATCACGAGACAGTATATAGAACACCTTCTCTGCCATATCCACGCTCTGTGCTCTGATTCGTGAGCTACTATTAGCCGCTACGACTAAGTACGAAATGAAAGAAACCTAGCTGGGTTGGTCGCGGGCAGCTTTTCTTGGATTCGTGATGCGTAGATTTAAAATATATATTTTTCTTATCTAAGCCTAAATGACAGCGATATAGGCGAGGTGAGTTACGGTAGCTCATTGGCTTGGACTAACCACGCTCTTCACGCAGCACTTTCGTCTTATGCGTGTTTGCGAACGGGAATGAAAGACAGGAGGGTAACACGCCTTCCTGAATTGAAACATTCTGAATAACCCTTTGTTTGGCGGTTGGACATATGTCGAGGGTCCCCGATACGAACCACCTGCAAGTCTCTATCACCTTGCAAATGGGAACTCAGATGAAACGTTGTCAAACGGATAGGCTTTTAATTATCATAAGTATATCTTTATTGAAATTCCTTACCATGAGGTGAAAGCCGACTAATAAGCCTTTAAATTTTCTGTGTTATTAAAACCTCCTGGTAATTAAAGGTTGCTGTGCTTTACAGCCCCCTAAATTAAAAAGGAAGTTATGAAAAATAAATTGGTGCGGTAAATGTGTAAACGCACACGCGAGAAAAGGCCTAGTCCGTTTCCCAGTATTCACTGAATGAAGATGGAGCACCTCTATACACTCGCGTTGTAGTAATGTCAAGAACAAAACTTTTCCAAAAGAGTCAATCACGACTGTTACTCATTATAAGATGAGCTTGCGCTGGAAAAGAAAATAACACTCGAACATAACGATGGCTGCGCGCAAAGTGCTTCCTCTGATTCCGATCTACGGATCAAGACGTCGGTTCGTCAGATTGGAATGCTCGTACATTGCAGCGCAATCTCGGGTCCTCAAATGTGATGGAGAATGTACGCCAGTATTCGATTCACGCGCGCAATCTGATACGACAACGCTCTTTAGCTATTGAATCCGTGACAACATACTGGATATTAGAAACACATGCAGGCGCATCTTGAGCTAACTGATAACTTTGGAACTGTAGTTAGACGCTAAAAAAGACCCCGAATACAATTGCTTTCAATATTAGCTGAAACATAGTGCTTGTGGTTTAAAAAGGGCCCTAAACACTGCACAGCGGCGCCGACATACAAGAAATTCAAGAGCGAACCACTCTCCAATTACTGGTATTTATCAAACCAGCATATCGTGGTTCAATGTAGCCCTGTAGTCCAGGGGCCAGTTCCACCACGGGTACTGTGTCGGATCTCATATTTCATGTCAGCATTAATTGTCACAAAATCACAGTATTTCTTTCTTTAGATCTTATCATTAGACAGCTGAAATACATCCAGCGAAACCCTCACCTTAATATTTCAGTACTTTTTGTTCTAACGTATACGTATCCGTGCTGATCCATATGCTACAAAGCACTGAAAATGGACCCGATGCTTTCCTCCAGGAAGCAGTTTTTTTTTTATTTTATTTACATAATACTCCCGACCTCATGTGGTCCAAGCAGGAATGGCGGATAACAAGGCATATCTACAAACGCCATGAAGTTATTGCATAGACAAAAGGTTTGATACATGATACAAATGAGCGAAACAAGTCAAAGGAAATACATTGCACATCAATCAGCACAGCAAAATTCATTTCTAAGATTTCTTTCAAAACTGTCACTGAGAGAATCTGTTCAGGCAGTGCATTCCAATCGTTTATTGTGCGCGGAAAGTATGAGTATTTAAACAAGTTAGTTTTCGCAAAATATGGTGTTAGGGCATGGGTATGTTGGTGACGGGTTTTTCGTGTAGTTGAAGGTGTAACATAAGGTGAAGAAGAAATTCCAAACTTTCCCTGGATGAGTGAATGAAGAAACATTAATCGAGTAATTTTCCGTCTTATATGAAGAGGTTTAATTTCATTGGAGGCCATTAAAGCAGATGGGGAATCAGTTCTCTTGAATTTATTGTAAATGAAGCGCACAGCCCGTCTTTGCACGTTTTCTATTTTTGCTATATCTTTTTTGGTGTACAGGTCCCACACTACAGCCGCATACTCAAGTTTGGGCCGAATAAGAGAGTTATAGGCTAATAGCTTAACGTGACTGGGTGCTCCTTTGAGCTTGTGTTTCAAAAATCCAAGTTTTTTTAACGCAGATGAACAGATGTAATCAACATGGTCGCTGCAGTTAAGCTGTGAATTTATTAAAACGCCTAAATATTTGTATTTTTCGACTTCCGAGATAGTGGTGCCGCAAGCAGAGTAACTAAACGGGATAGGACGTTTCTTTCTTGTCATGCGCAAAAGCACAGTCTTATCAGAATTGAAGACCATTCCTGATCTGTCACACCAGGCCACAATTTCGCGGAAAGCATCATTCAGTAATATTTGGTCAGCCACAGAACTTATTGGGGTGTACAGCATGCAGTCATCGGCAAATAAACCAATTTTAACATTTCTATCAATGGAACACACAATGTCGTTTATATAAACCAAAAATAACAGTGGACCTAGTACACTTCCTTGGGGCACGCCAGATGTCACTGGGAGTAACGTGGAAGAGATGCCACCAATATCCACAAACTGTGTTCGATTTTGTAGGTAAGAAGCAATCCAGTTTACTAACGTCAAGGGCACGCCTATTAATTTCAGTTTTTCAAGAAGTTTATTATGGGGAACTTTATCAAACGCTTTGCTGGCCAAAAAAAATTATGTCCAGTTGTCCAGATTTACCTAATACGGAACTAAAGTTATGGATAGCAGTAACCAACTGCATGACAGTTGAAAAACCTTTCCTGAAGCCGTGCTGTAATGGAGACAAGCATCCTTTAGAGTTTAATATTTCAAGTATGTGGTTAGCGATAATGTGTTCGATTAGTTTGCAGCAGGTACTCGTCAAAGAAATCGGATGGTAATTGCTTAAACACGCGCGGTCCCCTTTTTTATGCACAGGCACAACTCTGGCTGTTAGCCAGTCGGGGGGCGATGAAAAAGACGATAAGGATAAACAGAAAATTTTTGTTAAGAAATGAGCTAATGATTCAGCATAACGGCGTAAGAAGGCGTTTGGTATGTCATCTGGACCATGCGAACTTTTGGTACCTAACCGGAGTAGGGATTCAAAAACGCCTTCGTAGGATACAGTGATTGATTCTTCAGGTGGAAGGTCAAACACACGTTCATTGGCACTTTCTTCAGAAAATACAGAATGAAAGTAGGCATTGAAATGCGTAGCAATTGATTGAGGACACGTAATCACGTTGTTATGCACAGTGATTTGATTTATTTGCTTGTGGGAAGTTCGAAGGTGATCCCAAAACTTATGGGGATCATTTCGTATAAATTGTGGAAGACTCTCTGTAAAGTAATGTTTTTTAGCTGATTTAATGTTAGAAGAAAGCTCTTCTGCTAAAATAGCTAACTTACTAGAACTGGCGCTCTTAGCTTTTTTCAGCCGTTTAAGCCTTCGTTTTAGGTGAATAATGTGCCGATTTATCCAGGGATTTGCTTTCTTTAAGCGCTTCTTCTTATCGGGTATGAAGCTATTGATACAATATTTACAGTGTCCCTTGAACGTGTTCCATAACTGTGTGACACTGGTTCCCTCAAACCTTTCATAAGCCAATTCCAAGTAATCAAGGATGGATTCATCCAGTGCTTTTGAATAATCTTTTATGTTCTTATGCTTTGCTTTTTCTATACGTCTGCGGACTACAGGTAAAAATACTACTACTAACTTGTGATCAGATATGCCGTCATGAACAGATACTGTGTAATCACAAAAAGAGCGTTTTATGAATACTATATCTAATTATTCCTTATGATGCCAGGAAATCGAGCCTGATGCCACCAACGCTCAGAAACCTAATCGGGAGCGCGCACAATGTCCTCGCACACCTTGTGGGATGTACCGTAGCGCTGAGGTGCTTCTTGTATAATGTATGAGAATCGCTTGTAAAGACAGACGTGCAAGGTTGCGCCATGTGCTTAAGCTGATGAAGTTTATTTGTGCCAAGATAACTTGTCCAAGCTTTCACACTTCTTTATAAGAAGTCTCCAGCACCATCAATATGCCGGCTGCTTTTAACCGCCCGAAACAAAACTATTTAAACGATACAAACAATGTTAACATCATTTTATGATTCGAATGTTCCGATTGGTAAACTCTAGATGCAGAGTAAGTTGAGAAGTTGTTTGCGTAATTAACGAAGCTACGTTAATTAAATTTTCAGTAATGGTTCTTACGTGGCTAAAGAAAATGAGCAGTTTGAAGCCTGTCCTCATTATGCAGCCAAGCGAATAAATTTCGACTAAGCATGCTTCTGTAAGAGCCATGCGAACAAAAATTTTCTAAGTAAACACTCTTGGAAGACGCAACTGAGGCAGAAAAAGAACATCTGTAAAGTCACAGAAAGAACAGCACTTCACGACGGGACACAAAGGAGGAACCACACACAAACTGCGCTAACTTTAAGCGCTGTTCTTTATGTTATAATGGAGCAACTAGCCCGTCAGTCATTCCTTCCAAACCTGTAAAGTCAACCTGACCACATCTAGCCTTTTGTGATGCTGTCATCAATAGTATGGCCCCGTGAACATGTTCCCCATGGCCACATAGTCGCGTTCCATTTTTGTTCATGCTGCTTTCTCGAAGGCAAGCATTTTAAAGTTTTAGTATCAATGCGGCAGTGAACGTGTGCCGCCGAAAGCTTGCTTGGTCGCAGAAGCGATGCATAACGGAATGATGGTGCAGATTTAGCGCGTCGCTGGCATCAAGACAATGCGCTGCCGCCGAGGGAAGGAAGATAACGCAAGTGAACAGCTTGGTAGCTGCTCACGGAGCCGTGCTACGGGGGCGGTGTCATCATGACAAAATCTGAGGCGGCGATATTGAGTGCTGAGGCGGGTTTTTTTTTCTATTCTTTTATTCCTTTTTTTTTTTACAACGAAGTCGTTAATAGTAAGCTTTAACTCGGGCCCCACTCCGACGTTGCCAATTCAAATAGATGTAAAACGCCGAAACGCTTTTCTGAGATAACCCCTGCGCCGATTTCAATGAAATTTGCTGGATTCGGGAGAGAAAGGCGAATTCTAGTGACTATTGGAAGGGGAATTTCTATTTAAGGCTTGAATTCTGGTAAAAGATTTTCAAAAATTCGAAAGTGCGAAAAATACAGAAGCATGAACTTTACAAATTAATAACTCCGCATCAAGAACTGATATCTCGATTCTGTAAACAGCATCCTTTAGACAATTCAAAGCGGACAAATTCAATAGGCCGATTTATATCTTACGTGAAGTCGTTACGTTGTGAACAAAGGTTGTGGAAAAGCTGTATTTCTACATTACAAAATTTTTTTTAGATTCATGCGTAATATATCAATTTTGTCCGCTTTAGATGTGCTCTTAGATGCAATGTACAGAATTGTCATATCAGTTTTCATTGCCGAAAGATAGAGTTGTAAACTTGATGGTTTTGTTTTCTGAAAATTTGCGATTTTTTGCCAATTTTGAATAAACAAATGATGACCTAAATCAAAAATTGTAAACATGTACTTAGATTTAGGTGCACGTTAGAGAACCCCAGGTGGTCTAAATTTCCGGAGTCCTCCACTACGGCGTGCCTCATAATCAGAAAGTGGTTTTGGCACGTAAAACCCCATAATTTCTTTTTTAAATTGTAAACCAACAGTCACTAGATTTTAAGTTTTTCTTTTAATTGCAACAAACCTTGTAAAATTGGACGCAGTGGTTGTGGAGGAAAACGAATTCTCCTTTTCCCAGGTATTCAGATGGGCTCACCAGAGCTAAAGGTTCCTCTTAAGGACTACTTTTCCCACTATCGCGTCCGCGTGTAGAGCAAAATCCCGAAGATAGAGTAATACCGGCCTGACCCGCAGCGGAGGTGAATCAAGCGTTCAGCTCTCCCCATACGTGGGCTGATCCCGAATGTAACGCCAAGCCAGGCCGACCTGCGGAGGAGGTGAAGCAGGCATTAACCACTCCCCATGCGTGGGCCGATCCAGAAGATAGTGCAATGCGGAGCCGACATACGGCGGAGGTGCAGTTCCCCATTAAGGGGCCCACATACACAGCTTTGCTGGTCATCTTTCTTCACAGAGTGGGAGGGCACTGAGATTTTTTACTTATCAAACACCAGGTCATCGACGGCCAAACCAGGGACACCAAAGCCGTCCTTGGGCTCGACCTAGAAAGCGCCTTCGACACAGTGATGCAATCTGCCATCCTCGCGCAGGTATCCCATCTAAACCTAGGCGAGACATCGTACGAATATTTCAGACTTCCTCACCGGCAGAACGGCGGAGCTCAGAGCCAGCGACCTGAAGACGGACGAGAAGACATTAGGGAGCCAGGGCACTCCCCAAGGCTCCGTCATCTCACCCATGCTATTTAACCTTGTTATGATTCAAGTTGCCAAAAGACTATGCCAGCTTGAAGGACTGAAGCAGGCGATGTACGCGGACTACATTACACTGTAGGTGGACTGGGGCAGTGATGCCCGCATAAAATCCACACTACAGACGGCCGTCGACACGATCGAAGAAAGCCTGGAAGGTACGGGACTGCGTTGCTCCCCAAGTAAGTCGGAGCTCCTGCTTTACCAACTGATCAAAACGCACAGAATCAAGAAGCAAAGGAAACACGAAACGATCAAGATCCGCACCAGGGCTGGTAACACAATACCGACGGTCAGCAAGATCCGAGTCCTGGACATGACGATCGAAGCACTCGGCAGGAACAGAGACACCGTCACCCACATCATGGGTAAGGCGGGCAACACCACCAGACTGCTCAAGCGTGTTACCACCAAGAAGGGAGTCATGAAGGAGGAAAACTTCATCAGACTGATGCACTCCTTCGTACTCTGCCACATAGTGTACGTGGCAGCCTTCCACAAGTGGATGAAAAGCGAAAAGAACAAGCTAGACATCCTAATCCGGAGGGCTTACAAGACACCCCTCGGTCTACCCAAAACTGCCAACACGATACGTCTCCTCCAGCTGGGCATACACAATACGCTCGACGAGATCGCCGAAGCGCAAAGAGCCGCTCAGTTGGACAGGCTGTCATCAACAAAGGCCGGCAGAAAGATCCTGTGCAGTCTAGGCATCAGTTATCATGAACAGCAGGGACCAAAAAGCCCCGTCCCCGACTACGTATGATGGAACATGAGGGTTGACCCCTTGCCGAGGAACATGCACCCGGAATCCAAAGAAGGCAGAAGACGCGCTAGATCCAAGGCACTGACGGACCTGCACGCGGAAGACACCGGCGCCAGATACGTGGATGCAGCCGAATATGCCGGCCGCAACGGCTTCGCGATCGCGGTGGTCGACTCCGGAGGCAACGTGAGGACGACCGCCAGCACATCGAGCAAGCAAGTGGAGGAAGCAGAAGAAATAGCCATCGCCCTGGCCATCCTAGACCGAGATTGCCACATGACCCTCAGCGACTCCATACAGGCGGTGAGGAACTACGCAAAAGGAAGAATTGCCCCGACGGCGGCACGCGTCCTGCTCCGACAGGCAGATCGCGACAAGAGGACTCGAATCAAGTGGTTCCCGGCGCACGCAGGACAAGCGTCGGAGAAGCATGCCAATCGCAACGAAACGGCACACGCCCGAGCGCGAGGACTAACCGACCGCGCCCAAGGCAACGGCTGCCCGCTGTGGTTCAGCGCCAAAGACCGGATGGCCAGCTATAACGAACTGACCAAGGCTTTCGGCTGGCCCGCAGACTTCTCCCGCCCCACTGCAAAGGGCTGAGCAGGTCACAGGCCGTGCTGATCAGGCAACTACAAACAAGAACGCTTCCAAGCCCGGCGCTATTGCATAGGATGTACCCAGAATCGCACCCCCATGACAAGTGCAGAGCGTGCTGCAGGGAGACGGCCACATTCGAGCACATGCTATGGGATTGCTCCAAACATCCAAGCGAAGCTAACTCAGGACGTATACCGCCGCAGCTTGAGGAAGCAACGCGGAGAGACGACCAAGAAAAACAACTCCAGGCCGTCCAGCAGGTCATCGAGGGACTGGCTAGGCAGCACATTGAGCAAGCAAGCGGAGGAAGCAGAAGAAATAGCCATCGCCCTGGCCATCGTATACCGAGAATGCCACATGATCCTCACCGACTCCAGACAGGCGGTGAGGAACTACGCAAAAGGAAGAATTGCCCCAGCCTGGCAAGCTGGCAACGGTGAGCGGGGATCCTCGCAGAGCACCCACCACGATGACGACGTAGGCCCCGTCCGAAGCGCACCTTCGCGCTATACTGCAGGCTCAATAAACGTTTTCCCAATCCAATCCAATTACTTAACCGCGTTTGTCCTGCATGCGTCCGCGATGAAAGCAAGAAGCAGGTATGCATAGAAGACCTGAGGTGGCGGCGGCAGGTGGTAGCGCAGAAGTTAGCATGCCGAGCCCCTGCACCTACTTATATCTGCATTGACATGAGTTCGTGGTAGTGATAGCGACCAAAGCTCTACTTTTTCTGCGCGCTTTAGCCATTGTGAAACTAAGGCTGTAGTTAGCATGCCCAGCCACTGAATGAAAATTGCAGCAGTTACGAGTGGTGGAATCCCGCTGGGGCTGATTGTGAAGAAAGTTTTTCTCTGTCCACTCTCGCGATGATGAAGCTAAAATGAGGAGGAGACCTGACGGAGACAACGTTGATGGTCACCATAACAGAATGGATGGACGACCTGCGGAAAAGACAAAGCACACCAAGTTTTTAAGCACTTGTCCTAGAGTAAAGCGCTACAATGGCTAGTATGCCCTCATGGGTATGGTACACCGAAGTGCTTCTCACTGCTAACACTGGACTGATAATAAGAAAATACTCCGTTCGCAGACACCACGCTACACTGCAATTAGCAAAACAATATCAGTTTATAACATGATAGTGTCAATTATCTGGTGCCCTTCTTGTGTGTGTGCAGGGCATAAAGGTCCTGGCAATGAAATGGTAGTATCTTTGTTTTTTCTACAGTTGCACACAAACAAAATTCGTTGAAGTGATCGGACAGCGATCTACCAGCGGAGAAGACCAACCCTCAAATTAAAAATAATTGCTGGTTTCAGATCTTCCAATGTACTTTGCGCTTAGCTACTATCTGTAATATATTTTTTTGTGCTCTTATGAAGAGGAAAACTCCACATTACTACAATATCAACAACAGTGCACAAAATAGACTGGTTTGAAGCGGTGACCACGCACCGCTCTTTTGTACATTTAGCCCATGTAGTATTGGTGCAACACGTTTGAGCAAAATGATTAGGTTTTCGGTCAAAGCACTGTGACAGGCGGGAAGAAATCATTGTCATGCCCGGTCGAAATAATACCATCTGAAATCTTATTAAACATATGTTTTGAAAAAATTACTATAAACCTTTATACATTTGCTTCGTATGAGTTATATACTAACTTGCCTCGTCAATCTCAAAAATGTATTCTCTTTGCGGGAGAAGGCTTTCGTGAAAAACGACGCAACATAACAGTAAAACATCCAGCAAGGTTTCTATCCAGATGATTGACGACATTGTGCACTGAGAACATGTCGACTAGCGTGCGATTGAATGTTGAATTATCATCGTTGTAAGCTTGTGTTGCGTCTAGCACGAGCGAGTAGTGTTAGCGATGACATTGATGTGAAAATGGTCAGCTCGGTCTGCGATTTGTTCTTGTGGATCTCCACATTGAACGTCGCAGTCGTCACGATGAGAGCACTCCTGTGAAATTATTAGCTCAGTGGGCTGGGAAGGCTCGAGTGGTAGCTCACCTTGAGGGGTATTGGGTAACAATTATTAATATACGTACTTTGCGATTATGAAAAATATGCAGAAATACCACTGGTGTTCTCTACTATTCGTAAACAACCCGCCGTGGTTGCTCAGTGGCTATGGTGTTGGGCTGCTGAGCACGAGGTCGCGGGATCCGATCCCGGCCATGGCGGCCGCATTTCGATGGGGGCGAAATGCGAAAACACCCGTGTACTTTGATTTAGGTGCACGTTAAAGAACCCCAGGTGGTCCAAATTTCCGGAGTCCCCCACTACGGCGTGCCCCCTAATCAGAAAGTGGTTTTGGCACGTAAAACCCCATAATTTAATTTTTTTTTATTCGTAAACAGGCCCCCAAATTTAAATTGGCCCACACTCCAATTTAAAGTCGGCCACGCCCGATTTCCTTTTCGCCCAGCCTTAAACTTCAAGTTGGCCCAATCCCAAATTTCAATTGGGATTGGGATTCAACCACCGTGCACAGTATGAACAAGAAAGCGTTACAGACTTCATGCTCCAGCTGAAGAATTTAGCCAGAAGTTGCGCATTCGGTGACTTTCTTGACCAAGCCTTGAGGGACAGGCTCGTAGCAGGGCTGCGATGCGCGGACACCCAGCGGGAGCTGTTTGCGGCTGGCGCCGGGGTTCTGACCTTTGAAGGGGCTTGCAAAATTGCTTTGAACCACGAAATGGCATCGAAGCAGTCGCAACAAATTAAGTATGACGAAGCAGCTCGTCAGACGGACCTGACAGCTGAAAACAGGCAAATAGGCAAGCTCTCAGGCCAACAATTCGCCGTCTGAGAGGACCGCAGGCGAGGAGTCAGGACAGAACCGATATAACGTTTCCAATGTGGAGTGTGTGAGTGAGTGAAAAACTTTATTTGCTCTAGACTCGTTGGTCTTCTGCGGTCTTCAGATGGCTTCGTCCATCTTCTAGCACAACGGTCGGTTGCCCTTAGTCCAGGGCTCCGCTGGATGCTGCTGCCAGTTGTGCTCGCCGAATCAGACCTTCTTGGTCGACCTGGCGATCGCAGGAGAGCACTCCCTCCCATTGCTCCGCACTCGGGTTTGGTATAACGGGCACCACGTCTATCTTCTGGCATGCCCACGTTATGTGATACAGCGTGGGTGTTTCGTGGCACCAGGGGCATTTGTCATTGTATTGTGTGGGATAAATTTTGCTGAGTACGTTTAGGTTCTGGTACGAGCCCGTTTGTAGCTGCCTCCACGCGACAGAGTCCTCTCTGCTAAGGGAGTTGTGCGGTGGTGGATACCGCTTTCGGCAGCCCTTGTAGTAATTTAGTATCGCCGAATAGTCTTGGGGTACAGGTTCGGTCTCCTCGAGGTCGCCTACGTTGGATGCTCGGTAATAAGTGTACCCTCGAGCTATCCTGTCCGCCCCGCGGTTCCCTACCACTCCCGTGTGTCCCGGCGTCCATATTATCGTATGCCTAATTGGTTCTTCTTTTGTTTGTCGTTGTGTTATGTGGTCTCCGGAGCGGAGTATGCGGAGCGCTCCGTGCCCTATTCTGCCGCGTAGGTAGTTGCGGCACGCCGTTTGTGAGTCTGCAAGGATTGTTAGAGACCATTTAAACCGATTCCCCTCCACTGCCGCTAGAGCGACGGCTGCTTCTTCAGCCTCGACTATCGTACAGCCTTGTAGTGATGCGCTGTTGATCTCGCGTAGGTTCGAATCAATCACCGTTGCTACCGCGTTGCTGTTGCTCTGCCCCGCTGCTCTGGCGTATGTGGCTGCGTCCACATATACCGTCGTTTCTCGGGGTGTTAGTGTCTTCTGTAGGTATTCCGCCCTCGTCTCTCCGCGTGCTTTGTGTAGGTTGGGATCCATGTTCCGGGGTATTGGTGCTACTTTTAGTGTGTTGCGATACTCGTCTGGAATTGTTTCGGTCCTCTGTATCTCTTGAAGTTGATCGACGCAGCCTAGTTTCTTCAGGAGCTCCCTGCCAGATGGGGTATGCTGCAGTCTGCGCTGTTGGGAGACTAGTTGCGCCTCTTTCAATTCTTCGAAGGCGTTGTGTAGTCCTAAGGCTAGGAGCTTTTCGGTTGACGTGTTGTGGGGAAGGTGGAGTGCGGTTTTGTAGGCTTTGCGTAGAATCGCGTCCGCCTGTTGTATCTCACTCTTGATGGGATTGTAGCATGGGAGGCTGTATGCCACTCGGCGGACGACCAGGCTTCTGACCAGCTTGAGTGTGTCCTCCTCTCGCATGCCGTGGCGTCTGTGTGAGATGCGCGTGATCATGCGGGCTACTTGTAGGGCGGATGCCTTGAGTAGGGCGAGGGTGTGGGTGCAGCGTTCGTTTGACTGTATCCACATCCCCAGGATTCTGATGAGTGTCTTTTCCGGTATCCGCTTCCCCTCGAGGTAGACGTTGAACTTTAACTCGTCGCTGGTGGAGACTGTGCGGTTTCGCTTTCCTCTCCCAACTCTCAGGAGCTCGGACTTCTCAGTGGAGCAGGCTAGCCCTCTTGCTCTGACGTAGTTCTCCACGCACGTGGCTGCCTCTTGTAACTTCTCTTCTTTCTCTCTGAGCGACCCTGTGTTAACCCAGATGGTGAAGTCGTCGGCATACATGGCATGGTGTATGCCGTCGATTTCATTTAACTGTTTTGCCAAGCCAATCATAGCTATGTTGAAAAGCGTGGGGGAGATGACCGACCCATGAGGCGTCCCTTTGTTTGGGGTAAGGAACTTCTCTGATCGAAGCTCTCCGACGCCAATCGTTGCCGTTCTGTTTGAAAGGAAGGCTTTGACTTATCCGTAGACTCTCCTCCCGCAGTTCAGGTCGTTCATGCCCGTGAGGATAGCCTCGTGGCTTACATTGTCAAAAGCCCCCTTGATATCCAATGCCATTATTATATTCTCCCCGCTCCTGGGGACGTTCCCGAATACTTCTTCTCTGATTTGCAGCAGTACGTCTTGGGTCGATAATTTTGCTCTTAAGCCAAACATGTTGTGAGGATACAGTTCGTTGCCCTCCATGTACTGTTGTAGTCTCAGCGTCACCGCTCGTTCGTACAGTTTTCCCAGGCACGATGTGAGCGAGATCGGTCTGAAGTTCTTAATTTGCAGTTTCTTGCCCGGTTTGCTCTCAGCGTTTACCTACCTTTCACGCAAGAAGCCGGTTCGGGAGACTCCATCGCGGCGGCCGCGCGCAGTGGCATTCACTGTACGTATTCGGTAAAGAGATAGCGTGTGTAAATGATTCCGTGCTTCCGGTTTGCCCAAGATTATTAGTTAGACAGTAAAAAACTTCTATCGTTTTCGAAAGTACTTACAGAAATGTCCGGCAGAGCTCGCGCGTGGTGTTTTCAGTGAGCGCTGACAGCAAAACCTATGAGGAGCGCGCCGCGTGACCCTCATACTACGCCAGCGAGGCGCTTCCGATAGATGGCGACTCCGTAACTCCTCTCCGCCAATAAGCTCATTGTGAACCCCGTGCTGAAAACAGAACATTACCCGTTGCCGCTACCAGAAGACTTGTTCGCAGCTTTAGAGGGCTTGAGTGTTTTTTTGCGTTTTGGTTCTAGCCTCTCCATACCAGCAAGTAGAGCTATGGGAAGACTCCAAGCCACTCTTGACGATAAACACGCATAAAGGGCTCTTCCATTACCAGCGTCTGCCCTTTGGCATTGCAAGCGCTCCGGCAGTATTTCAGTCGCTTATGGAAAGTGTTCTCAGTGGTATTCCTCACGTAGGATGCTACATTGATGATGTAATCATTGGGGGTACCACCACGTCGGACTGTGGAGAGCGGCTAGAACAAGTACTGCAGCGGTTTCAGGCCCACAATGTAACTCTTCAAGAGGAAAAATGCAAATTTTTTCAAAGGGAAGTTCGGTACCTGGGCCACCGGATATCAGCAGCCGGAATCCAGCCTTTGGGATCAAAAGTTAAAGCAAATATGGCTGCGCCAGAACCCTCAAATGCAATGGAATTGAAATCATTCTTGGGCATGGTGACCTTTTCCAAGTTCCTGTCAAACTTGGCGACCGTCGCAGCACCGCTGTACGCTCTTTTAAAGAAAGGCCTGCGGTGGCACTGGTCCAAAGAATGCGCTGCTGCTTTTCACAAAACAAAGAAGCTGCTCATGTCGAGCCCAGTACTCTGCTACTACAACCCAAAGCGATCGCTTGTACTCAATTGCGATGCATCCCAGTACGGACTGGGCGCAGTGAGTTTGCATGTGCAACCAAACGGGGACGAAAGGCCCATTGCGCTTCCCTCTCGAACATTATCGGCAGCGTAACACGCGTACTCGCAAATTGAAAGAGAAGCGTTGGCCATAATATATGGGTTGAAAAAGTTTCATCGATATCTGTGCGGCCGTTGTTTTACGCTTTTCACGGACCCCCAGCCGTTACTCGGCATTCTAGGTGCCTGCAAGCCGTTACCAACTTTGGCCGCTGCGCGCATGCAACGATGGGCGCTTATCTTGGCGGGATATCGTTACGAGCTTAGGTATCGGAAAGGGTCCCAAATGGAAGTGCCCGATGCGTTATCGAGATTGCCACTTCCAAGTCAAGCAAAGGGTGAAGAGGACGACTGTCTGGCAGCTTTTGAAACGGCGCCGCTGTCGGCCAGAGATGTCGCCGAGGCTACCAGACAGGACAAAGTGCTGTGCAAGGTTGCTGAACTTACTCTTAGTGGATGGCCATTGCAAGTAGAAGCCGAGCTACGGCCATACCACACCAGACGAATGGAACTATCGCTAGAACAAGGATGCGTGACATGGTGTAGCAGGGTCGTTGTTCCGCTCAAACTGCAAGAATATGTGTTGGCATTACTGCATGCTGAGCACCCTGGAACAGTCCGAATGAAGATGTTAGCTCGCGGCCTAGTCTGGTGGCCTGGGCTTGACGCAGACATCGCAACCGTCGTGAAAAGCTGCAAAATCTGCCAGGCAACGCAGAGTAGCGCTCCTCGCGCCCCTTTGGAACCCTGGCCATTTCCCGCTCGCTGCTAGCAAAGAGTACACGTTGACTTTTTCGAGTGTGAATGCGCTTCATTCTTGCTGTGTGTCGACTGTTATTCGAAGGGGATTGAGGTCTTTCACATGAGATCGACAACGGCCTTGAACACCATTGAATGGCTTTGTACCGTCTTTGCTGCATACGGGTTGCCGGAACAGCTAGTGTCAGATAATGGGCCCCAGTTTACGGCGCGAGAGTTCAATGGTTTTCTCGAGTCATGGGAAGTGCGTCGCAAGTACAGCCCACCTTATGACCCGCAATCTAATGGAGCAGCTGAGAGGTGTGTGCAAACAGTAAAGAAAACTTTGCGTAAGCAACTACTCCATAATAGCGCTTCCGGCAGCCACAGGACGCTACGAGAATGCCTAGGCAATTTTTTGCTTGCCTATGGACAACTCCATGCGCAGTAACGGGCCGGTCACCAGCCGAACTGTTTCTAAAAATGGCGCCGCGTAGAAAGCTGTCGCTGCTAAAGCCATCATTTCAAGAAGACATGCTAAAGGGACAACCAAGGTCCAGGGCTCAACGCGATCGAGGTCGCTCTCCATGGCTCTTCGTCACGGAAGGGGACTGCATCTACGTTAAAACTGTCAGAGGGGAGAAAACAGCGTGGACTGAAGGCCGAGTAGTGAAGGTCATTAGCCCTGTGACGTACTTAGTGGACACGATGAGCAAAGTGCATTTCATTCACGTTGATCATCTGCGTCTGGCCAGTTATTCCCAGCACGCAGATACGTCTACCCCATGCCAGTCATCCCAGCCAGCCATTCCAGAGCACCTGCCGTAAGCGGGCCCCCAGACAGGCCCCGCGGGTATGCCCGGGAGCACGACAGGTGTGCCCGAGCGGGACCGGCCAATGGAAGGAGACCGTCGGCCAATGGGCCAACGAGACCATCTATAAATATGTCCGGAGGATGAGGCAGCCGTTCAGCCCACGACCCCCACACCAGCACGGCCCCTATGCCAGGCACCCGTCCAACCCACGTCACCCGAGCCCCCTGCCGTACCACGTAGAAGTTCATGACAGCGGCACCAACCTGTTCATTACAAGTCGGAGGACTTTCGCAAAGGAACTTAATTTGGGGGGGGGGGAAGGAATGTGATAGCGCCGACAAGCGTCGTTCAGTGTTTCTTATCAGAAGCGGATAAGCAACCGCCAGCGCGTATAAGAAGCACGCGCTGTTCCGAATAAAGCATTCTCTGTTCCGGAGCCCGTTGGTCCACTTGCTCGTCACGCTGCCGCCTACGCGCGTCACTGTCCGTGCAGTACACAACAAAGAGAACCACTGGAAAACCAGAACCGAAAGCAAATGATGAGTTTTATGTTTCTGCTACCTGGTGGGAGACTACGAAACTAGGTCCTATGCGGCTTAAAAAAAAAATTGCGAAGCGGGAGTCGAACCGCGGCCTCCGCGACGCGGGACTAAAGGTGCGGCTATTCTACCACTTGGCCACGGCTTCCGAGGCTTCGCCCAGTAGTACGTTCATCATTTTGTAGATACCACGTGAATTTTCACGACAGTGTTACAAAAAACGCTTTTGGGAACAGTGTTACGCCATGAGTGGAGAGTCGAGGTAGGCATCAATCGAAAGCTGAGTCTCCGGACTACATACGCTGCACTGGGTATTACGATAGACGCCGTAGTTTAATCACAGGCACCATTCTTGCCTCGAAAATGGAGCACAAATTTTCGTCGTTTCCATAGGCTTCCATTGCTAAATCTTTAACCGCAGTGGGAACAAAATTCTTACGTGCCATAGAGTGATCACTGTATTTGGCTCGTGTGGATTGTCTTCCAGAACACGTCTGTCACCTGCCTTTTTCGATAATCGACATGCAGCTTTCGTTATTCGCGAAAGACCCGCTCGTTCCATTGAAAATGCACTAGCTTCGTGCCGAGGCCGCTTGGGGCACTTTGGTACGTGTCAACTAAAGCTGGATATGGTTGAATAGGACAGAATTTATTTGAACCCGTATTTAAATCTACGAGACAAAAATCAATGACTCTGCATTTATAGCACTATCCCTATCTGAAAGCGTAATCAAGGCAAAAAAAAGACGCCTGAGTCGTCAATATCGCCGCCCCAGATTTCGTCACGATGGCACCGTCATCATCGGCACGACTCCCTGTGCCGCTACCGGCAGCTCACTGTCTTCAAACCAGCGACGCGCTAAACCTACGCCATCATTGCGTCATGCGTCGCTTTTACGACCAAGCAAGCTTTTGGTGGCACACGTTCCCTGGTATATCAATATTGAAACTTTCAACTGTTTGCCTTCGAATAAATAGCCTTAAGAGGAAGGTTAACTCGGGTTCTCCTATCTAAATTCATGTAAAAGGAGAATACGTTTTCCTGGCAATGCACCAAATTTGGCGAAGTTTGTTGCATTTAAAAGAAAGATTTAAAATCTAGTGACTGTTGGTGTCAAATTTTCGATTTCGGTCATCAATGTTGTTCAAAAACTGACAAAAATAGGAACATTTTCAGAAAACGAAACTATGAAGTTTACAAAGCTGTAACTCAGCACAGAAAAATGATGTACCAAATATGTGAATTGCATCTAATGGTACATATAAAGCGGACAAAATTGATAAGTTATGCATGAATCTCAAAAAGTTTATTAATATGTAAATACAGCTTTTGCGGAACTCTTGTACACAACGTAATAAATTCACGTAACATATCAAATGACATATCAAATTTATCCGCTTTCAATGATCTAGTGCATGCTAGTTACAGAACCGCGATATGGGTTCTTGATTCAGAGCTATTAGCTTGTAAAATTCGTGCTTCTATTCTTTTTTTCAAACTCACGTATTTTTGAAAATCTTTTTAACAAAATTGATGCCCTAAATCTAGATTCCGCTTCCAACAGTCACTAGAATTTAACTTTCTATCTCACATGCAACAAATTTGATTAAAATCGGTCAGGGGTTATCTCAGAAAAACGTTCTTGTGTTTTGCATGTATTTGAGTAGGCCACGTCGGAGTTGGGCCCGAGCTAAAGCTTCCTTTTAAAATCGAAAGCGGACTGGCCACCAGGAACACGCTTACGGAGCCATATTGTTGACATCACAAAAGGCTACGTGTGGTCAGGTTGGCTTCAGAGATTTTCTTTTTCTGCGTCAGTTACGCTTTCCGAGACCGTTTAATTCGAAAATATTTGTTCGCATAGCTCTTACAGAAGCATCTTTAATCAAAATGTCTTCGCTCCGCTAGATAATCTCGAGGACGGGCTCCAAACTACCAATTTTCTTTAGCCATTTAAGATCAATGCTTGTAAATATTGTTACGTGTGAAAAGACACAGATGAAAGAGGCTATTTACAGGCTATTTACACTGGAGCCAAACAGCCAGGCCGGCCCTCGCTCGCGCTAAGGGCAGCGACCAACTTCGTCGTTCTCGCGGTTGTCCATCTTTTGAGCATCGCTCGATAATATCGTAATAATACCCCCCCCCAACCCCTGGTGACAAAAATGCCGTCACGGTGCTGTTAAAGATCCAAGGTGCGTGGAGAGTTGTAGGGCCTGAGTCGGGCGACGTGGACAATGTCACTGGCTGTCACAGCGGAGGACGTAGTGGGCGTGGCTAGAGCGACTTCATAGGGGACATCGGTCACTTGGCGGAGCACGCGATATGGGCCTGCGTAACAGGAAAGAAGTTTTTCGCATAGGCCAACTTTACGCGATGGCGACCAAAGCAACACGAGGGCGCCGGGCACAAAATGGACATCACGATGACGGAGGTCGTAGCGTTGTCTCTGCTTGTCTTGAGACACTTGTAGACGAGCACGCGCAAGTTGGCGAGCATGGTCAGCATGGGCGATTGCATCACGGGCATTATCGCTAGTTGAAGCTGTGGCGGACGGAAGCACAGTGTCCAGTGGTAGCGTCGGTTCTCGGCCATACAAGAGGTAAAACAGGGAAAAGCCAGCAGTTTTGAGACGGGAAGAGTTGTACGCAAAGGTAATGTAAGGTGGAGCGAGGTCCAAGTCACAGTGGTCATCTGAAACGTACTTGCATAGCATGTCTGTAAGGGAGCGGTTCAAACGCTCAGTGAAGCCGTTCGTTTGGGGGTGATAGGACGTGGTAAATTTATGTTGTATTGAGCAGCCACGCGTGATGTCGTCAATGACTTTGGCCAAAAACGTACGGGCACTATCTGTTAGCAATTGACGTGGAGCACCATGCACCAAAATTATATCATGTAGGAGGAAGTCCGCAAAATCAGTTGCTCAACTGGTCGGAAGAGCGCGGGTCACGGCGTAGCGGGTGGCGTAGTCCGCCGCGACTGCAACCCACTTGTTTCCTGATGTAGATTCCGGAAATGGGTCGAGAAGGTCTAAGCCGACACAATGGAAGGCCTCGGCAGGGATGTCGAGCGGCTGCAGGTAACCAGCGGGGAGCTGGGAAGGCTTCTTGCGTCGTAGGCAAAGTTCAAAAGCGGCGACGTAACGTGGTCCGGAACGGGCAAGTCCCGGCCAGAAAAAACGGCGACGTACACGGTCATAGGCTCGAGATACGCCGAGGTGTCCTGCCGTTGGTTCGCGTCGTGAGGCCCTTCTAGAACGGTGGAGCGGAGGTGTTTAGGTATGACAAGTAGGAGCTCAGAGCCGTCCAGGATGAAGGTTACGACGGTACAGGGTAACGTCGTGGAGGACGAAGAGGCGTAGACCAACATCGGCCGGAGAGTGTTCAAAACTGTCGATGAGTGGTCTGATGTAGGCGTCACTACGTTCCTCGTCGGCGAAATGAAGCAGCTGTGGCACAGAGAACACGCAAGCAGCACTGGCAATATTGGAGGAGTCAGAGTCGTCAACAGGGTAACGCGACAAGCTTTCAGCGTCTTGTTGCAGGCGGCCAGACTTGTACACCACGGAATATGAAAATTCTTGTAACCTCAAAGCACATCGACCAAGCCTGCCTGTAGGCTATTTTAGTGATGAGAGCCAGCAGAGAGCATGATGGTCAGTGACTACGGAAAAGGGGCGGCCGTAAAGGTAAGGACGTAACTTCGCAACCGCCCAGACAACAGCAAGGCATTCTCGTTCCGTAATTCTTCGTTCCGTTCCGTAACTTCGAACGGCTGCGGCTGTCTTCCAAACCGGAAACTCTCGGACAGCGCGAGGTTTGTCGGGATCAGGCTGTACTCCGGAAGCGTCAACGAGATGGCCCAGAAGAGTAATTTGGCGCTGGCCAAAACGACATTTGGGCGAGTTAAGTTGGAGGCTCGCCTTTCGAAATATATGAAGTATAGTTGTTAGACGCTCAAGGTGAGTGTCGAACGTTGGTGAGAAGACGATGACGTCGTTGAGGTAGCAGAGGCATGTGGACTATTTGAAACCTTGGAGCAAGGAGTCCATCATACGCTCAAAGGTGGTCGGGGAGTTGCGTAATCCGAATGGCATTACTTTAAGTTGGTATGGGCCATCAGGTGTGATGAACGCGGTTTTTTTCTCTGTCCATATCGTCAACAGCAACCTGCCAGTATCCAGAGCGAAGATCAATAGAAGAGAAATAGCTGGAACCGTTCGGGCAGTCAAGGGCGTTGTCTATACGTGGGAGCAGGTAGACGTCCTTCTTAGTAATGTTGTTGAGATGACGGTAGTCTACACAGAAGTGCCACGTGCCATCCTTCTTCTTAACCAACACCACAGGGGACGCCCAGGGATTCGAAGAAGGCTCAACGATGTTTTTATCTGGCATTTTCACTTCATTTTGAATCACTCGACGTTCCGACGCAGAAACTCGATATGGTCGTCGGTGAATAGGCGTAGCATCGATAGTACGAATCCGATGCTTGACCGTGAGCCAGTGGCCTAAAGATCGAACGTCGAAGTCGAAAATATCTCGGTAGGACGATAATGTTTGGAAAAGGTCTTCAGCCTGCGCAGGGTACAGGTCCGTCGCAACCATTTTCCTTATGTTGAGATCGGCACCCGAGGCTGGCGCGAGGGGCCTGCTAAGCTCACGAGAACCATCGGTCGATAACGCTGCCACGTATTGGTCGCCGAGACAATCAACGGTGGCAAGGCAAATACCTTGCGGTAGAATTTGCTTTGCCAATCCAAAGTTAGACAGGCATACGAGTGCGGTTCCCAGTAATATTAAGTATACTATGAGGCACTGTAACGTCATACCTTATTGGAATGTTGGGCAGAGGAGTGACGAGGTACTCGCCATCAGGAACTGGTGGGAAAGACAACAGTTCAATGTAGGCTATTGACTTTGGCTGCAGGCGAAGAAAGCCAGTGGGATGTAAACGGCAGTGGGGTGCGTCAGAAGGTTCTGCGAGCATCGGCAACTCAAGGCGAAGGGTACTGGAAGAGCAGTCAATAAAAGCAGAATGTCCGGAGAGAAAATCGAGGCTGAGAATGAGGTCGTGGGGGCAATGAGCAATTACGGTGAAGAGGACAGGAGTGTGGCGGCCGGCGATGCTGACGCGTGCCGTACACATGCCGATGATAGGCACAGTACCGCCATCCGCAACGCGGACGACGTGTGCCGACGCTGGGGTGAGGAGCTTGTTCAGTCGTCGTCGGAAGGCAGCACTCATAATTGAAAGATGTGCTCCTGTATCGATGAGTGCCGTGACAGGTTAGCCGTCAACGTCAAGAAGGTTTCGGTTCGTTGGTAATGTGAGCAGAGGATTTGAGGGCAGGGTCGACAACGCAGCTTCACCTCCAGAAGATGCATTGCCTAGTTTTCTGGCTGGATCCGGGAGGCGATAGGCGGCGAAGAGAAGCAACGGGGTTGGGGCGAACGAGACTGATGGCGTCGAGATGAGGGCGAGCGGCTGTACCGAAGGTTCGGAGCAGGAGCATCAGCGGCAGTGGATTCCTGGCGGGTGGTATAGGGAACGGAAGGTCCAATGGTGCGGGAATAAGTGGCAGCGTATGTCTGAGGATGTGGTGGCCATCGGTTGCAGCAGTGGCGAGCGACGTGGCCGATGCGACAGCAGTGGAAGCAGATTAGTCTGTCATCATGGGTGCGCCATTCGGACGGGTTGCGGCGAGATGTGGCAGAAAAGGATTGTTGGGGTCGAGGAGGGCCACTAGAGAACTGGGGAACACTGGTGAGACGTGGAACATACGGAGTTCAGAACCATGTTCTCAAATTCTTGTCTGACGAAGGCCTGAATCATCGCAATGGTGGTTGCTGGCGGATCCGGAGGCGTAGCGGAGAAAGCTGGCGAACAGGCGGCCTCGAGTTCGCGGCGAACAATACGGGTGACGTCGTCAGAGGTGGTGGTCTGACGCGGTCGACCCTCACCTGTCGACGTAGCAGCAGTGTTGGGTAGCCGGGTGATGTGGTGTGTGATACGGCGGCTCTTAGCTTGTTCAAGGCGACGGCATTCTTTTATGATGGCGTCGATAGTCGAGACGTTGCCGAAAACAAGCAAATTGAAAGCGTCGTTGGCGATGCCTTTTAGCACATGCGCCACTTTATCTGCTTCGGACATATGATCGTCAGCTTTGCGGCCTAGAGCCAAGACGTCGAGGATGTATGAAACGTACGGCTCTGTAGATGACTGAACACGAGACGCAAGAGCCTTTCTCGCGGCAACCTTGCGCCCAAAGGGGTCACGGAACAGTTCCCGTAGCTTTTCTTTGAAACTGTCCCAACTGGTGATATCTTCTTTGCGTTTGGTGCCACACGTGTGGAGTGCCGCTGAGATAAAACATTACATTGGCGAGCATAATCGTTGGGTCCCACCTGTTATTAGCACTGGCGTGTTCCTACAGCTTGATTCCTTCGTGAACTTCCTGTGCCTCCAGGCCAGAGAACACATCAGGGTCGTGATGAGGGGCAACCGGGGTGATTGGAGCAGTCGGACAAGCCGAAGCCGTTGCAGAGGCAGGCTCGTCACCGGGAGGCATGGTGACAAGCTCGATGTGCCGACCACTTCGCAGTTCCGTGGCGACGACGGGGATCACTAACCTCCACCAAATGTTACATGTGAAAAGACACAGACGAAAGACATTATTTATAGGCTATTTACACAGGAGCCAGACAGCCAGGCCGACCCTCGCTCGCGCTAAGGCCAGTGACCAACTTCATCGTCGTTCTCGCGGCGGCCCCTCTTTTGAGCATCGCTCGATAATATCGTAATACTATAATTAACGTACCTTCGTTAATTACGCGCACAACGTCTCAACCTATCTGTATCTAGAGGTTGCTAATATGAACACTCGAATTGTCAAATGATCTCACCAATGCTTATATTGGTTAGTATTTTTATTTGGTGCAGTTAAAAACAGCCGGCATATTGATAGTGCAGTAGGCTTCCTATGAAGCAAGTGGGAAAGCATGGACAGGTTTTCTTGGTGCAAATCAAGTTCATGAGCTAAACGCACGTGCCCAGCCGTGCACTTCTGCCTTTACAATGGGTTCTCCTACATTATTCAAGAAGCACCTCAGCGCTACGGTACATCACGGAAGGTGTGCGAGAACATTGTGTGCGCTGCCGATTACATTTCTGAGCGTTGCTGGCATCAGGCTCGATTTCCTGGTGTCATTAGGAATAAAAAGTCGGGGGACGCTTAAGCTTTGTCTTTAAGAGTGGAACGAGATAGCATTCAAAGATCCCCGACTGCTTCTTACTCTTCCCGGCAACTGCAGCTTATGTAACTGTAATCTTTACCGGGAAGCGCTGGCTGCGAACGCTATGCACGAAGGCGAGCATTCTGGCAGAAACTCTTGCGTGGGCCGATGACGGAGGTAGTAGAAAGCAGTGCCAAGGAAATTACATCATTTTCAAGTTTTTAGCGTTGTTTCGAGCTTTTAACATTTCAGTTTTAGAAGAAAGGAAGGAAGGAAAGAAGGAAAAAGAGAAGAGGGCAGGGAGGTGAACCAGAATAATGTCCGGTTGGCTACCCTACACCGGGGCAATCGGAAAGGGGAAAACAAAGATGACAGGGCGAGAGAGGAGGGAAGGAAAGAAAAATGGCTGTGGCTTAGCTAAGGTTAAGCCGAGGATGCGAAGCATACTAGCCTTTATTTTAGTTGTTGAACCACTGTTTAGCCTGGTGAACTGCTGTTGCTTGGCTATATTTGGTTCGGCTAGACGAAGAAACAACTCATGCGTTACTCTGCTTCGCCTTCAAGAGTGGAACGCGACAGCGTTCCCGTCGACCCGCTAAGGGGTGTAAGACAATGGGCTACGGCGCAGCGACTACGCGCCCCGTATTGGACGCGGTGAGCTTCGAGCAACGCAGCGTTCGGCGCTGCAACGAAATGTGCGCCTGAGCAAGCGACGCACGCCTGAGCCTTAGAAACAGCTCGTTTCTAAGGCAACACCGCCTTCACTAGAGGCGCTTTTGTACCGCTTCGAAGCATCGTACTCGTGGCTCAGTGGTAGCGTCTCCGTCTCACACTCCGGAGACCCTGGTTCGATTCCCACCCAGCCCATCTTGCAAGAGTTGAGCCAAAGCCACCTAGAAAAAGCGCCGCTGCTTATATACCGCCGCGACGCCACGAGCGACGGCGCGAGTTGGAGCCCCGTTTCTCCTCTGTCGTGACGTCACGGTGTCACGTGGTATTGAAGGCGACACCGCCGCGCCTGAGGAGCTGGGTTGAGCTCTAGTAATATGCTTCGCATAAAAATATTAGCGGTAAGTTCGCCGATGCGTGTGGTCTAATAGCAGTTGCACTAATAGTCACAGAGGTTCGCACAAGCCCGTCGCCCTCAAGAAGCACAAAAGTGCCTTCACCGCTTTAGCATAAACCCATCCAAGCGATCTTGCGCGCGACAGCGACAAGCGACGCGATGGAGATGGCTGTCGCGTTCGCTGGTCGCCTACAAGTCGCACCTCATGCGAGGGATGACTTCGAGCGACGTCTTCCCAGTGTTGCCGATATGAGGGCAGCAATATAGGCGCCGAAACTAGCGTGACGCGCGCTTTATTAACTTAAGTTGATGTGTTTTACTGTAAAAAGCAACACAAAATATTTCTGAAAGTCTTGCAGTAGGTTCTTATCCTTGCACGTATAAAAACTCAATTGTTTGGTCGTTCCGTGCCACAATCGGAAGTACTTGAGTTATGTACATCCAGTTCCGGCTTCGCGATATAGGCTAGGCGCTCATAGCACTTCCGGGCGACGAGCGACGAATTCTAGATTTGCAGAACCGAGCGATCACGCGACAAGACCAAGCGATCTCTTCACGCGACAGCCCAATCCGTCGCTTGAAGCCGCCGCTCGTCGCTGTCGCGCACGAAATCGCGCTCATGGGGTTTGGCCCTTATGGGCCGACGAGCGATGGGGGCGGTGTTCCAGCGGCACCTGCACGGAAAGCGGCCGATTGTCCAGTTTTTGGAGAGCGTTAGCAAGTTCTCCTTTCTTGGGCACATCGTGGGCAGTGGTGCAACAGGTGCTTGATATTTTCTTCGGTGCCGCAGACCTCGCGTGCTGCACTGTCGGTCACTCCAATTAATGTAGAGTATGCCTTTGTGAAGGCAACGCCTAACCAAAGGCGACAGCGAAGCGTAGCTTCACGTCGAGGAAGTCCGAGTGGAGGTCGGAGTTGCAGTGAGGGGTTTACTCGATGCAGTCGTGTAAGCCTTAGGTTTTAGTAATTTTAATTAAATTATGGGGTTTCTTACTTTCTTTCTGAGGACTCCGGAAATTTTGACCATCTGAGGTTAGTCTTAAGTTCGGCGAGTTCGACTCGGTCAGTGAGAGACTGCGTGCCAGGTGTCGAAGCTGCCTTGCAGCTTCTGTCCTCGAAAGCGGAATTGTAACGCTGTGCTCGTCTTGATGTGATGTGCGAGCAGCGTTATCGACGGAATCATTGCCACTTATTTCACAATGGCCAGGTACCCATTGAAAGACAACCTCGTGACCTTTTTGTTGGACGTGATGGTGAAGTTTCACGATTTCGTATGTCAGCTGTTCATGACAACCACGTCGGAGAACTGACTGCGTGCACTGTAATGCCGGTTTTGAGTCGAACACAGCCCATTTTCTCAGTTTTAGAAGATTTATGATAAAAGGTATGCGCTGTCGACCAAGTAAAGCATGGCATATACACACGCCGAAAATGTACGAAAGTTTTTGCTTACTGATAACGCCGCCGAAGCCGACACGAGATTTTCTGAAACACGGGGCCCTTAACGCTTTCGCGATAAAACAGCTGCCTGGGGAAAGCATTAGGTATATCCTTCAGTACTTTGCAACAGATGGAGCAGCACGGACATGTACGTTAGAATGAAAAGGACTAATGTATTAGGATGGGTGTTTGCGGCATATATTTTGGCTGTCTAATGTTAAGACCTAAAAAAGTAAATACCTAATTTTGTGACAGTAATTGTGGACATATGTAAGGTCACGGAAAATATGAGCTCCAACGCAGTGCCCATGATGGAATTGGCCCCTGGACTACAGGGCTACATTGACACGCGAAATACTGGTTTAATACCTACCAGTAATCTGAAGGTGTTTAGCTCTACAACTTGTGGTATGTCTGCGCCACTGTGCAGTCTTGGGGGCGCCTCTTACCCCGCGCATTATATTTCAGCTAGTATTTGAAGCAGCAGTACATTATTATTTTTTTTTTCATGAGTGAGCTTCCGTTATCGTCTCACCAGTGTTCCAAGGTTATTGCTTTGCTCAAGACGCGCCTGCATGAATTTCAAGTATCCAGAATGTCGTCATGGGTTCAATAGTGAAAGAGAGCTATGCTTGGATTGTTACTTTCTTTTCCAGCGCAAGCTCGCCTTATAATGAGTTATATTCGTGACTCAGTCTGTTGGAGCTGCCTTGTTCTTCACATTACAACTTGACAGTATAGACATGCTACATTGAGTGAATACTGAGAAATGGACTAGGATATTTGTTGCGTGTGCGTTTCCTCATTTATACAAATAATTTATTATTCACAACTGACTTTTTAATCTAAGAAGTTGTAAATGACAGCAACCTGGACACTCACAGATGGTCTCAAGAATAACGGAAATTTAAATGCTTATTATTCTGCTTTCGCCTCATAGCAAGGAACGAAATTTGAAGTAGAAATGTCCTTGGGATAATTAAAAGTCTATCCACTTGAAAACATTTCATCTGAGTTCCCCCTTTGTAGGCATATAGCCACTTGAAAGTGTTTCGTATTGTGCGTCCTTGACGTACATCCAACCTTCAAACAAAGGGTCATTCCGATTTTTTCATTCCGGGACGGCGTGTTACCCTCCTGCCTTTTACTCCGATTCACAACGTGGAAAAAGTTGAAAGTTCTGCGTGAGTAGCGTCTTAGTCCAAACCCACGAGCTACCGTAACTCACCTCGCCTGTATCGATGTCATTTAGGCTTGCATATGAAATGTATCTTTTAAATCTACGCACCAGGAATCCGAGAAAAGCTGCCCTTGACTAGCGCAGCTAGGTTTCTTTCATTTCGTACTTCGTCCTGTGAGAGATGAGGTAGGTCGCCGACCAAAAAAAAGTGAGACATACTAAAGAAAAGGACAGATAAGGAAAGTGCGTAAGGCAAGTTGTTTAACCATGGACGTGCCCGACTGGCTGCCGTACACATGGGGAGGGAAACAATTAATGGTAATTTAGCGGTAGATGCGGGAGAAATGCGGTAAGCATTACGTCGCACCTCTGTGAGGTCCCGGTTCCATGATTTATGCCACGTTTACTAAATTGCAGTGTTGTTCAGTTCCTCACTCGACACACGTCCTGTCTCTTCTAGGAGCCAAGTGTACCCGACGGTAGGCTTTGGAGCATACCACCATGCATGGACCATGGGTGGGACCATGGGCATATATATATATATATATATATATATATATATATATATATATATATATATATATATATATATTGTTGCAGGAAGAAAGCAGGCCCACGAGTATAAAATAATGTATATTTACAACAGATGTATATGGCGTTCAGGCATCTGCCAGACTTCGTCTTCCTCTAGTCTAATTCAACTTCATCCTTCTCTTCACCGTAACATCACCTTCCCCGCGGCCATACAACAGGTAAAATGGTGAAAATCCGGCAGTGTCATGACGGGACGAGTTGTATGCGAAAGTGATGTACGGTAAAGCGACGTCCCAGTCGCGGTGATCGTCGGAAGCGTACATGGCCAGCATTTCAGTTAGCGTGCGGTTGAGTCGCTCGGTGAGGCCGTTCGTTTGAGGGTGGTACGCCGTAGCAATCTGGTGTTCTGTAGAACAGGAGCGGAGAAAATCATCGACGACCTTCGATAGAAAGTAGCGGCCGCGATCCGTAAGCAACTGGCGAGGGGCGCCGTGGTGCAGGATGACGTCGTATAGTAAGAAGTCGGCGACATCTGTAGCGCAGCTGGTTGGTAGCGCTCGTGCGATGGCATATCTCGTGGCATAATCTGTTGCTACAGCAATCCATTTGTTTCCTTTGATGGAAATTGGAAAGGGGCCCAGGAGGTCTAGGCTCAGACGGAAGAAGGGCTCTGTAGGGATATCTATTGGTTGCAGCAAACCAGCGGGAAGCATAGCTGGCATCTTGCGGCGCTGACACAGGTCGCAAGAAGCGACATAACGGGGCACAGAGCGATAAATGCCGGGCCAGAAGAAGCGGCGCCGCAGGCGGTCGTATGTACGAGTGATGCCCAGATGTCCAGCAGTAGGAGCATCGTGAAATTGCTGGAGCACGGCGAGTCGAAGATGCTTGGGAACGACTAGTAGGAGCTCCGAGCCGCCAGGGCGAACGCTACGACGGTATAAAGTTCCATCGCGCAAGGTGAACATCCGGAGGGACGGGTCATTGGGCGAGGAGCTTAGGCGTTCCATAAGTGCTCGAAGAACAGGATCTTTGCGCTGCTCGTCGCCAATGTGGAGGAAGCCGGAGAGGGATAGAACACTGATGTCCGAGTCTGCATCGGTATCGTCCGGTTGATCAATGGGATTGCGGGACAGGCAGTCAGCGTCTTTATGCAGGCGCCCTGACTTATACATAATAGAAAATGTATATTCTTGTAGACGCAATGCCCAACGTGCAAGTCGTCCAGTTGGGTCTTTCAAAGAGGAGAGCAGCAGAGGGCGTGATGATCGGTTACGACGCAGAAGCTCCGACCGAAAAGGTACGGCCGAAATGTTGCGACCACCCATAAGAGCGCGAGACATTCTCTCTCAGTAATGGAGTAATTTCACTCGGCCGTAGAAAGAAGGCGGCTAGCGTAAGCGATGACACGATCTTGGCCCTGTTGACGTTGAGTGAGGACAGCGCCGATGCCATGACCACTCGCGTCAGTTCGTACTTCAGTAGGCGCAGAAGGATCAAAGTGTGACAGAATTGGTGAAGTTGTAAGCCGCTCAATCATGGTAGAGAAGGCTTTCTCCTGCAGTGGTCCCCAAGAGAAAGAGACGTCTTTCTTGAGAAGGTCAGTGAGAGGGTGACCGATGTCGGCAAAATTTTTCACAAATCGCCCAGAAAACTACGGACATCGTTTGCTGAACAAGGGACAGGAAAATTTCGCACGGCGTGAACTTTCTGTGGATCAGGTTGGATTCCGGCGGCGTTTACGAGATGGCCCAGCATGTTAATTTCACGGCGACCGAAATGGCACTTGGAGGAGTTTAGCTGAAGGCCAGCCCTGCGAAACACGGAGAGTATGGTTGTGAGGCGCCGCAGGTGGCTCTCAAAGTTCGGCGAGAACACAATCACATCGTCGAGGTAACAGAGGCATGTAGACCACTTCAAGCCGCGCAAGAGAGAGTCCATCATTCGCTCGAATGTAGCTGGCGCATTGCATAAACCAAAGGGCATGACTTTAAATTGGTACAGACCGTCCGGTCTGACGAAGGCAGTTTTATCGCGGTCCATCTCATCGACGCTAATCTGCCAATAGCTGGAGCGGAGGTCAATTGATGAAAAGTATTGGAATCCGTGAAGGCAGTCAAGAGCGTCATCAATGCGAGGCAGCGGATAAACATCCTTTTTTGTTATCCTGTTGAGGTGACGGTAGTCAACGCAGAAGCGCCACGAGTTGTCTTTTTTCTTTACTAAGACAACCGGTGATGCCCACGGGCTACTGGAAGGTTCAATGATGTTTTTGTCCATCATCCTGTCTACCTCTTTCGGTATGATAGCCCTCTCTGTTGCGGAGACACGATATGGCCGCCTATGAATGGGGCTGGCGTCGCCGCTGTTGATGCGATGCGTGACAACAGATGTCTGGCCAAGTGGACGGTCATCCATATCAAAGATGTCCCGATAAGATGACAGGAGGTGACGAAGAGCTGCTGTTTGCTCGGAAGGAAGGTCAGGGATGATCATCTTAGAAACATTGTCCGCGGGCGTCGAGTACGCAGGAGTGGGTGACAAAGGTCCGTTGGTACTGAGGAAGGATTCAGAGGTCAGAGAAGAAGCCTCAAATTATTCCAAAGGAGTGATATGCGCTATGGCGATACCGTGTGGCAGCACGTGCGACGAAAACCCTAATTGAGGATGGGCACGCGAGTGCAGTTTTCGCGGATCCGGATTAAGGTGCTCGGCAGGGCAATATTGCGCGAAAAAACCACTTCAGTAAGCGGCGACACGACGTACTCGCCATCACGTACGGCAGGACAGGGCGTCAGGAGGACATTTGTAGCCGCTTGTGGAGACAGCCTTGCAAACTCAGCAGAACATAAGCGGTGTGAAGCCCAAGTTGTTGCATCGGCAGGAAGTGGCAGATCCAACTGTACAACACCTGCGGAGCAGTCAATTTGAGCAGAGTGTTTCGAAAGGAAGTCGAGGCCGAGAATTAGGTCGTGCGGACAGTGTTCAAGGACGATAAATAGAACAACGGTATAATGGTCCCCAATGGTCACACGTGCTGTGCAGATTCCAAGGACAGATGAAGTACTCCCATCGGCGACTCGCACAGTGCCCGGTACGGCGGGTGTCAGAACCTTTCTGAGCCTTCGGCGGAGAGCAGCGCTCATAACTGAAAGCTGCGTTCCTGTATGAACCAGAGATCTAACAGGAACGCCATCAACTTCAATGTCCAGTAGGTTTCCACATGTAGGCAGGGTCAACAGAGGATTTGTGGGCCGGGTCGGAGTTCAGCTTCACCTCCGGGAGCTGCACCGCCTAGTTTCCCGATGCGAAGCGACCGGTTGCAGAGGGGGACGAAGAGCGGTGAATGAGAGGCGAACGGGACCTACGACCTTGCGGAGACGGGGAGCGGCTGGATCTTGGTGGAGCACTGTCGGCGTTGATGTTCCTAGTCGGCATATAGGGCGATAAAGTACAATTTTCTGGTACTTGGCGGTAGTGACTCGGAGACGACCATCGAGGAGGCGACGACCAGTGGCTGCGGCAATGACGGGCGATGTGTCCAATGCCGGAGCAATTAAAACAGATAGGTTTATCATCCGCTGTGCGCCAGTCAGTTGGGTTGCGACGGCGTGGCGGAAAGCTTTGCGTCTTGGAGCGAGCGGCCGGATAAATCTGGTAGGTGTTTGTATGGCGGACCGAGCAGAGAGATGGAAGGCCCAAGCTTGCTATTTCCTCCTGAACGACCGCTTGTATAAGGGAGATAGCGGGCACGCTTTCCCGACAGTCGGAACGAACTGGAGCCGGAGCCATGGCCTCAAGCTCACAGCGAACGTTGCGCGTGATATCTTCCGGTCCTGTAGGCTGAACGAAGCGCGGCGGGTCTTCGCAAGAAGATGTCGTGGCGGTATTGGGCAATCGGTCGAAAGTTTTAGTGACGCGGCGGCCCTTCGCTTGTTCGAAGCGCCGGCACTCCTTTATAATTGCATCCACAGTGGCACAATCCTTGCGCATCAGGAGATTGAAGGCACCGTCTGCAATACCTTTCAGTATGTGACCAATCTTGTCTGCCTCGGTCATGTTGTTATCAGCCTTGCGACAGAGGGCCAGCACATCCTGCATGTACATGACATAGGATTCTGTGGACGTCTGAGCGCGGCACGCAAGTTCTTTTTTTGCTGCCAGCTGACGACCGACAGGTCTGCCAAACAGGTCTCGCATTTTTTTCTTTGCAGACATCCCAGCTCGTTAGGTCAGCTTAGTGTGTGTCGTACCATTGCCTCGCAGTTCCTCTTACGTAAAATATCACGTTTGCTAGCATCATTGTTGGATCCCACCTGTTGTTGTCGCACACTCGCTCGTACATCGTAAGCCAGTCCTCGACGTCGGCGTTGTCCGTGCCACAAAATGTCCCTGGGTCCCGCGGATGAGTGAGGATGACCGTTGGCACGGGCTGCTGAGGCATTGTCGCTTGTATCGGTTTATTTGCCCTTGTGGCGGCAGGTAGATGACGTCCGCTGCGAGGTTCCGTGATTGTACCCCGCATCTTCCACCAAAATGTTGCAGGAAGAAAGCAGGCCCACGAGTATAAAATAATGTATATTTACAACAGAGGTATATGGCGTTCAGGCAACTGCCAGACTTCGTCTTCCTCTAGTCTAATTCAACTTCATCCTGCTCTTCACCGTAACAATATATATATATATATATATATATATATATATATATATATATATACTAACATGCCGCGACCGACCAAATTATCCAGCGCTGTTTATTCCCAAGAAAGCAACGCCCCGGCTCACGCGCGAAGAAGTAGAAGAACAGGCAAGATGATGATGACCATGTGCAAATGAAAACGGCGAAGTACGTTAATGATGCTTACAGTAACTTCCCCCCGTCATGGAAGCGGCCAGCCTGGACGCAGATTAGAGATTGTCTAAACGGGTAGCGAAGGGCTTCATCCGCGAGACGTGAACAATTTCGGCATTCCGGCGGCGCCGGTCAGTGACGAAGTGTACTAGGCGGACGAGATAGTTCACTGCAGATGTTTGCTGCACAACGGTGTATGGGCCAATGTAGCGTTGAAGGAACTTCGCACAGATGCCTGGAGTGCGGACTGGAGTCCAAAGCAGGACTTGGTCTCCCGGGTGAAAACGTACGTCTCGGCGTTTCTTGTCGCAGTGACATTTGCGCTCAGCTTGGGTAGCTTCTGTGCTTTGCCGGGCGATTTGACGGCAAAGCACAGAAAAATCTTCTGGAAGCGACGCGTTAGGCGAAGAAGGCGCTAAAAGAATTCTCAGTCCAATATGGTGGAAGGAGATCGTCCATACACAAGGAAGAAAGGGCTGTAGCCGGTAGCCCGTTGAATAGCAGTATTATATGCGAATGTCACAAAAGGAAGAATTTTATCCCAGTCAGTGTGGTCAGGACGGATGTACATGGAAATCATGTCAGACAGCGTACGGTGGAAGGGCTCAGTAAGGCCATTGGTTTGCGTATGATAGGTGCACTCTAAAAACTAGAGAGGGTATCGCAAAAGTGCAGCAGCCCATTTACTCTTCAAGGCGTTGTTTTACTCTCGCAAAATATCGAGTGAAATGCATCGTTCACTCCGTCATCGAGGAGAAAGTGAAATGTGCTTTTCACTCTGCCCTCCAGAGAGAGAGTAGAATGCCCGTTCTACTCTTGCGGCAATAAAGAACAAAACGCAATCTCCGGCTTCAGCTGTAGGAGGCCGGCCCCGAACATGGCAATGTATCACTCTTGCTGAGCAAACGCACCGTTTTGCTTCTAAAATACCAGGCAGCCGCACTTCTAAGGAACGCGTAGCGAGCGCTCTACATCTTACGCGACAGCGTTAAGGAGCTCGTGTCGTAGAAAAGCCGGCGTCGTCGGCGTTGGCGTGAGCGTAAAATGGCGGCAGACAATTTATAATTACGAACAACTTTCAAGATGGGCTGGGTGGGAATCGAACCAGGGTCTCCGGAGTATGAGACGGAGACGCTACCACTCAGCCACGAGTTCGATGCTTCAAAGCGGGACAAAAGCACCTCTAGTGAATGCGGTGTTGCCTTAGAAACGTGCCGTAGAAAGTTATACTGTGGCGTATATCGGTAATTATGAGCATTTAAATTACACAAGTCGCAGTTAAACGCGTAGCGAAGTACGTTTCCGCTACATTTCTTCTGCGCTTGGCACGCACGCAGAGCCATCTTGCGGCAGGCACAGAAGAACCCCTCCTCGCAATGTACGGCGCAGCCCCGACAGCTGGCGCGCCACTCGCCAACGCCTCCCCTTCGTCTCGTTTGTGCGCATTGGGGCCGTGCGGGGACAGGTGCAAGGATGCCCCAATACCCTTGCGTTTAATAAGTTTTCTCGCTCTCTCCCCTTCCAACTTCCAGCGTGCGTCACTCGAACCCTCGTGTTTAGGCGACGCGGGTTCTTTTTCCGCTCACAGCGTGATTCCTAGGTGCAGCGTCCGATGCGTAACGCCTCTGACATGATCGCTGCGCCGTAGCGCGTCTGGTGGGAAAGCGTCCCCTGCGATGTGTGCCGGGCTGCTGGCGAGGAGTCATGCGTGGGCGTGGTGCTCCCAAGCGGGATAGAGGACTATCCCATGGAGGCGTCAGCCCCATCATCACGTCCGCCTTTATAGCGCGTCGCGGCCCGGCTGTCCGCGCCGATCACGACGTTTGGCTCGCGTAGACCGTTTGTCCCTCCGAGACGCCGAGTTCTTTGGTTCGTTCCGCTTACTCAGGCGCACGTTTCGTCTTTGTATGACTCAAGAGCATGCCGAGCGAGTGAGTGGGCGGGGCGAACGGGGTGTGATAACGCTATCGGGTTCCACTCTTGAAGGCGAAGCTTAATCGTCCTCTAATTTTTTCACACGGAGTTGCTCCACCGCGCGCGCGCTCAACACCGCGGAACAGCACAGCACCGGAGAAAGGTGATCCGTCCAGCGAGCTGCAACGAATGTTATCCAAGGGAGGTCATATGTCAGCCATCTCGCATCGTAGGGAAAACACGACAGTGTTCGACATTCATTGGATATAACAACAAATCCTCCACGGTAAGTGAATTCTACCTTAGGTGCACATTCTGCGTATGTGACGTGCTATCGCCAGAAAGTCGTCGCGGCGCTTAGCCGGCACGATTGACAACGGACTAGGCAAACGCGCTGTGTCTCTGAATGTCAATCGAAAAAGCCAGTCGTCACGATAACTGCATGTGGTTTCATCACTTGCCGCTATCCGTAAGAGCATTCGAAATCGCAAACGCTGCCAGAACCATGGCATGTCCAATAAGACGTGAGGCGAGAGAAGGCCTAAAATGGTTTGTTCGCCAGCCCGTGATTCCCAACCTATGCGGAGCATGCTTAGCGTGCATTTTGTGTGTTTGAATTTAGTCAGTTTGGCAGTCTACTGTGTAGGGAACGCTGTTGAATTATAAGGAGTCACATAACAAAAGGGGTCATTTTGCTGGCGGCATGCTTTCGTTATAGATATGCTGCGCGCTTGAGGGTGTCTTGCCCATGGGTAATCTGCGACCACTGAAGTTACGTGCAGCACCAGTGCTAGTTAGAAACTTTGCCGCAGGTATACAGCTGCATGCTGCAAGAGGTCAATGGGGCGCGTTATCTTAAACTTACTGAAAACCATGAGGAATCTATGTTTTATGCTTAATAAAGTACAAACCCCATATAAGTGATGTTGCGTGCGACAGCGTTCCCTCGTCGCCTACAAATCGTTCTCCGCGCGAGCGACGATTTTGAGCGATGCCTCCCCGCTGTTTCCGGTATGAGGGCTGCAAACACGCGTCGAAACTAGCGTGGCGCGTGCTTTGGCAGTTTAAGTTGATGTATTTTACTGTAAAAAGTAGCATAAAATATTTCCGAAGGTCTTGCAGTAGGTTCTTATCCTTGCACGAATAAAAATTCAATCGTTTGCTCGTTCCGCGCGACAATCAGTAGTATATGAGCGATGTACATCCAGTTCCGGCTTAGCGCTATTGGCTAGTCGCTCATAGCCCTTCCGAAAGACGAGCGACGATTTCTAGATTTCCAGAACCGAGCGATCTGTTCAAGCAACGGCCCGTTTTTTCGCTCGGAGCTGTCACTCGTCGCCGTCGCGCAATAAATCGCTCTCATGGTGTTTAGCCCTAAGACTGAACTGTTTTTGCTCATGTATTGAAATGGTGCGATTATACGTCTGATTTTATGTTTCCTGTTGCGGTTTTCGAGTACGGTGCGAATCTGAAAGGGTGCATATGTCTACGAACTCGGTGAATTTTCAAGCTTTCAAGCAGCGAGTTATGCATAAGCATCGAATATAACGGCTGCTGCTGCGCTTTGCATACGCTTATTGTTTTGGACATGCCTGTGCATTTGCTAATATGAGTTGGCGTTTCAGAGTTATGTCATGTGAACAGCTAAATCACCTTTCCTCATTGGTTACAAGCGTAATGTGTGCGTCTTGCTATTGCATGGCAGATAAAAATGTGGTTATCGCTTTAATATTTTTCGTAGAGAAATAAAGTATCAAAATAAATGCATAATGAATCCTTGCCTAATGAATCCTTACCAACTAGCTCAACTTTCTGTCATTCTAATCAAAATAAAATCTTGCTTTAATTGCGGGTTACCAGTCGTCTGTCGTACACAAAACAAAGAGTTGGTCTAATAAACTAATAACTGTGGTCAGTGGCGTAGCCAGCAATATCGTTCGGGGGGGGGGGGGGGGGGGGCTCATGTTGCAGCTCGGCCTCCTCCTTAACAGGAAGCTTTAGCTCGTGTGCTGCTATTTAAATACTTGTGGAAGGGTAATTCGTTTTTCCTCGCAACAACTGCACCAAATTTGACGATGCTTGTTCAATTCAAAATAAAAACTTAAATTCTAGTGACTGTTGGTCTGGAATTTTTCATTTAGGCGGTCAATTCTTTATTAAAAATTGGCCAAAATCGCCAATTTTCAGAAAACGGAAGTATCAAGTTTAAAACTCAGTAACTCAACAATGAAAAATGATAGCACAATTATGCGAATTGCATCTAATAGTACATCTACAGCGGACAAAATAGATATGTTAAACATGAATCTCAAAAAGATTGGTATTATGGAAATACGACTTTTGCAGAACTCTCGTACACAACTTAACCAATTCACGCAAGATACAAATTGACACACCAAATTTGTCCGCATTGACTTTCCTAATAGTTGCCGTTTACAGAACCGAGATATCTGTTCTTGGTACATAGCTATTATTTCGTAAACGTCGTGCTTCTATTTTTTCTAAATTTCTAAATTTCAAAATATTTTATACAGAATTCAGGCCGTAAATCGAAATTCCGCTTCCAACAGACACTATAATTTACCTTCTCTCTCAAATGCAACAAATTTCATTAAAAGCGATTAGCAGGATTATCTCAGAAAAGCGTTTCTGCGTTTTACATGTATTTGAATGAGCCGCGTCGGAGTGGGCCCCAGCTAAAGCTTCCTCTTAAACGATTTGCCTAGGGATCGAATACATGAATAATAACTGTATTGTCATTGCCAAAGATGCTGAAAACGAATTCTTGAGCTCTACGCACTGTCAATACCAGCGAAATATGCATTTTTTTTATAGAATATTATACTCGTATGTGCCAAAAATTGTGCTCAACATAACTGATGTCAATGCTTCCATGTTTTTGCCTTTTCCTAAGTAAAGAAAATATCACACGAGCTTTAGAACTACATCAGTTCGAAACCAGCAAAGCAGTGCATGCCGCTGATATGAAAAATGTAAAGGCCATGAAATGAACTAGTTGAGGACAAATTTGTTAATGGAACTTAGTCATTCAAGAACCATGTTTACATTCTTCTATATATGCAATGGCCAGTGAAAAATCTCCATAACGCTGTCATTTGTTCCAATGTATTACGCAGGAGCAGCTGTCACCGGTCGTGAATCGTGAGTAATTGCACCGAAATTATAGTCGCAACAGAGAGCACGTATAAAAAGCAGAAGTTCTGCAAGCTATACGAGGGTGAGTCAAATGAATGTGAGCCAATGCGAATATATGACAAACGGGGTACTTTATTAAAAAGTAGTCTTCATGAGAATTTAGACATTTGCCCCATTGACTAACGAGTCGCGTGATTCTCGTCTCATGAAACTCCTTAGATTGCTGCTTCAAAAATCTGTAACTGACTCTTTCACGTCATCGTCCGGCACGAATCTAGTTCCGTTTAGCTGTTTTTCGGTTGCCCCAAAATGTGGAAGTCGCAAGGGGACAGGTCTGAGCTGTATGACGGATGTTGCAGGTTTTCCCACTTGAGCTTTGCCAGTTTTGTATTAACCACATCAGCGACGTGGGGACGGGCATTGTCGTGGAACAAGATGACCCAATTCGACAATTTTTCACGTAGTTTGTTCTTGATTGCGACACGCAGGGGTTCCGGCGTTTCACAACATCGGAAAAAATTGATAGTCTCTCAAGATTGAGCAAATTCTATCAGTAATGGCCCCTGGCAATCGAAAAAGAAAGTCAACAACACCTTTCCGTCTAAAATGACGGGCTTTGCGTTCTTTGGCCGTGGTAAATTCGAATGCTTCCACTGTAAGCTTTGCCGTCGTGTTTCAGACTCGTACTAGTGGCACCATGGTTCGTCCCTGATCACAATAGCAAACAAGAAATCGTCATCCTCATTGTGATACCGGATCAGATTAGTCAAAGCAGCACCAAACTTCTCCGTCTTCTGGCGGTGGATCAAAATCTTGGGCATCAATTCCGCACACAAGAGCCGATAACCTAGGTGCTCATGAATTATGGCGTGAACCAAGCCCGGACTGATTTTCACACGCTCTGCCAGTTCATCGATGCTTGTCCTCCATTCTTGTCTCATCAACTCATCAACCTTTGAAATTGTGCGGGATGTGATTGCACGATGGCATTGGCCCGGTCTTGGAATGTCTTTGCAACTTTCCCATTCTTCTTTGAACCGTTTGCTCCCGCGCTTTACAGTTGCCAATGAAATGGAATGTTCAAGGTACACGGCAGCCATACGGCGATTAATTTCTTTTTCGGAAACACCTTTAGCTGTCAAAAACTTCGCGAAACCACGCTGTTCAGCTTTTGTGGTGTCCATTATGTCAGGCAACCATGTTCAACCCGGTGTATGAGCGCCTTAAAGAACATTTATCCTCACACATGCGTACCACTTTTGTAAAGGAGAGATGCCACTCTGCTACGCGCATGCCTCGAGGATAATGAACCATACAATGGGATATACAAATGCGAAGATACAGCTTGATAAAGGGCAAAAAGTGTGACTGGAAACAAAGTTCACTGCAAGTATACACGAAACCTCGCAACAAGATATTTAAAGAAACATATAAGTATCCAAGAAATCTACGTATCTTAGAAAAAGTCGCTGTATATAATGCGTGAAACAAAGCAAATAAACATGCTGCGTGATCAGATTCACAGAATCCCAGATTCCGCCCCAATTCCATCCACTCCCCCCGATGTATCGCGCGCGACGGAAGGCGGCGCGCTTGCTCCCCGCTTTTCTCCTTTGCGCACACACGACTGAGTCACCATCGTCGGCTCCGCCATTCCACCCGCCCCCCCTACGCTTTCACTCGCACATACAGCATGCGGCACGCGGTCACGATGTTATCACCCTTGGACTTTATACGAAACATGAGGGCGACGGCGACGGCAGGAATGCGCCTGGAGTGTCCATATAATTGCTATCGCAATAATATAATAAGAGTATCTGGCAACTGAAGCGTCCCGTGGCTCATTACTTTCCACAAGAGAAGAAGTAACAAAATCGAACTTTGACCATGCGACAATTCGCTGCGCCGCAACAAGGTATTTTTTTTTCCTTCTGTGGGGCGGGGGCACCGAAATGAAAAAACGCATAGGAAAGTATGTTGGCCACAATCGAATGCCTACTGTGGGCACGTAATGTGGCTACGGAAGGAATATCGAAGAAAACATGAGACGCTTGGTCCACTGAGAACCAACCATACGCATACTGCTCGGTATCCTACACCGGCGAGACAAGACTTTCCGGAGAAGTTCTGCAAAAGCGAACGTGGTGCAATCCGTCGAGTCCCCACAGTGATGGCAGTGACCGACCATTGTTTCTTTTTCTCGTCTGCTAGCCAGAAGGTGTCCAAAACTCTGCCAGGCGAAAATCTACTCGTCCAGAGAAAACCGGATGGGGCTGCTTCGCGTTATGTGACTTCGGTGCATGGGCGTTGCCGCGAAATCCAGGCCGAGTTCGCTATCTTCGCGATTCAATGTCTTTTCGAGAGTCAAAAAGATATTCTAGACAAAATCCAGAATGATTTCCGGCGCCGGGGATGGCTTTCATCGGCGGTGCATGGACAGCACGAAAAAATTTCGGGGGGGGGGGGAGCTGAAGCCCCATAAGCCCCCCCCTCCCCCTGGCTACGCCCCTGACTGCGGAATAACTGCAACTTTTACATGCCTTCAAGTATGTAAAATGCTAGAATTCAAACTGCAGCAGTAGTCGAGTCTGTCAAAAATGAACTCCATTGCGTACTTCATAAATGGAAATAAGTTCATGCCTTTTTGTAAGCTTAGATGCAGGCCGCAGTGAACTTTCTTGTTATTATTGAAATGTGGGTAAGCTTGCCATAACAAGCCTTGGTGCCCTTTCTTATAGGCACATCCAGTCATATCCATTGAACTGGAGGACCATATTTTCATCCATACTGAGCATCATTTTTGCAGATATGATCCTCAAATTATGGCTTGAGCAGTGGCACAACTAGAGATGGTGCGGGGGCCGCACTGGGCAGCTGCTTAGGATGTGTCACAAGTGGTGTTTGCGACACACCAGACTAATGATAGACCTATGACATCTGACAGTGACCAGTATTCTATCTATTAGCAGGAGTATTTTGACGTTGGTGCAGGACGAGGATGAACTGTCGGTTATTTCTTTTTTGTTTAAATCTAAAAATTGAAGTTAGCTTAGCAGTTGACTGATGCAGTCATTTAGAAGTTTTGCATGCATTTCAGTAGAAAGACTAAGAGCTAAGACTTTCTTTTAGTGCCATGACCTTGACTGTCTTGATGTTGTTTTGCACCTTGTCCTCATCTTGACTTTTGCACACGATATTTTTTCAGGCACCCGCTTTATATAAGGCAAGAAGGCAACTGCAAGTACACAAGGATGTCAAAGAGCCAGCCCAGCCCGACTTCACGTAATGCAGAGGAACGAACGCCAAAAATTTGGACAAGAAAACTAGAATGTGGGTATATTGAGTGTCCATGTCACTAACTGTCCATAAAATCAAAATAGTGTATGTCACACTAAGATGAAAATTCTCACGTGCTCTAGGCAGTCATCTTAACATGGTATATTTATGTAGTGTCTCTGATGGGAAAGTCAAAATCAAGTATGCTCTCTGGAGACAAACACATAGGGGCAATTGCCATTGAAACGTAAGAAATGTGTTTTAAAAAAAGCTGATTAGTTGTGGGAAGTGACTGCTTTTTGTCTTTCCTCTCGACAGATATATCCGTGTGATAAGAAAATAGTGGTACAATGAAAGTGCATATTTGCTTAGTGACATGATACATGGTTGCAATGACCACGTGCCTGTGTTCACTATAAAAAGCAACAGCTCATGGTTGGTTAGGTGCTTACATAAATTTAACAGCTTTAATAGCTTACATTTACCAGCATGTGAATGCATGTGCGCAAATACAAACCACTGTGGTTCTATATTTTAAATGCTGACATGAAGCAGGCATATTTTCATGTGTTCCTTTTTATCTATTTCTTAGACCTAGTTTTAGAATTTGGCTTCCTTTTAGGTTCCAGAAAAGGGAAGCATTGGGAGAAGAGAATCCCATGTTTAAGAAGTCATTATCGCTTACGTGCATGCTCACGAAGCCAGGTCATCAGAACCGCTCGTGCCTCCCGAAGCGAAAGCAAGGAGCAATTAAGGCCTCTTTGTACACCGTGGTACACACCTTACGTCTTAGAAGCCAGAGAGCCACTTGGAATTGAGTATTATTTTAAAAATGTAATATTGTGGTTTGTCTAATCTACTTTCCAACTAAGTATGCTAGTGAAGGTAGAGATGCGTTCAACGCAAAGAACTGAGAGCATCGGATTAGAACACTTGTTTATCAATTAGTGGATGTGAAGATTTAGTGTTAAGCAAAATCCCCTTAGTTTCATTGCTTTTGTAGACATAATTCTTCTGGACTTAAGATAAAGTGCCCAGTGAGGCGATGTATTAATCTTCCTAGACACAAATGTTTTGTTTTGAAATGAAGATTCTGTGAAGTGCGATAATTTTTCTTACTTTAGCACATCTTAACCGCTTCAGTAAGAAAAAAGCTTTGGTTTCAGGTAGTTGGTTCCCTGTGCAAGTATATGCATAGTCGCATGTAAAATACACGTGCTTAGAAGCGATATGTGAAACAGGATGGTGCCATTCTCAATTTATGTTTTGCTTCTTTGTTTTTTTCTGCACTTCCCTGCCTGTACTTATGCTTACGTTGTCTTTGATGCATCATATTCGTGACATCTGATTTTCGGTCCACATCTGAAGCCATGCTATACTTTAGTTAGATCGCATATTCAACGAGTCACAATAATTGATCATGTAATTATGCAAGCTGCTCCTCAGAAGTATAGCATATTTAGCGTAATGGGAATACAAAGTTACCATATATGACAAGAAATTTGATGCATAAGATTTTCATGCCAATGTTCCTTGCAGTTTTATACTCATTTGCTACACAGTGGATACTGTAAATTTTATTTATTTGTGAGAAAGTGTAACGGATGAAACCCAACAGCACGAGGGAACTACTTTCGTGAGGAGGCCAACCGAATAGGAAATACAATGCGCCTCTGTACCGGTTTTAGACCGGGCCCCCAGGATATTGCTGCAGAACCACGAGAAGACATACTTAGAAACAATGGCGTGCAGCCCATACATGAATAACTTTATGTGAAATATAAGCAAAGCTAGCTAGACCTGCGGCCTCACATGAGAATATACAACACATTTCTAAATGCACAGTACTCTCAGTCAGGAACAACCATACGCTGTACAGGACATTATCAAATGAGCTGCTGTCTTAGAATATGGCGCACGAAAAAAGTTTCTTGCACAATTTATCTACATTACCAGCGCCATGCTTAGCAGCTCATCTGGTAACCTCTGCCATATACGTGCACGCGTTTTGTGCCAGAAATGCGTTTGCTGGCCAGTAATGTGGGCCATATTTCTCTTCGATTATAGTGTCAATACTTTGGGAGTTTGCACACGTTTGTTCTATGTTTAACTTTCCATTGTATATTTTTGAAAAGAAGGAGCCAATTGAAATTAAAGGATATGTCTACACTGTAATACTGATGAAACTTTAGAGAATATGCTTATGTTTTATTACAAGATGTGTTTTAATGTTCATGGACATCATTGTAATCTGATTTTATGTGTTTGCCAGTATGTTTCTCAAATTATTATTCAGTTTGTCTTGTGACTGATCAATAAAGATTTGGTCCTTTTAAGAGAGAAAATGTTTTATTTGAGTAACTCGGCGACTACAGATTACATCCCATTCACCAAGCATAAGTGTAGAAACTGCTTATGAAGGAATCAAACATTCCCCACATGTAAGTATTGCGAATCCCTTCAAACGTGACCATGGATCTGCATCATGCTTTCACACTATTGGGAAGAGTACTAGCACTCTATTCTGAAGGAGTACAAGCCCTCTGTTAGGGGGAGTAGAAGTACTCGGTTTGGAGGAGTAAAAGCACTCGGTCTGGGGGACTACTATTACCCCTGTGGGGAGAGTATTAGCACTCTGCGGAAGAGTACTAGCACTCCCTTCCAGTGGAGTAACAAATCTCTGTCAGAAGGAGTTGACCTACTCTCTCTAAATGAGGGCCGATCTACTCTCAAAAAGAGAGAGAAATATGGAACAAGCAGTTACTCCCTCAAAGAGAGTGCCCGTAAGCCTCTGTTTTTAGGGTGTAGAAGTAGATGTGTGGACGGTATTAGCGGCCCGAAGAACGTCCTCGAGAACTTGGGAAATGAACGCCTTGCCACGGTCACTTGGAAGAACGCGACGATCCCCGTAGCGCAAGAGGATGGAGTACAAGAAAAGGTCGGCGACCTCAGAAGCGGTACCAGATCGCAGAGGGGCAGTCTCGGCATATCTTGTTAAATGGTCGACCGAAGTGACAATCCAACGGTGACCGGAGGGTGTCAACGGCAAGGGACCATATAAATACCTACCAACAAATTCAAAAGGTGCGTCCGGGCAAGGGAGAGGGTGTAGTAAACCGGCAGGAGGGGATGTCGAGCGTTTGCGGTGCTGACATGACGCACAAGAGGCAATGTATTTGGCCACCGTTGTGGATAGGCCAGGTCAGAAGCAGCGGGTCTTGATGCGGTCGTAATTCTTGTGGAAACGTAAGTGGTCAGCTGATATGTCGTCCTGAAGTGCCTCTAATACTCGCAGGTGAAGGCAGCGAGGTAGAACTGGGACCCACCGGTGACCTGTTGGGTGGTAAACATAGCGGTGTAGCCCGCCACCTTGAAGGCGGAATTGTCGAAGTTGGCGTCGCAAGCGGCTGTTGGGTGGTTGGGCGAACCCACTAAGGCGATCCATGAGAGCTCGACAGTAGGAGTCATCCTGCTGAAGCAAGACGAAGTCAGAGCGTGACGAAAGCGTAACTTGGGCCTGGGGCGTTATCGAGAGCTGGTGTGAGGCAGGCGTAGCATCGGAACGACGCGGTGGGGAAGACGACGGTGCGTTACCGGGAGAGAGCGAGAGTGGGCAGCGGGGCAATGTGTCTGCATCATGATGACTTATTCCAGACTTGTACGGTATTGTAGAGTAATATTCCTGCAACTGGATGATCCAGCGTCGTAAGCGTCCTGACATGTTTTTCATTGATGACAGCCAACACAGAGCATGATGGTCGGTGACGATGGTGAAGTTGCGGCCATAAAGGTATGGGCGAAATTTCTGAGCCGAGCAAACGATAGCTAGGCACTCTTGCTCTGTAATGGTGTAGTTCCGCTCAGCTGAGGAAAGTGTTCGACTCGCATATGCTATGACTTGCTCTTTTGAGGCTGCATTACGTTGCAGAAGTACTGCGCCAATACCTTGTGCGCTTGCGTCAGCATGGAGTATGGTGGGGGCTCGATTATCGAAGTGGCGAAGCACTGGTCCAGAAGTCAGATGTCGCTTAAGAGCTTGAAAAGCCGACTCGCAGTCGCTAGTCCGTGTGAAAGAGGCACCGGTAACCAGTAGCTTGTCTAGAGGAGCTGCTATTTCAGCGAAGTATCTTATAAATTGACGAAATTATGACGCCAAGCCGAGGAAACTACGTAGATCTTTCTGTTGCTGGGGGCGAGGAAACTGGAGAAGAGCACTAATCTTTTCGGGGTCTGGCTGGATGCCATCTTTTGAGACGACGTGGCCCGATAGGTTTATTGTCTTACTTGCAAATTTGCATTTCTTTTATTGATCTGGAGACCAGCAATTGCAAGGCATGTGAACTTCGTCTAATCGACGAAGATGTTGTCTAAAGTCAGACGAAAAGATGGCAATATCGTCCAGATAACACAGGCAGGTCTTCCATTCTAGACCACGAAGTACGTTGTCTACCATGCGCTCAAATGTGGCAGGAGCATTACAATGGCCAAAGGCATCACGTTAAATTCATAAAGCCCGTCTGGTGTAGCGAATGCGGTCTTCGTCAGTCTCGTTCATCGGAATTCGCCAATATCCTGATCGATGATCAAGGCTGGAGAAATACTCCGCCCCTTGTAGTGTGTCCAAAGCGTCGTCAATTCGAGGTATTGGATATACGTCCTTGCGTGTGATGCTATTGAGCGCTCGATAATCGACGCAAAAGCGAACGAAGCCATCTTTTTTTCGTTGCAAGAACCACGAGAGAAGCCCATGGGCTAGATGAAGGTCGTATTATTTTCCGCGCAAGCATGTCAGCAACCTGTTGTTCAATGCTCTTTCGTTCGGACGGCGATACACGACAGGGGCGGCGTCGTATTATAGCGGAACAATCGGTTTCGATGCGGTGTGTAGCCGCAGAAGTTTGGCTGAACACAGAGGAACAGCTATCGAAGCAGGCTTTGTGCTTTGCGAAGACCACCAGTAAGGCTTCGGAATGCGCGGCTGTTAGGTCAGAACCAAGAACGGCTGAAGGAGGGACAGAATCATCCAAACCTGAGGTTGGTGCTGGCGATGAAGAAGGGCAAAGCGTGACTATAGAGATAGGTTGAGTGTCGGCGAGGGTTGCCACAGTCATCCCTTTGGGCAGCATCACAGGATCTGGAGTCGTGTTGCAAGCAGACAGAAGGGCGCGGCCACGTGAAAATCGGACGAGACAGGTGGCAATGAGAATTTCGCGAGAAGTACAGCGGGAAGAAGGGGCGACTAGAGCGTCTCCATCGGCTATCTGACAGGATGTTACGGCTACAACGTCTTCGTGACCAGGACGCAGGACGTAGTCTACAGCGATGGCCAAATTCACGCATGAAAGTGAAGAGTCCGTAACAGGTGCAAGCGCTGTATCCGTGATATGGACAACTTCCTCTCTACATGAAATGACGGCTGAAGCAGAATGTAGGAAGTCCCAACCCAGTATAAGTTCATGGATACACGTTGGAAGGATGAGAAACTCAATATGGTTGCGTATGCCATCGATGAGAACACGAGCAGTACACTGTCCGTCGGGGTGAATGAATGCATTATTAGCACCACGCAAAATAAGTCCAAGATAAGGCGTTTTTTACTTTCCGGAGCCGAAACACAGATCACAACGAAGAAAAGAAACGGCGGCACCGGTATCGATGAGAGCTGACACGGGAACACCTTCGACAGTTACAGAAACCATGTTGGCTGGGCGAACAGGAGGAATTTTTGAAGACCGATAGGAAGCAGTTTCCCCTCCAAAAATTGCAACAGTTAGTTTTCCGAGGGCTGGTCGACAAGATGGGAAGTGGGGCGAAGCGGTGATGTAGAGCGCCGGTAAGGCGATGGAGAACGACGTCTGGCCGAACGGGAACTATGAGGACGATTGGGAGCAGCTGGAGGACACGAAGAACGCTGTTGAGGGGACGAGTACGATCCGTGATAGTAGGCGTCTGGACGGCGGGTACGGTCTCTCTCGTGCTCAGCATAGCGTCGTCTTCCATCCTGCTGGCGACAGCGGCAGAAGCGAGATATATGGCCGCGTATACCACAGTAAAAACAAACTGGACGAGGTGGACGCCACTGAGGGTAGGATGGCGCAGCAAGTGCTCTGGTTCCCATCGAAGCCAAATGGTCATAGGCACGGACGTCAGTAGGCACGGAGGTCACGGAAGGTGTGGGTAGCGAAGCAACATCCGGTAGGTGTGGGGCGCACCACCGGAGCAAGATGTGTCGTGGGTGTAGTCATCGCTGTCAACTCTTGCTTTACGACCTCGCGCAAGTCGAAGGTGGGGGTTAGGGCGCAGGCAGCAGGTGGACGCCTCAGGTCTTGGATTTGAAGCTCTTCGCGGATGATGGTGCGGATAAGAGCACGTATATCTGGAGAATGGGGAACCTGAGGATCGCCGCTGTCATGTTGAAGACGAATAGACTGCAGCTCGTCTGGGCGTTGACACGTGGAAGTGATGTCTTCGACAGAAGCCGGATTTTGCACGATTAAGGCGTTGAACGCGATAAGCCCAATGCCTTGGCGAACGCGTTCGGCTTCCGTCATGCTAGGGTTCGCACGGCGACACAGAGCCAAGACATCCTCTATGTATGAGGTTTAAGAATCTTGTGGAAGTTGGAGGCGCGTGCCCAGCTTCTGTTTGGCGACTTCTTCACGGCCAGACGAGGAAGCGAAGATTTGCCGCAGCTTGGAGGTAAACGTGGACCAATCCGCGATGTCGGATACGTGGTTGAAATACCACGTCTTTGCAACACCGGTCAAGTAGAATGCGATGTGCCTCAATTTCTGGGTTTCGTTCCACTTATTGCAAGAACTCACGCAGTCGTAGTGGTCGATCCAATCGTCGACGTCATCGCCTCGGAGTCCCGCAAGGGCAAGGGGATTGCGCTGAGGGCTCGTCATAGTCCAAGAGGGCGCCGCAGGCGGTGTTGTCTGTGTGGTAGGGTTATAGGCGCCGGAAGGGCCGGGGTTGCAAGTGTCCATCGTTGTAGGGGTAGCCGGGCGCAGGCGGCGACCGGAACGTAGCTCCAAGGAGGACGGGAACGCGAGAGTACGTCGGGGTTTTGACGTACCTCCACCACATTATAATGCTGAGACCGACCACATTGTCCAGCGCTGATTATTCCCAAAAAAGGCAACGCCCTAGCTCATGCGCGAAGTACAAAAACAGGAAAGATGATGATGGCTATGTACAAATGAAAACGACGAAGTACGGTAATAGTGCTTACAAATTATATATATATATATATATATATATATATATATATATATATATATATATATATATATATATATATATATATATATACACACACTTTTCTAAGTGGTCCCATCTCCTCTTTACCTCTCCCACGTGACCAGCTCGCCAAACTTCACACGCTTACACTTTTTTCCCACTTTAACAATGCTAATGCTAGGCATTAAAATATAAACGGAGAGATAACGAAAAAGAATGAAGAGGTAGCGAGAGTAAACCCTGCAGAAGAAGGGGAAGGTCCCTGCTGGTTCCTGCTGGCCTCGACTGAGCGACCGTTTTGTTGACCTGCAGTGGTGTTTTGGATAAGTATCGGGCGGTTTCAGGTGTCTCACTAACCTTATTTTAGTTCCTGCTTGAGAGGCATTCCTGGAATCAGCCGTGTTGAGCTGATGTCCACCAGTTCTCCTGGCCAGGCGCGAGCCGCCTGGTCAGCATCCCTGCCACCTAATGAATTGCCTATATATTTATTTTTTCGCAGTGGCGTCAGCACTATTCCTGTGGCGCTTGTGCCTACCAATGGAGGTTCGCTCAGAATCACGAATCCACAGGCTATCCAGAAGGCACTTAAGACCACGTCCAACCACTTCCAGACCATCACTGACGTGCGAGCGTCCGGACGGGGAGCTATAGTGTGCCGTTCACCCGACCAGACCTGTGTTGAAGTCCTCTTGAAATGCACTTCATTCGCTTCCACCCCGGTGAGTGCTTTTATTCCGCCTCACCTTGCGTACACCAAGGGTCTTGTACGGGGCGCAGACTCCCGAATGAGTCCTACTGAAACCCTGGTCAAGCTATCTGCAGCAGGCGTCATTGCTATCTGCCGTTGCAATCGACTGGCAAATAACGAGAGGGTTCCGACAGAATCTGTAATTGCAACGTTTGTGGGCACATCATTTCCATCCGAAATAAAGGTGTGGCATCTTGTGTTCCGTGTAGAGCCGCTTGCGTCACGTCCAATCCAGTGTCAGAATTGTTGGAGATTTGGGCGCAGCGCAGGAGGATGCAAGTCTAGCTTGCGTCGCCGCACCTGTGGGGATGGTCATTCTTCAAGTGAATGCCCTACTCAATCTCAAAAGTGCTGCCTCTGTGGGGGAGAACACCCAGCAGACTATTCGAACTGCTCAGCTCGCGCTCAAGAAACACAAATTCTTGAAATAATGGACCGCCGTCGCTGCTCCCGAAGAGATGCAATTTCAGTTATCAAAGACAGGGCCTTCGGATACTCTGGTGTTACAGTGCGCAACACTCCAAGCATGGATCTTAATCTCTCAGACGCAATTGGCTCTGCTGTGGAAAAAGCAATGGGTAAAGCTATGGATAAATTGATATCCAGTCTCTTTGATTGCTTAGCTCAAATCATTTCAAGTCACATGATGCAAATAATGCCGACCACTAATACACCAATGCAGTCCCCAGTATCTAACGCCACGCCTCGGAAGCATAGCAACGAGGTAGAGACGCTTTCCGCAGTTGCAGAACATTCCACAGACACTGCTTCGCTAGTCCATCTCGGCGAGGATGAACCCTCTTATTCAGACACTGTTAGTGTCACAGATATGGAACTTGACACTCGAGCTCCCAAACGCATGGGGTCCCCAATTTCAAAAACTATGAAACCAAAATCAAAAAAGAGTCAACGATCTCCTGTGCTTACGGAAAGTATTCTAAAGGCGGCAGTTGCCGCTGCTGTGCGTTCAACACCATTGGACAGTTGAAAGTGCTGCAGTGGAGCTGTCGTTCTATATTGTCAGCTTGAATATATTTATCTTGCCTATCTATTCAATTAAATCCAGATATCTTACTTCTTCAAGAAACATGGCTTTCACCAGAGAAAAACTTTCATTTAGAAGGTTTTCGGTCTTTCCGATTAGATCGCGACTCGCGAGGTGAAGGATTAATGATACTTGTTTCCAGTAAAATTTGTCACAAGGCAGAAATTTCTTTTCAAATCACGGACTGCGACTGCAAAATTTTGGCCATAGATTTATGTCTCCCAGGATACCATCCTTTTTCAATTATATATGCTTATTTCCCCACCGGTGTGCAAAGTACACGCCAACTTGATAGGGCTGTGGCTGCCTGTAGAAAAGAATTTTTTTTTGTAGGGGATGTTAATTCGCATCACGTGTCGTGGGGGCTAGAAAGAGATTTGTGTGGTAAGCGACTATGGGAGTGTACAATTGATAGTCACCTTTCATGTTAGAACACCGGACAAGTAACGTTTGCTAGAGGTCCCTTTCGTTTAGTTTTAGATTTAACATTTTGTAGCGCTGGCATCAAGGTTTTGTCGTGGGTAGCGGTTCACTCAGCAACCAACAGCAGCCAACATCTTTCTGTGTCATTTGAAATCAATTGTCCAATAACATCTTTAGAATACCAGGCATGCACATTAGTGGACCATACGAAATTTAAGACTTTCTTGCGTTCTGCCGTTTCAAAACTTGCCAATACCAATGATAAGGAAATCGCTTCAACCATTTGCTCAATTCTAGAGGATTCCCAGAAGCAATCTGAATTTGTCATCTCTTCAGCTAAAGGCACCGCTTGTCGTTGGTGGAATAATGAGTGTACGTGGGACTATAGAAAAAGAAAGGCCGCTTGGAAAATGCTTCTGCATAATCAGTGCCCGACAAATTGGAAAAATTATCAGTTTCACGCTGGTGTATTTAAGCGTACTGTTAATAGAGCCAAACAGGAATACGATATTAGGCATTACGATTATTTATCTAATTCAAAAAATAAACGTGCTTTATTTGCATTCCTCCATGCTAGGAAGGTGCTACCAACACCCTTAACATTAGACTCAATTGTTTTGACCACGCAGGAACTGAGCGCCTCCCTAGAAGAGATTGCCGAAGGCTTAGAAAATTGATTTATGGCCAGGCTTCCGGCAATTCATTCTACATTAGATCATTGGGATGGCTTTACTCCAATTTCTTTAGCTGAACTAAATCAGACTGCACTATGTTTAGCGAATTCAGCCCCTCGCCATGATGGTGTAGCAAATGCAATGTTAAAAATATTGTTACAGGAATCGCCCAACGTGCTTTTAGACCTGGTGAATTATTCAATTAAATATGTTTGGATTCCGTTTCCATGGAAGCTCGCCAAAGTAATATTGATGCTTAAGAAACAAGAAGGAAGGTATGTATTGGAGAACATTAGGCCCATTGCGCTTACATCAAACGTAGTAAAATTCATTGAGAGACTTCTTCACCGTCGTATCATAAAATTTATTAAAGACTGGTTTCAGGGCCGGCTGCTCCATCTGGCATGCCCACGTCGACGTAGAAAGCCGAATACAACTCGCTCGACGTCATAAGCAATACGCTGCCTTAGTGACGCTCGATATCGCTAAAGCATACGACACTGTGGAGCACACTGCATTGATCAATCGGTTAACTTCCCGTGGTGTTCCTGGGTATATAGTAGCGTGGATGCGGTCATTCTTAGGTGAAAGAGAATTCTATTGCTACAAAAGCGGCGTTCCTTCATCTAAGCACAAACAAACGAGAGGCGTACCACAAGGCTCAGTCCTTTCCCCGGTGCTTTTTAATATTCTCATGAGCACACTACCTTGTCATCAAGAAGTAACTACCTATGTTTATGCAGAGGATATTGAGTTGTTTCATCTGCAAACGACATCCACACGCTATACCAACGACTGCAAACTTACCTTTATGCTCTGGAGAGGTGGTTAGATGTTAGTCACTTTACAGTCAATGCCATCAAATGTGCTGTTCTCGTTTTCCCGATATGTGACATTGTGCACATTTCATTGTCTTACCACCTTCAAGACATACCACAGGTGGAATCTGTTAAATACCTCGAAATTATTTATAACGCCTCTCTCAACTGGCGCTCACATAGATCATGTGACTGGAAAAGGTACCCGTGCAATTGGCATATTTCGTAGGCTGAGCAGCCGTCGAATAGCATTGAGAAGAGATACACTCCTAATGATATATCGTATGTACGTTCGCCCTGTATTAGAATTCGGTTGCGTGCTCTTCTCTTTAGCTCCAGCCTACATGTCCCGTCCTCTAATCCTCTTAGGAAGAGAAGCATTACGTCTGTGTTTAGGTCTTCCTAAATTTGTTGCAAATTCTAGTCTTTATCTAGAATCCCGTGTTCCTTCTCTTTCGTGCAGGTTCCGGCTTTCGACGGTGCGGAGTGGAGTGGAGTGGAGTTTTTTTTTTTTATGGCGCAAGGGCCAGGTGTGGCCAAAGAGCGCCATGTCTGTGGTAATGAGTTTGCGGTGTAATTATGATTGCTATGAAGTTGGTGTGAGGTGGCTGTAAAGAGGCCTTAAAATATACGCTCTAAAGTGCGTAAAATCTGTATGATAAAATTATGGCGATGACGTATGACTTGTACTATGAAAATTTAGATGCATATAAAAAGAATGATACGATAGGTAAAATATATCACGATTATAAGAAATGCCAGAGCACTACTGCCTCCTTAGAGCCCTTGAAGCACAAGGGCCTGGAGGCATGTGCTACGCAAAACAATTATCGCAGTGGCATCCTCTCGAGAGAGGAGGCGCTACGAATTCATGGGACTAATAACATGTAAGACGACATCTCTGAGGAAACCAAGCACAGAGTCTGTATTAAAAAGCGGTTCTGGACCGAGAAACATTAGAGGATGAAGAGGAATGTGCTGTCGGTATGCTAATGAAAAATGTTTCTTGCTCTCAGATTCGGCTTCCCGACACTCCAGGAGGACGTGGAGTACGGTCAGCCTCTCCCCGCATCTACCACAGGTTGGAGGCTCACTTCCGGTCAGTAGAAAGTTATGGGTGCCATATGTGTGTCCTATTCTGAGACGACAGAATAAGACATCTGTTCGGCGCGATTTTGTAGTAGAGGGCCAGAATCCTAACTGTGGTTTTATCAGGTGGAGCTTATTATCCGTTTCCGCATCCCACATGTGTTGCCAGTGATCTCGCAGCCTCCTTCGCAAGAAAGGCCTCAGATCTGTGACAGGCACCGCAGCGGTAGGGTTAACCGCTTGCAATGTGATTGACATGGCCATCTCGTCCGCCAGAATGTTACCTTCGATTCCCCTATGGCCAGGGACCCAGCATATTATAATATTCTGGTTAGATGAGTACGCTTTGCACAAGACCGAATATAATTCATTAAATACGGGATTTTTATGTTTGCTGAGTGACATTAAGGCCTTCACGACGCTGAGAGAGTCTGTATAGATCGCCGCTTTTGGAAGTTTCGATTTTCTTATGTGCTTTACAGCAGAGAGTAATGCGTAGGCCTCGGCCGTAAAAATACTTGTTTCCGGATGCAGTACATCGGATTCCGAAAACGATGGGCCGACGGCTGCATAGGATACCCCGGCATTTGACTTCGAAGCGTCTGTGTAGAACTCTGCGCAGGAGTGCTTGTGCTGGAGTTCTAGGAAATGCATTCGGATTTCGGCCTCAGGAGCGTGCTTTGTAACTTTTATAAAGGATATGTCACATTGTATCACCTGCCACTCCCAAGGAGGTAAGAGCTTGGTTAGGTGCATTAAGCGATGCTCGAGGAGTGGGACATGCATTTCATCGCTAAGCTCCTTCACACGCAGCGAGAAAGGCTGTCTTATAGAGGGACGATTGCCGAAAAGTGTAGCGCACGTCATATCAGTAACGGTATCAAAACATGGATGTTCAGGATTAGAGCGTACTTTAAGGAAATATGTATTGCTAATGTATGATCTCTGTAGGTGGAGAGACCATTCATTTGATTCTACATATAGACTTTGTATGGGACTCGTTCTGAAAGCGCCAGTGGCCAATCGGATTCCTAGATGGTGGACAGGATCTAGGATCTTTAGTGCGCTCGGGGCGGCAGAGTTATATACTACAGCACCATAATCCAATCGAGACCGAATTAGGCTCTTGTATAGGTTCATTAAGCACTTCCTATCACTACCCCATGTAGTCTGGGATAGGAGTTTCATTAAGTTCATTGTTTTTAGACATTTTTCTTTCAGATATTTAATGTGTGGAATGAAAGTGAGTCTGTAGTCAAGTATGATACCTAAGAATTTGTGCTGTTTGCTGATAGGTATTCGTTGTCCACACAGTTCTAAGGAAGGATCCGGAACCAGGCCTCTCTTTCTTGTAAAAAGAACACAAGAGCTTTTGTTAGGATTGATCTTAAATCCATTCTTGTCTGCCCACATTGAGACTTTGTTCAGGCCGTGCTGTACCTGTCTCTCGCACACTGCGAGGTTACAGGATTTGAAAGCTATTTGTATGTCGTCCACGTAGACAGAATAAAAGATTGCCGGTGGTAATGAAGCGCGAAGCGTGTTCATCTTCACGATGAAGAGTGTGCAGCTGAGCACGCCTCCTTGCGGTACACCAGTTTCTTGCGTAAAAGGACGCGAAAGTACATTTCCTACTTTTACCCGGAAGGTACGACTGGACAGATAGCTTTCTATTAGGTTAAGCATATTTCCATGGATACCCATTTCTAACAAGTCTCTTAGGATTCCGTAACGCCACGTCGTATCGTACGCCTTCTCCATATCGAGGAATATGGATAAGAAGAATTGTTTGTGTACAAATGCGTCCCGGATATTTGCTTCTACACGTACAAGATGGTCAGTTGTGGAGCGCCCTTCTCGGAAGCCGCACTGATAGGGATCAAGGATTTTGCTCAGTTCAAGGAAATGGATGAGTCGCCGATTAATCATTTTTTCAAACACCTTACAGATGCAACTTGTGAGGGCTATCGGGCGGTAACTTGCCACTGAGGAAGGGTCCTTGCCTTGTTTCAAAACAGGGACCACAATGGCTTCCTTCCATGTGGTTGGAAGGTACCCTGCATCCCAAATGGTGTTGAAAAGTGTGAGTAGTGTAACCTGCGTGTCATTATGTAAGTTTTTGAGCATTTCATACATGATTCTATCAGATCCTGGTGCGGAGCTGTTGCATACGCTCAAGGCAGCTCTCAATTCAGCAATACAAAAAGGATGGTTGTAAGGCTCATTCTCTCGACCTTTTCTTCTTAATGGCTTACGTTCTTCTGTTTCTTTGTATTTGAGAAAGGACTGTGTATAATTTGTTGGACTTGACACGCTCTCAAAATATTCCCCAAGTGAGTCTGCCTGGTCTTGCAGTGTATCGCCCTGTGTGTTTACCAGGGGGAGTGAATGTGTTTGCCGCCCTCTAATCCTATTTACCCTGTTCCATGCTTTGGCCTCATCCCTAAACGAGTTAATACTCGATAAAAATTTCTGCCAACTTTCTCTTCTGGCCTGTCGGCGGGTTCTCCTACCTTGGGATTTTATTTTTTTAAAGTTGACAAGATTCTCAGCGGTGGGAGAACCTCGCAGCAACCCCCACGCCTTGTTCTGATTCTTACGGGCGGTCCGACATTCGCTGTTCCACCATGGTACACGTGGTTTGCATGCCAAACCACTTACTTCGTATATGCATTTTGACGCGGCATCCATTATGAATGCTGTAAGATAATCCACAGCAGCATCAATTTCTAAAGAAGACAGGTCAGCCCATGAGATGCTAGAGAGAGATCGAAATTTCTGCCAGTCGGCTGTGTCTATCTTCCACCTAGGAGCTTGTGGAGGATATTCGTTTTCTTTGGATGTTCTTATCAGTATGGGGAAGTGGTCGCTCCCGTAAGGATTGTTCATAACTTCCCATTGGAGTTCAGGCAGTATACACGGGGAAACTAGGCTGAGGTCAATTGATGAAAATGTTCTGTTGGCGAGAGAATAATATGTGGGTGCCTTCTTATTCAGCAGGCATGCACCAGAAGAGAAGAGGAACTGTTCAACAAGACGACCTCGCGCATCTATACGAGAGTCGCCCCACAGGCTGTTGTGCGCATTGAAGTCGCCAAGAACAACATAGGGTTCTGGCAGTTCATCTATAAAGGACTGAAATTCATGTTTAGTTAATTTGTAATGTGGGGGTATATAAAGCGAGCAAATAGTGATGAGTTTGTTTAGCAGAACAACTCGCACCGCCACTGCTTCAAGGGGCGTTCGAAGCTGTAAAGGTTGACATGCTATACTTTTATGTGTGTCATCGCGATCTTTACGAAACGTAACATACGTACGGAGAAAGTTTGCGTGTCTGGATTTTAAATGTGTTTCCTGTAAACACAGCACTTTTGGATTATGTTTGTGGATGAGTTCTTGCAAATCATCAAGGTTTGTAAGGAGACCTCTAATGTTCCATTGAATGATTTGTGTATCCATATTTAAAATAAATTGGTGCTGTGTTTACGGAAACGGACGGGATGCCTTAGATTACAGAACCCTTTCGAGGCCCTGTAATAGGGGTTTTGTTCTTTCTGGAGCGTTCGAGGGAGCCTCGCCGCTCCTTAGGCGCTTGGTGCGCCTTGAGGATGGGTGTAGTGTCCATTGCCTCTTGTGAGGCGCCGGACACGTGCTCTTGCGAGCGGGAAGATTTCAGAGGGAGTCCCGCCTTGGAGGGCAAGACCCCTGCGCCCACCAGCCCGGAGGTCGATGGGGCTCCCAGAGGGATTTGGCTACGCCGGCCGTTGCCAGCGCAGGAAGGAACCTCGGAAGTTGAGGCAGCCTCGGCTGCGCCCTCCTTCGGGGTCGATGGTTCCTTCTCCTCGGTTGACGGAGCAGCGCTAGCTGCAACCGTCGCGGGGGCAGATGGCGTGACTGCAGACTCACTGCTTGTGGGTCGGACAGCCGCCGGAGGCCGTTGTGACGCTGCCCCCTGACGCGCCACTTCGGCAAAGCTTTTCTTTGGCAGGTATGCAACCCGCCTGCGTGCCTCCTTAAATGAGATATTTTCTTTCACTTTGATCGTTACGATTTCTTTTTCTTTCTTCCAGGATGGGCACGACCGCGAGTACGCGGCGTGCTCCCCATCACAGTTTACACAGTGTAGAGAGTTCTTACATTCTTCAGTTGCGTGTTCAAGGGCACTGCATTTCGCACATGTTTGGCGGCCTCGGCAGCTCTGCGAGCTGTGGCCAAAACGTTGGCATTTGAAACATCTCAAGGGATTTGGCACATACGGTCTTACACGGAGCTTGATGTACCCGGCCTCGATTGATTCGGGCAGGACACTTGAATTGAAAGTGAGAATTAGGTGCTTGGTCGCAATTTCTTTACCCTCGCGCCTTATCTTGATTCTTTTGACATTTATAACATTTTGTTCACTGAAGCCCTCCAAGAGTTCAGCCTCAGTGAGCTCCAGCAAATCATCGTCCGAGACAACGCCGCGGGTGGTATTCATCGTGCGGTGCGGGGTTACTACTACTTGGGTCTCCCCAAATGATACTAGTTTTGACAGTTTCTCAAATTGTTTCAGATCGCGGAGCTCCAAGAGGAGGTCACCGCTAGCCATCCTCGACGCCTTATAACCAGGGCCAAAAACTTCGGTAAGGGTCTTAGATACAAGGAAGGGGGAGATTGTTCGGACTTGTTTAGCTGGTTTTTCTGTGTGGATCACATGAAAACGAGGAAAATTGTGGACTTGGCGTCCGAGAAACTGAAATACTTCTTCGGTGCGCCCTCGTTTCTGAGGGCGATCAGGTAGCTTAGGAAACGCGTTTTCCATAGGTGCAGTTGGGTTTTCGGCCGCGATGCCGACCACCCACCATGGAGCCCAACAGGGGGACGTGACAGAAGTTCCTGCTGGAGAAACCCTGCCAACGCCAGCCGTACATCGCTGCTATAACCAAATACAGCATAACCAAGGCTGGCTAGCTACACAAGGTTAACCCTTGCCGCCGGGAAACTAGGAAGTGAGGAGAAATGATGAGAAGACAGGAAAGATGAAAAAGGCGAGAGAGAAAGACGAAGATTGGAGAGGAGGACAGGAAAAGGCGACTGCCGATTTCCCCCGGGTGGGTCAGTCCGGGGGTGCCGTCTACGTGAAGCAGAGGCCAAAGAGGTGTGTTGCCTCCGCCGGGGGGCCTTAAAGGTCCAAACACCCGGCATCGGCTCAACCTCCAGGATCCCCCTTTCCCCGGACACGGCTAAGCCGCGCACGGCTACACGCGGGAGGGTCCAACCCTCGTGTGCTGGGGTACGTGGTGGCGCAACACACCAAACGCCTGCTTACGCAGACGCCCCTGCGGGGTTTCGACAGTGCAGACGTTCTTAAGGATTTATGAATCACCGCCGCGTCATCCCCAAACAATCTTTATTTCACAACCTGCATTGTTTTTCGGTGTCATCTGGCCCCGACTACATACTCCGCAAATTATATTCGTGCAAAAATTACTTGGCTCTTTGGGCGTGCGCATATGCCATATACTTCCTATTGCCGACAGAGCTGTCGCAACGGATATTAAATTCGATGACATTTTTCCTTATAATGCAAAATTACTTCCACACCGTATTCTAGACGGTATATTACAAGATCGTCTGAAAAACCTTCAAACAAACATTTTAATTGCGACAGATGCTTCACAATGTGAAGAAATGTCAGGTGTAGGAATATTTCGCCAATTCTCGATTGGGCATTTTCTCTACGGCTGCCAGATTTCATACCGATCTTTTTAGCCGAATTCATGGCCATGGTGCTGGCATTACGCAAATTAGGACCATCAATTGCGTCAGCCGTGATAGTCACTGATTCGTTGTCATTGGGCTCATCCCTTACTGCATCTAGTGATTCCCACGTGATGAGGACATTTCATTCATTGGTACCTGGGTACTTGAGAAGCATGCGTTTGATTTGGGTGCCTGGCCATAAAGGACTAATCATAAATGAAATTGCAGACTTTCTAGCCAAGGCATCGTTAAGTGGCCCGATTCTCCTTTGCTGCCCTTTGACTGCTTATGTTACTGCTGCTAGATCTCGCAGGAGTGTCATTATACAGGCTGAAGGAAGGGCAAGACAAACTTGCGACGACAGTACGGACCCTCAAGGAAGGTTACGACAGGATAACGCTACAGATCAACCACATAATGGAGACGATCAACATCCATGGTGCAAGGCTCAACGCGCTAGAAATGGCAGACCACCCGTCTGTGACGTCACAGCCTACTATCACCAAGCTACCTCGGGCGTTGTCGCTCGATAGACATAGCAACAACGTGGCCTCACAAAGGCCACCCAACGCCAACAACAAAGATGGCTGTGCAAACTGAACCGTTTCGCCTTTGGCAATGGAATTGTAGGGGCTACGTCCGCAAGAAGGCCTCCCTGCAACATTACATTCGAGCCAAAAAAGACAAACCCCAAGTCATTCTCCTACAAGAGACAAATACCGCTACACCCTCGCTACCCGGCTATGACGTGACCGCAACGACACCGCAACACAAATGTAGAGGTATCGCCACGTTCGTCAGCAACAAGCTAGCCCACACGACACACAACATTAATCACGACCGCAGCAATTGCGAATTCATTCTCACGGAAGTCTTCCCTAGAGCCAAGAACGCCAAGAGCATATTCATCCTAAACGTTTACAGCAGCCCCAAGCACAGAGCACAAAAATTTAAGCAAATACTACAGCTCGCCCGCAACCGTGCCGGCGACAACCCCGTGATCGTGGCCGGGGACTTCAACGCCTCTAACACGGCCTGGGGATACGTCGCCAGCAGAGCCAAGGGCAAGGACTTACTAAACGACGCCGATGAACTTGACCTAATGCTCATCACGAACGCCGAGTACCCCACAAGAACGGGTAACTCGGTCAACCGCGACACAACGCCAGATCTCACTTTCGTCCGCAACGTTCCAAACTATCAGTGGAACAACCTCTTCGAGGATCTGGGCAGCGATCATCACATTGTTGAGACAACGATTGACTCCCCATCCAGAGAACCCAGAAAAATGACGTACGTCGACTGGGACAAGTTCCGCGAGTTCAGACACGAACGCCGAACAGGCAAAGAATCAATGGAACAATGGACGTCGCAACTAAAGGCCGACATTAAGGCGGCCACGAAGGAAATAGCGACAGATCACCCCGTTCAAAGCATGGACAGCCGGCTGGCTCACATGCTCGAAGCCAAACAATCGCTCACCAGGAGATGGAAAGAACAAAGACAAAATCGACGGCTCAGGAAAAGAATTTCTTCCCTCAACCGGCTGATTGCAGAATATTGCACGCAACTATCTAACCAGCAATGGAACGAGGTGTGCGACGCCGCGGACGGCCGCATCAACAGCGGGACGACGTGGCACCTGCTCAAACATCTTTTAGATGGAACCAAAACCAAAGCGGACCAGGGTCGTACACTGAACAAGATCATGCACGAGGAACTCAAAATTACTACGGAAAATGAGCTCATTGACCGTCTCGCCGACAAGTACCTCCCGCTGGCCAAAAATGCTAGAGGCACGACCGCCGATGCATATCGCGGCAAAGCCTACCCAGAGCTAGATCGGGACTTCTCAACCGAAGAGATACGCACGGCGCTTCAGAACCTAAACAGCAAGTCAGCGCCGGGGCCGGACGGCGTAACTAACAAGGCACTTAGAAACCTCGACGAAACCTCAATCGAAACCCGCACAGAGGAAACCAACAAAATCTGGAGGATTGGAGCACTACCAGAAGACTGGAAAACGGCCCTTATCGTGCTCATCCCAAAGCCTGGCAAGGCGCCCAACATCAATAACCTGAGACCTATCTCGCTGACGTCTTGCGTCGGCAAGGTAGCCAAGCAGGCGGTCCTAAACAGGCTCTCGAAACATCTCGAAGATAAAGATGTCTACCCCGCAGCAATGATCGGCTTTAGACTCGGGCTATCCACCCGAGACGCCATGAAGCTCCTCAATCATCAGATCATTGACGCAGACACGAGAGACGCGAGAGTAATCCTAGGGCTAGACCTCGAAAAGGCATTCGATAATTTATCACATGACTACATACTCGACACGATCTCCAACCTCGACCTCGGCACGAGGCTCTACGCTTATACAAAATCGTTCCTGAGCGACAGAACGGCCACCCTCCGTCTAGGGGAAATCAAGTCCCAGAAATACAAACTCGGAGGCAGGGGCACCCCGCACGGTTCTGTCATCTCTCCGACGCTTTTTAACCTTGCGCTAGCCGGCCTAGGCAAGAAACTGGATCAAATCGAGAACGTCAAATACACGATACACGCCGATGATGTAACGCTCTGGGTCCCCGGAGGTAGCCTGGGATCAATTGAAAGCGCTCTGCAGGAAGCGATCGACGTGATCGACGAATACCTCGCTCCCACCGGCCTGCGATGTTCGCCTGCGAAGTCGGAACTCCTCGTCTACAAACCGTCGAGGAGCGGTCCCAAACCAAAGAACGAAATCAGAGACACACACGTCATTACTCTCAGAACAAAAGACGGAGGAACCATTCCACACGTCAGCAAAATCAGAGTCCTTGGGATGTTCATTGAGAGCAACGGCTCTAACGCCGCGAGAGTGGAGAAGATCGTGACAAAGTCGAATAATGCCTTGAATCTCATACGACGCGTAGCCAACAGACAACACGGCCTTAAGGAAGAAAATCTCCTCAAGCTAACACACGCCTTTGCGCTATGCCACTTCACCTACGAGGCGGCCATGCACAGATGGAAGGTAGCGGAGAAGGACAAACTCAATGTACAACAGAGGAAGCTAGTCAAACTAGCGCTGGGAATCCCCAAGAATACCGAGACAGAGCTCCTGCTGCAACTGGGGGTACATAACACACTAGAAGAAATCGTCGAAGCTCAAGAACGGGCTCAATGGACAAGACTCTCTGGAACCAAACCGGGTAGAGAAATCCTAGCCAAACTAGGTCATGACACCACAGTAATCGAGAATCTATATCAAAGCGTTCCGACGGACACACGCAACTCTTACACGGTTCGCCCACTGCCGCGGAACATGAACCCCGCGCACCATCAACCCAGAAGGCTGGCACGCGGATCGTTCATCCTGCGCGAAATACGTGATAAGAAAATCCTAGCCTGTTTCGTTGACGCGGCACAGTACCCGACCAGGAAGGCCTTCGTTGCCACCACGATCAATAAGCAAGGTCAAGTCACAAACGCTCTCACAGTCAAGACCCACAAGTCCGAGATAGCAGAACAGGTTGCCATCGCACTCGCGCTCACAGACCCGACCATCACCCACGTCTACAGCGATTCACGCTCGGCCGTCAAAGCCTTTCAGAAAGGAGCAGTTGCAAGCCAAGCACTACAAATAATCAATAGATCCACACCGCTGCAGCATCACACCATCTGCTGGTTCCCGGCACACCTCGGAGAGATCGAGGACGCCCCTCGCAATCTTAATGAGATGGCTCACAGGAGCGCGCGAGACCTAACCATCCGCGACGCCACCTATTCTGGTCGCGACCATCCCAGCAAGAATCGGGACCCTCCCTCCACATATAACGAGATCATAAAGCACTTTTATCTAGACCGCAGAATATTCAGCACACCTCACAATAAGCTCACCAGGCCTCAAGCCCTGACGTTCAGAATGCTTCAAACAAACACGTACCCCACGCAGAACAGACTACATCACTACATGCCTGACCTATACAAAACATCATATTGCGAAAATTGCCATAGCACACTAGACGTACATCACTTGCTCTGGCCGTGTGGTCGGACCCACGCAAACAAGGATCAAGACTCTGCCAGGCTACAAGACGCATTACGCAGCACGGATCTGGCGGAGCAGCTCTGGGCTGTCCAGCGAGCCCACGATGCGTCCAGGGAGTTACAACTCCCGGTCCCAACGTGGGAGTAGCCCGCTCTATGGGACCTTGCGCCCCGTAGCTCGCAGGACCTTTCAATAAAGTTACTCCATCCATCCATCCATCCATTATACAGGCAGTATCAGGCTCCGCAATTACCAACTCTGTGGATTGCGGACATCTCCTACACCCTTGGCACAGAATTTTTGCCGAACACGGAAAATTGAAGTGTCCATCACGAGGCTGCGCTGCCGTATACCTGCATTGAACTTCTACCTCCACAGGTCTGGTCTGGTCCCCTCACCATTTTGCTCATTCTGTGGCGAAGCGGAGACAATATACCATTTCTTGTTGTCTTGCAGGCGTTTTTATATTATGAGAAAACGACTACTCGAAATCCCGCTGCGCTCTATTGGTCTAATTTTATCAGTGCATCTGATCCTATCTTTTGGACCCTCCATTATTGGGTTCAGCCACAAAAATGTTTGCTTGGCAATCCAAAATTACCTCATTGAAACCAATCGATTTCCATATTAGACTGATTGTTCTCCCTCCCAACCATAGGTTTCTTTTATTTCTTATTTATTATTGTTAATATTGTGACGCTCTTAGGTGCATAGTGGGTTCACGAATGTGACGCGCTTAGGTGCATAGTGGGTGCACGCCTCAAAAAAAGAGTATGCGGGGGCACCGGAGGGTGGTGAACGAGGACGACGACGTGTGGCTGGCTGGCTGAATCTCGACAGGCGCTCAGTTGACCAAGGCCATCGCTTCTAACTCTACCCGGCTTCAAAGTAACGCCTTTTGTGGGCGTAACAGAGTGGTGGAGGTGCTGGGTACGACAGAACGTACCACGGAGTCGCAACACCTAGAACTTCGCCGGAGCCGTCGTCTTGCCGGTCTCTTGCCAACGACCTTCCCTATGGCTCAGGACGGAGGTGGTCAAATGCCAGCCATAGTTTCACCTTCTCAAAGGTCAGCGCCAGTTGGACCTTTGCGGCACTACATGGAACCACGCTCGTTCGCGGGAAAAGTGGGCGAAGACGTCGACGAGTGGCTGATGCACTACGCAAGGGTGAGCCGCTACAACCGTTGGGATTCTGTCACTCAGCTTGAATATGTTGCACTCTTTCTGAGTGAGACAGCGCTGATGTGGTATGAAAACCACGAAGACTCCCTAACAACGTGGGAGCACTTTGTCGAGGAAATTAAGAAGTGTTTTGGCGACACCCACGCCAAACAGAAACGCGCCGAGAGAACACTTGCTCAAAGAGCTCAAGCTCCTGGAGAAACATGCACTATATACATAGAGGAAATCCTCAAGCTGTGCAAAATCGTACATCCGCAGATGTCCGAGGAAGACAGAGTCGGACATCTCCTCAAAGGAATTGCAGAAGATGTATACAATTTCCTCATAAGTCGGGAACACGCTGATTCCGTATCAGATGTCGTGCGTCATTGCCGTACGTTTGAGACGTTGAAAACACGTCGCATTGTGCCAAAGTTTGGACGCCTGGCGAATGTGACAACCATTGCCAGCGTCGATGAGAGCCCGTCTGCCGATCTTTCGTCTACTATACGGCAGATCGTGCGTGAAGAACTGCTGCGGCACCAGGAACTTGCGCGCGACGTCATACGACAACCTGACGCTTATTACCCGCAACACATGGCGCCTGCCGCACCCTGCGCTTCCTGGCTACCGGCGGTATGTGTCACAGACGTCAACCACAGAGGTGCTCCATGGCCACGTGAGGACACATTTACGCCCGAACACCGACCAGCAGAACACCCTCGCCCCAGCAGGTTTGCACGCAGACCGACCGTTCCTCCTGTGCAGCAGGCTCAGCCGCTCCGCTCTGCTACACGACCCCCCACGGCTGAGCGCTTCGAAGGGCAGTTCATCGATCGTCGTTTACCTGTGTGCTATAGCTGTGGCGACTTGGGTCACATTGCCAGGTACTGCAATCGCCGCCAACCACCGAGGTTCGACCGATCGACGATGTCTAGGCGGTACCGCGCTCCTCTGGGCGAAACATATTCGCCCTCGCACACATATTTAGGAAGCTTGCCTCATCAGCACCCGGAGACGCTACGGAACCGTTCTCCAGCATCCGATCGCAGCTTGACACCACCACCCGCTCCTCGTGTAAGCCGGTCGCCCTCTCCGCGGCGTCGATACCCGTCGCCACCTCCGGAAAACTAGCCAGCGCGGCCGTTGGAGGTGAGGTCGCTGGACAATCTTCGATATCGACAGAGATACCTCCAACCATTTGTATGTTTAAGAATAAGGTGTTTGTATTAATTGACGGGGTTTCATCCATGGCCTTAGTGGACACGGGAGCAACCGTTTCAGTGATGAGTCTTGCGTTTAAAAGCCTCCTAGGACGAAAGGTGATGTTTCGCTGGGACCGTGCCGATACGTTTCGCGGAGTGAGTGGGGGAGTTGTTGTATCCTGTGGGCGTGTGTAATGTAGACGTTACCTTGGGTGGTCAAATATTTAACGCGGAGTTCGCTGTTCTACCTCATTCTACGCATGACGTAATCCTGGGTCTTGATTTTTTGAAACTGTGTGGTGCCACCGTCGACTGCAAAACGGGTGAAATCAGTGTAGGTACGAGCTTTGCTGCGGCGTTTATGGAAGCCCCACCGTATCGTGAAAGTGTGCTTTGTGTATCCCGGGATACAGTTGTGCCTCCGTTATCCGCAACGTGTGTTTCAGTCGCCTGTTTCCCCACCACCGACGGAACGTTTGACGCTACCGTGGAGGCCGTTCACCTGAGTTGCATCAAGAGGAATGTACTGATACCGTATTGCACGCTGTCAGTTGTTCAGGGACGCACCAACTTATGGGCCGTAAACTGTTCCAGTGAACCTGCAATACTACCACAGGGTCTGAAACTTGCCGCCTACCATGAAGATCACGTGCTATCGCTCGCCATCCTTACAGAGGCCCTTGATTCTGCGGATGAGCGCCATTTCGCTAATGTCTGCCCTGCGGCGCACTCCTCATTTCTGACTATGGTAAACAAGTCGCTCAGCACTAAGCAGCGTCACGAAGTGGCGAATATTCTGCTAAAACATGCCCGACTGTTTGACTTCTTCCAGCAAGAGGGACCACCATTGTTTCCTCCTTCTCGTATACACCATCGCATCGATACGGGATCTGCCCAACCGCTGCGACAGAAACCATACAGAGTCTCACCATCGGAACGCAAGGTGATCAATGACCAAGTCCACGAAATGCTAAATAAGAATGTAATCCAAGAATCCTGTAGTCCGTGGGCAGCGCCAGTGATCCTGGTTAGAAAGAAAGATGGCACATGGCGATTTTGTGTTGACTACCGCCGCCTCAACACCATCACTAAAAAGGACGTATATCCTCTTCCGCGTATTGATGATGCTATCGACTGCCTCTCATCAGCGTCTTACTTTTCGTCTATTGACTTGAGGTCGGGGTACTGGCAGATTCCTATGCACGAGGCAGACAAGGAGAAAACGGCATTTGTAACACCAGATGGACTTTTTGAATTTAATGTGATGCCGTTCGGGCTCTGTAATGCGCCTGCAACTTTCGAGCGCTTCATGGACAACATCCTGCGTGGTTTGAAGTGGGAAGTATGCATGTGCTATCTAGATGATGTAGTGATTTTCGGGCGCACGTTCAGTGAGCACAACGCACGTCTCGATCTTGTGCTAGACTGCTTGGACAAAGCGGGTTTGGTGCTCAACTCGAAGAAGTGTCATTTTGGAGAGCGCCAAACACTCGTACTGGGACACCTAGTGGATAAGGACGGTATACGGCCTGATCCAGCGAAGACTACTACGGTGGAAGCCTTCAAGCAACCTCGCCATGTAAAAGAGCTACGCAGTTTCCTAGGGCTTTGCTCGTACTTCCGCCGGTTTATTCGTGGATTTGCCAACATCGCGTATCCGCTGACATGCCTCCTCCAGAAGGGCGTTCCCTTTGAATGGACTCCTGAATGTGAGGCTAGTTTTCGTGAGCTGAAGTCTCGTCTGACGTCTCATCCCATTCTCCGACACTTCGACCATGCGGCTCCCACAGAAGTTCATACGGACGCTAGCGGTATTGGCATCGGCGCCGTCCTTATTCAACGCGTCGACACCAAAGAACACGTCGTCGCCTATGCGAGTCGTTCTTTAAGTAAGTCCGAGCGTAACTACACCGTTACAGAGCAAGAATGTCTTGCAGTTATTTTCGCAGTACAGCGCTTCCGGTCGTACCTGTACGGGCGCCCCTTCACTGTGGTGACAGACCATCATTCTCTCTGCTGGCTGGTTAATCTCCGTGATCCGTCGGGCCGGCTTGCGCGTTGGACACTCCGTTTACAGGAATATAACTTTACGGTTTCTTATAAAAGCGGCCGCCGACACGCCGACGCTGACTGCCTCTCGCGCATGCCGCTTCCAACGACGGACTGCGACGCGGACAACTTCGACTGCTATATCGCATCACTCGAGCCGGGATTTCCTGATATAAATACCTTCAAGGTCGAGCAACAAAAAGACAGAACTTTAGAACCACTGCTCATTACTGCAAGGCAATCAGCACCATCCACTCGTTTCTGTGTTCGTGATGGGGTTCTTTACAAAAAGAACTATTCTACTACAGGCCCACGATATCTTCTGGTGGTCCCGGAGAGTCTCCGTGTCTCCGTCTTGCGCGCTATGCATGACGATCCAACATCTGGACATTTGGGTTCTGCGCGAACTCTCTACCGCCTCCAAGAAAGGTTCTACTGGCCTAAAATGCGCCAGACGACCGCCCAGTATGTGTCCAGCTGCAGCGAGTGTCAACGTTATAAGCGTCCGACGAGTGCTCCTCCTGGTCAACTCCATCCAGTGCCACCCCCCAGCTCTCCCTTTGAGCAAGTTGGCATCGACCTCCTCGGTCCTTTCCCGCGTTCATCCGATGGGAATCGCTGGATTATCGTGTGTGCCGATCACTTGACACGCTACTGTGAGACAGCTGCAATACCATCGGCTACTGCAACCGAAGTGTGTATTTTTCTGCTGCGTTTTGTCATTCTCCGACATGGACCTCCCAGAGTCATCATCAGCGATCGTGGGCGGCAGTTCACTGCAGACGTGGTCGAAGAGATGCTTCGTCTATGTGCTTCAAGGTTTCGACATTCCACCCCGTATCATCCCCAAACAAATGGCCTTACGGAACGCACGAACAGAACTCTTACTAACATGCTGTCCATGTATGTCGAGTCAGATCATAAGAACTGGGACAGCGTGCTACCTTTCATTACGTACGCATTTAACACCTCAAAGCATGAAGTTACGGGCTACAGTCCCTTCTTTCTTCTCTACGCTCGTCCGCCTCGTTATACACTAGACACTATCTTGCCGTTTTCCAGCCACGATAATCTTTGTATATCAGAGACAGTCTGTCTTGCTGAAGAAGCCCGACGACTTGCTTCGTTACGCACTCTTGTTTCACAAGACCGCTCGAAGGCACGCTGCGACCGCCGACGCCGACACGTGATATATGACCCTGGTGATTTAGTGTTGCTCTGGAAACCAACCAGGAAACGTGGACTATGTGAAAAACTGCTGGCCCACTATGTTGGACCCTATGTTATTACGGAGCGCATCAGCGAATTAACCTACCGCATAGCACGTCTCACATCAAATGGCCGACGGTCAGCAAAGACTGAACTTTCGCATGTCGCCCGTTTAAAGCCCTTTATTTCTCGACAGCCTGTTTGACTTGCCCGGCGGGCTTCGTCTGCGCGGAGGGAAATGTGACGCTCTTAGGTGCATAGTGGGTTCACGAATGTGACGCGCTTAGGTGCATAGTGGGTACACGCCTCAAAAAAAGAGTATGCGGGGGCACCGGAGGGTGGTGAACGAGGACGACGACGTGTGGCTGGCTGGCTGAATCTCGACAGGCGCTCAGTTGACCAAGGCCATCGCTTCTAACTCTACCCGGCTTCAAAGTAACGCCTTTTGTGGGCGTAACAATATTATTATTTTATACCTGGTTTTCATCTGATTATTTCCTTTTTTCTCCAAACACAAGACGTTTACTTTTAAACTTCAACGCTCTAATTGTTAACTCCCTTGTTGTTATTATTATTTTTACGCACCTAATTGAACCACCCGATTCTTGGGCAATCCCCCTCTGGGGGTATGTGCCACGGCCACTCAGGACAACAACAACAACAACCCTGCAGTACACACCGTACAGGCACTTTCAAGAAGCACAGTTGGTCTTTTGTGGCATTGTGAATCGAATGATACTTAGACCAAGTTTCCAGGATATTTTTCCCCGAAAGTGGTCTGCCTTCGAACCAGGTAATACGTATTTACTCGATTCTAAGCACCCCCTTTTTTTTCACGATCGCGATGCCCAAAGTGAGGGGGGGACGGTGCTTAGATTCGAAAGATCTACAATGACCCCCCCCCCCTCATTCTTTTCGCTGCGACATCACGATGAGATGGGTGCGAGAAATTACATTTTATTTCGCAAACATTCAAAAGAAAAATCGGAGCAGACAGTGAACCCACCGCTTGTGTAGGATGCTCAGTCACTACCACAGCCACTCGAGTTCGTCGCACCGTTTGAACCGCTGCTCTCGGTATCCCACAGCAGGCCGTGTTCAGTTCCGTCGATGTTATTTGGGATTGAGCACTTCTTAAATGATTTGACCACAACGTCCACTTGGACCCTCTTCCACGCGTCCGGAATCCACTTTGCGATGGTTGATATAGACGCTTTCTGCATCTTTCCCGTCGGCGTCTTCTTCCGCTCAGGGTTTCGCACCCACTCTTCGTACTCCTGTCGGAGATTGGCTTTGAAGGGCTTGTTGACTGAAACGTCGAGGGGTTGCAGCACTGGCGTCATGCCACCCGGAATCACAACCACGTCGCTATTGATGTTCCGAAGCTTTCTCTTTACCTCCGGTGTCAGATGGCCGCGAAACGCGTCCAACAGAAGCATCGACCGCGTGCCTGCAGGTCCGCCGAGCAATGATTCCAGAGTGAGCAAGCGCGTTTGGTGGCCTTGGCTACGCGCTCTTTCTAACAAATAGGGGGGTGCTTAGATTCGCATGCAAACTTTTTTCCTAACTTTTTCGCAAAAATAGAGCGGGGGGGGTGCTTAGAATCGAGGGGTGCTTAGAATCGCGAAAATACGGTAGTTGCTCACGGAGCAGAGTGTTGAGTGTGGATGTAGCACATAAGGGACTCTATACTGTCTCGTCACCCACCGAAAATTGCATGCGCGCTGCTGGACATTCCTGGAAAACTGTATATGCGGCGCCCAGCCATATGCAACATTGCAGCATTGTTTTGCGATGGCAGATTCCAGGAGGGAAGAGAGGATTATTATGGAGATGAGATGTTATCTTCTGTAGCAATTTAGGGTTAAATGAATGAGTGAATGAATTCATTAAAAAAAGTAGAACCGAACGTCAGTGGAAGCACGTCCCCGTACATTGGGAATGGAGCGAGGTACGAAAAGAGAAAAAAGAAAAAGTCCGTATTATGCCTAAGGGCAAGCTTTCAAATAAAAAAAGAGGAAAGAGTCTAGGTGGCAGGCGAAGTCGCAGTTAAGGGTCGGGAGAATATAAGCGGGAATTTCTGAAACCAGTTTAATTTCAGCGTAGATGTGTGATGTCGCAAGCAAATGATTGGAGTCACAGCCTAGCATGCGTCCTTTGCGGCATTATAAGCAACCGCCGTTCTTGGTAATTAACGTTTACCAAATACCAATCTTGGCAATTACTTATTTATCGGCCATACCTCGCCGCGTATCCCTTAGTGACAGGCTCTGTGAACTACAGCTGCGCTGTCGCGACAACTTACGACCATACTGTGACTCTTGCGGTTACGGTTGCCATACTCGTGACCGTTGCGTTTGCGGGAATACTATAAACATCGGTTTACTGCACAAGTTAGAGAACAGACAGTTTAGAACAGCGTTTCTCGCCTTACACCCGTTCAACGCAAGAGCCTTGGCAGTATGTTCGGTGTGCGTCCCTTCAAGACAAAAGAGAGTTATAGCTCAGCGAGCCAGCAGACCAGCGTGCCCAGTGGGTTAGCGTATAGACGCCAGTGCGCATGCATGGTACAACATGGGCAGTGGCGTCTACGCTGGCCCGCTGAGCCCGGTGGCTCAAACACGCGAACGCAAACATAAAAGCGAGTTAGAAGACAACGTGTGCCGTCTCGGGCCTCATGCCAAACATATCCAAGCCAACAATCTATTAGCAACCATGCTGTCGTTTCTATGCAAGGAGGTTATTACTTAAACTTCTGGAGTGCCAGTCCCAGCCGCCGCCTACGGGAGCGCGTGAAGCCGCCGGCGGCCATGTTGCTAGAAGAGCTCCAGCATGTACTACGCGGCCGCGGTGCCCGCGCGGCGCTCGCTGCACTTGCGGTTCCGCGATGAAAGCTAAAATTGAACCCCTTTATTTAAGAAGTATATGATGAATAAATATCAGTCCGCCGTTGTGCGTCGCTGTTGTAGAAAAATAAAATAGGTCATGATGGCGGGTGCGTTGTGTTTAATAAGTAGCGCGAATTGAAAAAGTCATATTTTCTATTTTCATCATTCAGTAACATGCCGAGTGCATCGGCAGTGTGATGCCCTTTCGCCGATACGTGGAGCCGGCGGCCCGTATTGGCAGCAACATGACCTCGAAATACAGTATCCTTATGCCATTTCTTAAAACATCACTATGTGTTTAAATGACTGTTCAAATCACTGATGACGAAGGTGTTGCTGCTTTAAATGTAGGAATGAGGGTTTTTGATTTAAACCTAGAAAACAAGCAAAAAAAATCTCTGGGCAATTTGCTGAGCTAAACTGCGATAGACGAAAGCCTATCTATGACTGCCTCTGTTGCTGTTGTCAGAACTGTTCTGCGAACGGCCGCCGCTGTGGCCGCGAGCATGGGATGCAATCACGGCTATATGGCTGCGAGGTTTCTCGTCGATGTGCGCGCACCCCCCACGCGCATGTCCGCTCTCTCCCACGCACCCACTCGCACAGCGCTACTGGCATGGCGCCTCCTCTCATTGCTCCCCTCGCCGGTGAACACCGCTTTTCTGCGTCCACCACGGACTGTGCCCGGACACTCATGAGCCACTAACGGCTTACGTCCTAATACAATGGTATGAGTCATTTTTCTCCAGCGTTTCAATTTTATCCGGAAAGATTCAGTGAAAGAAAATGTACAATAAAGCTAAGGCTATGATCTGCACGCAGCCGCAAGTCAACATGCGCTCCGATGAGAGTAGCCTGTCGAAGTTAGCCATGTGTTACCTAGCGGCTCAAGCAATCTTCCCTTTTTTTCGTTTCTGCGTCCATTCTGCCTGCGTCAGTGACGAAAACGAGAGGTGGGAAGGCCGATAAATCGAAGGTGGCTAAGGAAAGCGGTACCGTAGTGGTTAGCATGCCCAGCTCCCAAATGTAGAACGCTGCATATACAGGGGCTAAAATCACGTGACTTGTTTGTGAAAACAACTTTCTGTGCTCTCTGGTTACGATGAAGCTCAGAATGAGGCAGCGGCCTGACGACAACGGTCGCCGTTAGCCTAACAGAATAAGCGGGCGTACAAAGCTGCATCTAAAGCCGAAAGTATATTCAGAGGAAATACAGTATGCTCCTATCGATAAAAAAATGTGATGAATACCGAGCACTATTGTTGAACGAGGTTGTAGAACGATAATGTCACCAAAGACAGGGTAGCGCTCCTATCCCGGTAATAAGACGTAATTAGAGGGAATGTACATCAACAGCATGTCAACTAACGTGTAAGTGATACTTCATTAAGGGCGTTGCGTGTTTGTGTTGTGCGTAGCACTAGCGAGTAGTGTAAGAGATGACACTGAAGAGAAAGCGGTGAGCGAAGTCCGCGAAAAGTAGTTGAGGATTGAACGTCAGCGCCGTGTTTAAGAAAGCCTGCGACTTCAGTTACTGAGGACGCAGAAAGGCTTGAGTGGTGGCATACCGCTGCGCATATTTGGTAAGCACAGCGATAGACACACACTTTGCGAAACCAAAAACAGGAAAAGGACCGAGTGAGTTGAAAATTAGATTAATGAGAGAACTCGCCTGGTGTATCAAGAGATTGAAGCATACAATCACGTTAGATGGACGGCCTTTTCAAGCTAAATAGAATATGCCAACCCAAACGAATCAGCGTGGTCATACTTGCGCGACACGCCATGGTTGTCCGCCACCAGGACACCATGGAGTTACGGCAATGGCAGTTTGCACTGGGTGCTTGAGAATAAAAACGAGCACATCAGAGACGTCCGAGGGACGTTTCTGTGGTACGAGATCACATCCTGAAAAAAAAAGCGCTTGCGAACAGGGACATCAGAAAATCGAGTACTACGGCCCTTGCTGATTTTCTTCAGCATGACGTCAACGTTTTATTCAGCGTTTATCTCTGAGAAAATGAGTTCAACGTATGTTTATTTGCATTGCAATGGCGGGCGTAAGGAAAGCATTAGAGGGTGCCTGAGTACTCTGTGTAGGTTACGTACGACAATGATAGCAAGAATACAACATTATGAAATAATATAATTTGAAAACAAGTTCACTTATTATAACAAGGCACTACAAAGGAAGTGCCTCCACAGTATACCTGTGGATGACGCAAATAATGAACATACTGAAAAAAAAGTCTTGTAGGTCTGTAGTAAACTGGATAGACCATTCGCGTCTTTCATCGCGTCACATGTGCACAGTGCTCCCTGGAGCTCTCTGGGCGTCGTTACATGAGCCTCTTTACAGCTGCAAATATCTGTGACCCCCCCCCCCTCAGAAGCATTGCAGAAACTGCAGCGCTTACCGCTCTACTAACATGCAAGTCCTGAGGAGAGCTAAATAGAATGGTAGAGAGGGAGGAAGGAGATGAGGCAGAGAATGGGTAAAACCGGCGCAATCGCGAAAGGAGTGAATAACAGACTTGCCACTCTTCGCTCGCACTTCCCATACAGGAGGGAAGGTCGTGACAGGGAAAAGGTTACGTTAACGAAATGAAGATAAGGAAACGCTACTACTGTAGACACCACAGCAGTTGCGGTCCAAATAGAAGGTACGGTACTGTACGTTTCTGCTATTTTCAAAAACAAACACCATGCAAATTCGTCAAGCGGACTATTGACGCAGGGCGTGCAAATGCAAAGCCGCATTAAATCACCGTAGGGTCTATGCAACATTGAGGAAGCGGTCGCACGTCAAATCAACGCTTCTGTGCGCGCCGCGGTAGCTGTGTGGCTATGGCATCGCCACTACGGCGGACCTCATAATCTTATTATGGTCTTAGCACGTAGAGTCTCATAGTTCTGCCAACACGTCTGCCGCGATGCGATGTGCCATATGAAGCAATGACAATGCCCAACCCTCTCATAATTTATAAACAATGGCGCACAACACCGCCTCAAGCAGACAGGTCTCACTGTTTGTTGTGTACTACCCAGACAAAAAAGCAGTGGTGCACGCAAGGCAACATTTTCCATCAACTCGCTACTCTCGTATTGCACCAAACGCTGAAGAAATTATACATTCGCAGCCAGCATTACCGCTAATTATCGTCAATAAAAGCAAACAACACAAAAGCTTCGCTCACATCGATTTCGACAGTGCGTGGGATCCGCATAATGTTTTAGGCTGTGAACTTATATGCTTAAGATTGGCGCTCATTAATACAATATTTTCATTCGCAGTGAGGAAAAGCGGCTGTAGTGTCCATGGTAGAACGGCTTCAATCCCATGGCCATTACATTATTGCCAACGCCGTGGGATCGTAGTCGTCAAAATAGAATACAAGTGACAAAGAAATCGCGAAGTTGATAAATGACAAGAAGGCAGAAGCTTGCACAAGACCTCACGAAAATAACATGGCTTCTTGAGCAGCTTGGTCAGGGGGCCGTGCTGTTTTAACGTATCTTAAGAAACCCCCAAAATATGAACTGAGGCCGACAAAGCTGCAGGCATTTTGGGAACGGTGAATCCGCTGGAAATCTCGGGACAGGACAAGCTTAAATATAAAAGATGACTTAAAGATTAAAAAAAAACAACGTTGGTAGCCAAAATTCCGGACAAATAAATTGGCTGTTGAACGCGTTCAGCTGAAACCCGATGGTGCGAAATAAGGCGAGAATGTCGGCAAGGTGTTGTAGAGAGATCAGGTAGGTCCTGTGGCCGACGCCAGCGCCCGGCAACTGTCAGCCGACTGCACGTATAAGCGAGGTCATGGTCGTCAGTCGTTACAGGGTGATTCGGGTATAAAAATTTGGGCGCGGACTGTATCGCAATAAATACCATACACTCTACGGTCATTCTTCGACGCCAAGTGCCAATGCTCGTGCCATGACAATGCGAACAAATTGTGTCACGTGCCGACTGTCAGCTTCCTCGAACTGCCAACTTTCTTTACCCACCGTAGTTGCTTAGTGGATGTAGTGTTGGGCTGCTAAGCGCGAGGTCGCGAGATCGAATCCTAGCCGCGGCGGCCGTATTTTGATGGGGGTGAAATGCGAAAACACCCGTGTACTTATATTTAGGTTAAAGCGCCCCAGCTGGTCCAAATTATAACGGAATCCCGCACTACCGCGTGCCTCATAATCAGATCGTGGTTTTGGCACGTAAACCTCCATAATTTATTATTTACCATTCCTTAAGGATATCTTTGGGAGTCGCGCAACTCTTGGATACAAGTGTCAGGAGTTGATCGCGAGGTTTTGAGTATGTGGGTAGCCATTTTGGCGTTCGATATCTGCTAGTCTACATTGCGGCTATATTATACGCCTTGTGAACCGCCTATAGAGGCGCCACTGATAGCCACCTAGCCGGCGCTTCCAACAGTACGCGCGGGAGCAGCAGCAGACGACAACCCTTTGCAGCAAGGATGGCTGAAGTTCGCGGTTGCGATTTCTCCTTTGTTCGGGTGCCAGGCTGCTCGTTCTGCGGTGACAGCTGTAGGGAACACGCTGATCTCTGTGGGAGCGGGTATGAACACGATGCTACCGGTGTTTGGGGTAACATGGTCCGCATACGTGCCAGGTACGTCCCGCAGCCAAACGCTATGAACCCCATTTTACATGAAGTGGAGCTCATGTTAACTAGCCGATAAATTTTGTTGAGTAATGCGATCTCTCAATCGTTTTTTTTTAATTCCACCCTTGCCGTAATGCTGCTTCTGTACCTCAATAATCAGCACCCGTCGTTAGTGCAGACTTATAGCAAACAAATACGCACGGTGCGATGTCTGCATGTGCCGTTGTGATTTTTCTGCCGATGAATACATGTGACATCGCCGAATAAGTGCAGTCGAAGTCGCCTCAAGAAGAGTAATTGCGAATTTATAGATGGAAGCACGTACGCTAGTCGACGAAGTCACCAAACGCACGGGTTAATAAGAGCGCGTGTTAGCGCTGTACAGCCGATGCAAATCTGCTGCCGATGAACTGCCGTTCCCGCTGCAGTTCTTGCAATTTTTAATTCCCCAAGGGAGCTGCTTGAAAACGTACAAAGCTAAAGTCTGACTAACCTTTCAGTACTTTTGTATATTAATAGAGAGAGGAGTCACTTGATATATTTAAAGGCAGAGCAGCGCCAGTCAAAGTAGATGAGCGCTGGCGGCAAGGCCGGGTTTAGTCCTCTGCAGTGTAAGCATAATCAGAAAGAATTCAGTTGAGTACAAAATTCACGTGCAAGAAGGGACTACGTTGTGAAACAAATCGCTCGGCGTGTTAAGTCTGCTCAGGCAGCCTCGAGGTGTGATGACTTCCCGAACGTGGTGCGAACTTTTCAGCGAAAAATGGAACAAGAATACCATATGCAGCAACTAATGGCAATTCTCGCCCTGAACTACTTATTTCCTAAAAATATTTCCAAAAAGAAACACAATATCTAAGATGCCCTCGGGCGAAAAGAATAAAGCTGTTAAAGACGCACTTCCTTGGTATCATTCTGATAAGACACAGCGTGATTTATACCCTTTACAAACGAGGCAGGATGAAGACGTCGCAGTTCAAAAGAATCAACAAGAGCTATGCACTGGGCAACTGGCAACACTTAAGTATGTGCGAAGCCACGCATAAAATAGATGTAAAAACATGAAGTGCGAGGATTTACCGGGCCACACAATACTAACAATTTCAGTTCTTGCAAACTTCAGTAGCTTTAACATACTGTCACGTGGTGGTGACGTAGAAGAACACAGTAGCAATACTGTGAACGAGAAAACTAACTTTTATTGGGCGAACTTGTGCCCACAAAACAGGCTACACTTCTAGCACAACGAAAGCGGCGAACACAGTCGGCGATCGTCGGAAATCTGATCAGCGGGTCAAGCGCGTCGGCTTTTATACAGCAATCATCGAATGTTCCAGATTAAACGTTGGGACCCGCATGCCTTCTAAAATGTTCTACACCATTCGTGTCAAGCGATGAAAATCAGATAACACAACGTTCGGCGACAACAGACAGCGGGTAGAAGCATCGATAACTTTCCAGAAACTTCGGATACATGCAGGCGCGTCCCGCGCTGTGCGATAACATTTGTTCGGCGGCAAAACTTGTCGCCCGATAGAGACAAGTACACGTGTCAATACCCCCCCTCTTAAAAAGCATCGACCCGATGCTGCAAACAAATCAAAGTAATAAGTAAGCACTGATAGCAAAGAATAAAGCAAAATAAAGAAAGTTCGTTAGCGTCCGTAAAATGGTTTCAGACGCACCACGTGGACCACTTCAGGTCGTGCGCGACGTCGCTGTGAATGCGAAATGCCGTCTGGCACGACCTCATAGTCCAGTGCGCCAATACGTCGGATGACCTTGTAGGGTCCGAAATAGCGTCGCAATAGTTTCTCACTCAGTCCCCGTCGGCGTATCGGGGTCCATACCCAAACACGGTCGCCGGGCTGGTACTCGACGAAGCGTCGTCGGAGATTGTAGTGTCGGCTGTCGGTCCTCTGCTGGTTCTTGATTCGCAGGCGGGCGAGCTGTCGGGCTTCTTCGGCGCGCTGGAGATAGGCAGCGACGTCAAGATTCTCTTCGTCCGTTACGTGCGGCAGCATGGCGTCGAGCGTCGTCGTCGGGTCCCTGCCGTAAACCAACTTGAACGGCGTGATCTGTGTTGTTTCTTGCACCGCCGTGTTATAAGCGAATGTTACGTACGGCAGGACGGCATCCCAGGTCTTGTGTTCGACGTCGACGTACATCGCTAGCATGTCGGCGAGGGTCTTATTCAGCCGCTCCGTAAGACCATTCGTCTGCGGGTGGTAAGCCGTTGTCCTCCTGTGCCTTGTCTGACTGTATTTCAGAATGGCTTGGGTGAGCTCCGCTGTAAATGCCGTTCCTCGGTCGGTGATGAGGACTTCTGGGGCGCCATGTCGCAGCAGGATGTTTTCGACAAAGAATTTCGCCACTTCGGCTGCGCTACCTTTCGGCAGTGCTTTTGTTTCAGCGAAGCGGGTGAGGTAGTCCGTCGCCACGACGATCCACTTATTTCCGGTTATTGACGTCGGAAAGGGTCCCAGCAAGTCCATCCCGATCTGCTGGAATGGTCGGCAAGGAGGCTCGATTGGCTGTAGTAATCCGGCTGGCCTTGTCGGCGGTGTCTTGCGTCGCTGACAGTCTCGGCATGTTCTGACATAACGGGTGACGTCGGCGGTCAGGCGCGGCCAATAATACTTTTCTTGTATCCTCGATAGTGTCCGGGAAAATCCGAGGTGTCCAGCGGTCGGATCGTCATGTAGGGCATGCAATACTTCTGGACGAAGTCCTGACGGGACAACAAGAAGGTAATTGGCGCGGACTGGCGAGAAGTTCTTCTTCACGAGTAGACTGTCTTGAAGCGTGAAGGAAGACAATCCGCGCTTAAATGCCCTGGGGACAACGTCGGTGTGCCCTTCCAAATAATCGACGAGGCGTTTAAGTTCCGGGTCCGCTCGTTGTTGTTCAGCGAAGTCTTCCGCGCTTATTATTCCAAGGAAAGCGTCGTCATCCTCGTCATCTTGCGGCGGCGGGTCAATGGGGGCGCGTGATAGGCAATCGGCGTCTGAGTGTTTTCGTCCGGACTTGTATGTTACTGTGATGTCGTATTCTTGTAGTCTGAGGCTCCACCGTGCCAGCCGTCCTGAGGGATCCTTTAAATTCGCTAGCCAACACAAGGCGTGATGGTCGCTGACGACTTTGAATGGCCTGCCATATAGGTAAGGGCGAAATTTCGCTGTAGCCCAAACGATGGCGAGGCATTCCTTTTCGGTTGTAGAATAATTGCCTTCCGCTTTTGACAACGACCGGCTAGCGTAAGCTATCACGTGTTCATGTCCATCTTTTCTCTGGACCAGGACGGCGCCGAGGCCTAGGCTACTGGCGTCAGTGTGGATTTCGGTATCGGCGTGCTCGTCGAAGTGCGCAAGTACGGGCGGCGACTGCATGCGTCGTTTGAGTTCTTGAAATGCCTCGGCCTGCGGCGTTTCCCACTTGAACTCAACATCACATTTAGTTAGACGTGTCAACGGCTCGGCGATGCGTGAAAAGTCCTTGACAAAGCGCCTGTAGTAGGCACACATGCCAAGGAATCTACGCACTGCCTTCTTGTCGGTGGGCTGCGGGAACTTTGCGATGGCAGCTGTTTTCTGGGGGTCGGGGCGTACTCCGGATTTACTGATGACGTGGCCTAGGAACAAAAGCTCGTCGTAAGCGAAGCGGCATTTTTCTGGCTTCAGAGTGAGCCCTGATGACTTGATGGCCTCTAGTACTGTGGCAAGCCGCCTAAGGTGATCGTCGAAATTTCCGGCGAATACAACGACGTCATCCAAGTATACGAGACAGGTCTGCCATTTCAATCCTGCTAAAACCGTGTCCATCACGCGCTGGAACGTTGCAGGCGCCGAGCACAGTCCGAATGGCATAACCTTGAACTCGTAGAGGCCGTCTGGGGTGATGAAGGCGGTCTTTTCGCGATCTCTTTCGTCGACTTCTATTTGCCAATAGCCAGACTTTAGGTCCATGGACGAGAAGTATTTAGCGTTGCAGAGCCGATCCAATGCGTCGTCTATCCGTGGGAGGGGGTATACGTCCTTCTTCGTGATCTTGTTCAGACGACGATAATCGACGCAGAAACGTAGGGTTCCGTCCTTTTTCTTTACCAGAACAACAGGGGATGCCCACGGGCTTTTCGACGGCTGGATGATGTCGTCGCGCAGCATTTCGTCGACTTGTTCTCTTATAGCTTCACGTTCTCGCGCCGAAACTCGGTAAGGGCTCTGACGGAGTGGGCGAGCGCATTCCTCGGTGATTATGCGATGCTTGGCGACTGGTGTTTGACGAAGCCTCGATGACGTCGAAAAGCAGCTTTTGTATCGTCGGAGCAGACTTCTGAGCTGCTGTTGCTTAATCATAGGGAGATTTGGATTAATGTCGTAGTCTGGTTCGGGAACCATGGTCGTCGGGGTAGATGCGGCGGAATCCGAGAGGACAAACGCATTACTTGTTTCCAGAATTTCCTCGATGTACGCGATCGTCGTGCCCTTGTTGATGTGCTTGAACTCCTGGCTGAAGTTTGTCAGCAACACTTCAGTTTTCCCTCCATGCAGTCGAGCGATCCCTCTTGCGACGCAAATTTCATGGTCTAGCAGTAGACGTTGGTCGCCTTCGATGACGCCTTCTACGTCAGCGGGTGTTTCGGTGCTGACTGAAATAACGATGCTGCAGCGAGGCGGGACGCTCACTTGATCTTCGAGCACACTCAAGGCGTGGTGACTACGAGGGTTCTCCGGCGGCATTGCTTTATCTTCCGACAGCGTTACTGACTTCGACTTCAGGTTGATGATTGCGCCGTGTTGGTCCAGGAAGTCCATACCGAGAATGACGTCTCGTGAACACTGTTGGAGGATAACGAAGGTGGCAGGGTAAGTCCGGTCATGAATGGTTATTCTTGCCGTGCAGATCCCAGTCGGCGTGATGAGGTGTCCTCCAGCGGTGCGAATCTGAGGGCCTTCCCATGCGGTCTTAACTTTCTTCAACTGGGCGGCGATGTGTCCACTCATGACGGAGTAATCGGCTCCTGTGTCCACTAAAGCGGTGACTGCGTGGCCGTCGAGAAGCACGTCGAGGTCGGTGGTTCTTTGTCTGGCGTTGCAGTTGGGTCTTGGCGTCGGATCACGGCTGCGTCGTGTTGATCTGAAGCTGGAACGTCGCGTCGTCAAGTCGTCTTTCGTCGGTGTAGTCTTGGCTTCCCGACTTCTTCGGGACGGCGGCGTGTCGTCATTAAGTCGTCGAGATGGTTTCTTCGTCGTCTTCGTCGGCGGCGGAGGATCTTCGTCAGTTCGACGAACAGCAACCGCACCTCCATCGGTTGCTGCTTTTAGTTTTCCGGGTATGGGCTCGCAGAGCGGCCCCGGGCTGGGCCAGTGTATGGACGGCGCTGCGGCGACAGGTAGCGGCCTGGTGACGGCGAACGGGAAGCTCGTCGAGGGCTCCACTGAGTGGCGGCGAGGTAGTCGGCGATATCGCGAGGTCGTTCGCCAATCTGTGGCCGCGGCGCATTAACGGCGAAACCTCGCAGTCCCATCTCCCGGTATGGGCATCGGCGGTAGATGTGCCCCGCTTCTCCGCAGTGGTAGCAGAGCGGGCGGTGGTCAGGAGCGCGCCAAATGTCCGTCTTCCTCGCGTAGGTCCGCTGGGCGACGGGTGGTCGTGCTGGCGCTGGCGGCGGCGGACGACGGAACTGCGGCGTGACAGGGCCCTGGCGCGGTCGCGGAGGGGGACCGTGACGGCGTGCGACGGCGGCGTAGGTCATCGCTTGCGGCTCAGGCTGGGGCGATACAGGGGCTACTCCAAGTTGTTGTTGGAGCTCTTCACGCACGGCGTCGGCAATCGAAGCCACTTGAGGCTGTGATGGTGGGAACAGCTTTTGTAGCTCCTCCCGCACGACCGCTCGGATAGCCTCGCGCAGGTCGTCGGCGGCCAGTGATTGAATTCCGGCGTAGTTCGTCGAGTTTGTGCGGCGGTCGAATTGCCGGTTTCGGATCTCGAGTGTCTTCTCGATGCTGGTGGCCTCGCGAAGAAACTCGTCCACGGTCTTCGGTGGGCTTCGTACCATTCCGGCAAAAAGTTCCTCCTTCACACCACGCATCAGCAGGCGGACTTTCTTCTCCTCGGGCATTTCAGGGTCGGCGTGGCGGAAGAGACGGCTCATTTCTTCCGTGTAGATCGCGGTCGTCTCATTAGGTAGCTGCACCCGGGTTTCTAATAGCGCTTGGGCTCGTTCTCGGCGTACGACGCTTGCGAACGTCTGCAGGAAGCCGCTTCGGAAAAGTTCCCAGGTCGTTAAGGTGGCTTCTCGGTTCTCGAACCACGTCCTGGCCGCGTCTTCCAAAGCGAAGAAGACATATCGCAGTTTGTCGTCGCTGTTCCAGTTGTTAAAGGTAGCGACTCTCTCGTACGTCTCGAGCCAGCTTTCCGGGTCCTCGAAAGTTGAACCGCGGAACGTCGGAGGCTCCCTGGGCTGCTGCAGCACGACGGGTGACGCTGGGGCTGCCATTGGGGTGGACGTGGTGGCCATCTTCCTAGTCGTCTCAGGCAAAAGTCCGTGCTCCGGGGGCAGTCCTTGCAGCCTGCGGCTACCTCGCTGGTTCTTGGCGACGTTGGTGTCTTCCGAGTGAGGGCTTGGGTCACGGCTTTGTGGGGGCGTCCGGTACATGAACGCAAAGCACCTCCACCAGATGTCACGTGGTGGTGACGTAGAAGAACACAGTAGCAATACTGTGAACGAGAAAACTAACTTTTATTGGGCGAACTTGTGCCCACAAAACAGGCTACACTTCTAGCACAACGAAAGCGGCGAACACAGTCGGCGATCGTCGGAAATCTGATCAGCGGGTCAAGCGCGTCGGCTTTTATACAGCAATCATCGAATGTTCCAGATTAAACGTTGGGACCCGCATGCCTTCTAAAATGTTCTACACCATTCGTGTCAAGCGATGAAAATCAGATAACACAACGTTCGGCGACAACAGACAGCGGGTAGAAGCATCGATAACTTTCCAGAAACTTCGGATACATGCAGGCGCGTCCCGCGCTGTGCGATAACATTTGTTCGGCGGCAAAACTTGTCGCCCGATAGAGACAAGTACACGTGTCAATACAACACAATGCGCTCGTGCAGTCGTCCTGCCTAGCTAGCGCAACGCGGTAAAGAAGCGGAAAACAATATAAGCGGCAAACGGCATTCCGAACATTAGCGAAATGCCTTTAAACCACATGCTACAAACGAACTTCGTCGCTTCCGCGTCTATGATCGAGTGGAAAGAAACACCGACGACACAAAGGAAAGGCTGAGAACAAGAAATTTCCCCGCCGAAGCGACGGTCCATTTTTGCCGTTGCCACCGCTGATGAGGCTTTTCGGGGAATGATTAGAACCGTATCGCCAGCACGTTTTCGCCGGTATTTCAGCCCCCCCCTACGCTGCAACAATTCTTCTTCGACGTTCCTTGAAGCTTTGGCCACCCCACACATGCGAAGGGTGCTGCCTATTTTGCTCTGAAAGCGTGAATAAGACAGAGAAGCACTATCCACGAAGCTACGGCGCGCGCCGGGCTCCCGTGTGTTCTGCGCAAGGCCGCCACCAGTGGCGCTCACACAGCTTGTGCAGATACCGACACGTGTCACCTCCAGTTCCAGCACCACACTTGACCTTGATTTTGTTTCTCAAGCCATCCATGAAAAGGGCCCTTCCGTGGAAGTTTTACCCGGAATATCCGACCACAAGATTATTCGCTTCAAATGTAACTTTGCGTTAGCAAGGTCGCGCGAACCTATGAAAGAATTCTTAGATTTCAATAACGCCGAAGACGAAAGCATTCTCGACTACTTAGAACAAGATTTTGACATTTTTTGCCAAAAACAAAGACAGGGTTTCCTAGGCGTCAGTGAGCTGTGGCTGCACTTTAAGAGCGCCGTGCACGAATGCATAAAGAAATACGCTCCTAAAAAGCGAGAAAAGGTCAACCGAAAAAGCCCGTGGATTACTCATAAAATCCTGCTCTTAAAGCGTCGATTAAACCGATTATAATGCTATCGGTCAAGCCACTCTATTCTGGCGTCACTCCGAGCAAATCTTAGATCCGAATTAAAATTAAGTATATACCATTTCTTTAATGTCAGAATGCGCAACTTTCTAAAAAACAACCCAAGCAAGTTTTGGATGCATATATCGAAGCGGAACAGCCTTGTAGACAAGAAAAAATTGAATGATGTCGAAGTTACCGACACTCAGCGCATTGCGGAAGTTTTTAACACATTTTTTTCGACAGCATTTTTACGTGCACCCACCCAGGAAGCTCATTGCGTTGGTCTCGAGCTTCCAGATCTTGTCATATCTGAGGAAGACATATTTTCGTCACTCCTAAACTTAGATCCAAAACAATCCGCAGGTACTGACAACATACCTAATGCTTTTCTTAATCGGTTCGCCGAATGGTCCGCGTAATACCTGTTCATAATATTTAACGCAAGTTTAAACGAAGGGGATCTGCCTAACGACTGGAATGTCGCCAGAGTAGTCCCAGTCCACAAAAAAGGGAGACAAGCTTAATGTAGAAAATTACAGACCTATATCTCTACTCTGCACCTATTCTAAGGTAATGGAACACTTTATTTCTAAGCATTTAGGTTCCTTTTCTGAAAATGATGACTTCTTTAGTGAGAGTTAGCACAGATTCAGGCGTAGCTTTTCGACCACTACGCAGTTACTTCATATGATCGAGTAACGAAATACTGGCAATCTTGGACCGAGGTGGGCAGGTAGACATTCTTTTTTTAGATTTCTAGAAAGCCTTCCATCGGGTTTCACACAAAAAATGATGATACACCTAAACAGCATCGTACACAGCGAACAAATTTTGCGTTGGCTTGATTCGTACTTGACGCAATTTGTCAGCAAAGGTGCTTCGAATTCATCGCTCGCGCCTCTACTTTCGGGGGTTCCACAGGGCTCGGTTTTAGGATCACTTCTTTTTCTTATTTACCTAAATGACCTGGCTTGCAAATTTTCCGTGCGGTGCCGCTTTCTTGCAGACGACTGCATTATTTATTCGAGCATTCAATCTATGGATGACCAATCTAGCTTAACTGACTATCTGTGCCCACCACTGGTGTGTCCAGTGGCATATGGCTCTAAACAGCTCGAAATGCGCGCACATGGTTATTACACGTAAAGAAATCCGCTAATTTGCACCTACAAGGTGCAAATTGCACCTACACCTCGATTTGCACCTACAAGGTGCAAATTGCACCTACACCTCGATTTGCACCTACATTGCACCTACATCTCGATTTGGAGCTGCTGCGGTAGCCAATGAGTGCGGATAGCAAAGTCGCTAGGGAAATAATTGGGGGCACCTTAACGAAATCGACAAGTCAAAATCAAAACCCGTCCACGATGGCGTCTCTCGTAGACGCTGTGCGATGTTCGAAAGTTAAGATGATGTGCCGACTCAAGAAAGGCTGCTGCGGGGTGCTTCCGACGATTACCCGAGCTTGTTTACTCCTCAGTATAAAAAAAAGGAAAAGAAAAAGAAGAACCGTATCAAATGCTCAGAATCAATCGTCGATCGTCGCGACTAAACGCTCTCAAAATGGTGAGTCATTTCCAAGGGACGAGCGGCTACGCTTTACCAAGAATACTGATAACGCCGGCGGGACAAGCATTGTGGCGAAGTTCAATACGTAGGGGTAGCTTTTAATTATATTATTTTTGTTTTGTTGACATCATCACGCATCACCGCGGGAAGTTTGAAAAGTCAAAGTCAGTACGCCACGTCGTGGCACTCACTCGAACCTCGTGTCCAGAAAAGCTGGATACGTTCTAACCACTCTTCCACGTCTTCGAACGAGTCGCCATGGAATGTTGTCGGCTTGCGAGGCTGGCTTACGACCAGCTGTGCCCGCGTTACCTGGCTAGTCATTGTGGCGGCGTCCTTTGTCCGAGTTTCCCTTGGCGTGAAGACAAGAGGGCCGAATTCGGGAGAGTCACCTCGAAGACGGCGGCTGGTCCGCTGGTGCACATCCACGGGATGGATTCGCTGGTGGTCGGGGCTACGCTGACTTTCGCTCGTAGGGCTTCGACTCATAACCAGAACCTCCACGAGAAATGTAATGACGTTGAGGAACACAGGTTAAAAAACAACGATATTTATTAAGGGCGAACCTGTGCCCACAACTAAAAGTCACTGCGGTCGGCAGTCGCGCTGTAAAACTGGCGTCGAACCGTCTTCTTTCTTCTTCTGTGTTGTCAAGACAAGGTCTAGAACCGAGCTGCCACGTGTCGGAGCAGAAACAATCTGTAATAAACCAAACCGAGAAATCAAGCACAGGAATTCTTTACATTCGTTTTTCCTAGCACCACCTTCAGCTGCGCACGTCCGCCAATTTATTCCTGGATGGTTAAAGTCACCAGCAAGGACTCTTACTGAGTAGGGATATTTATCGTGTATAAAGCTAAGCTGTCTGACATTGAAGCATCTCGTCTGACAGGGAAGCATCACTGGCTTATATATGGCTTGTTTCCGGATGACATAGGTAATCTTGTAATCCATCATTTAAATATATCAGTGGCATTAGCATCTGATGGGAAAATATCATCTAGTGAAATCGGGAGACTTTTGGATTGACTTTTTGGGTGAATACGTTGGATTTGAACATTCGGTGGTGTTAGCTGTGCCCTGCATGAATACGGTCTAAGGGGTGTGTTCGCGACGAATGATTACTGAAGATGTACTTGGTTCATTATTGAAAGCACACATTGAACTTCTTTAAGGATAACCGTAAATTTTGAGGTACTTTAGACAGCAATAAATCTGAATCTACGTTTTAAACACATTATTCGTGCTTCCATATACAGAACGGTGTTTGCAACAAACTTAGAGAGTCCAAGGTACAATTGCAGAGCTTCCCTTTCTAATACAATACGATGCTGAATTTTATAAGCTCGGCTGCCGGAAAACAAGACGCCCCAAAATTCCACGATGGGTCGGACATACATATTGTATATCATAATAATTGTTGTATTCGCAACCCATATAGTCTGTCACTGGTCTTACGCAACCATCCGACGGTAGGAGTTAACTTAGACGCGACATTTTCAATGTGGTTCTTCCAGTTTACTGTCCCATCATGTTTGATTCCCAGGTATTTAAGAAAATCCACCTTGGGAATTAACTGTTCACGACGCATGAGTGAAATGTGAACGGGAAGATCTAAAGGAAAGAGAAGAAGTGCACTTTTACTGATGTTCAGAGACATATGCAAGTTCTCAATCCAAGCTTCAAGAGCACATAAGTAATTTTTTAATGATTGATAAAGGGAATGCAGATCATCATTCGATGCAAAAGAAAAAAAAAGCGATATCGTCGGCATAAACATCTACATGAATGTCCTGGAGCAGAGGGATGGAGCTTAAAAATGTAATAAATAAAACCGGATATAACACTGGCCCTTGTGCTGCACCGCGTTTCTGCTTATACCTGGACGATGAACATCCGCTTTGAAAACAGTAGAATTCTCTCTCCCTTAAAAATTCCGGATGCTGTGCCGCGATGTATTTCGGGAACCTGCAATTCTTTAGTTGCTTTATCAATATGCCATGTTCAACGTAATCATAAACTTCAGCTAGATCCAGGGTCACTCATGCTCAATATTCCCTTCGGCGAGAAGCAAGTTGTAGGCGACTCTCTTATTCTACGCGTGCACATCATATCGAGCACCCAGATCATTAGCCAACTTAACTAGAGCTAATTATTAAGTTTTCAGAAATGTAGGTCGTCATTCGGCAATTCAAAATTATTTCTATTAGTTTAGCCAAATTTTATGCGAGAAAAATCAGTCTAATATCTAAATCATATCCACCTCCCTGCTTTTTACGTATCAGAATTGCTTTAGCAAGTATCTATTCCGAAGGTATTCAGCCATTTTTTAAAGAGTAATTTGCCATATTCAAAATTTCTTGCGAGGACAATTCATACAGAATGTTTATCACGCGGCTGTGGTAACTTCATCTGGACCAGGCGCCGAAAAAGGCAGAGAGCAAACAACGTCCGCCAGTTCTTGTAGCGTGACTTGCCTAAATTCCTCTACCGGTTTCGGTGGAACGACTGAAGAGAACCTCTTTAATTCTAGTCCATTTCCAATATTTTCTAATTATTCGCATAATTCAGGTGGCGAAAGAACAAAAGATTCAATATTTGCTGGAACCGGAATCATCTTTCGAGAGCGTAAAAACCTAAAAGAAGGCTTTGTTTGTTTTGTTTGTTTAGACCGATAAGCGAATTTATTCATATCATACTCATCTTTCTATTGAGCTATCATGTGCTTGAAGGATGCAGTAACAAATTTGTAGCCACTCCAATTGTTTGGACATTTCTTACAAATAAGTTGCTTCCAAGCAGCATTCCGTTTTCGGTGAGCCCGCGTGCATTGTGAATTCCACGACGGACTGAAATATCTACCTGTGTCGGAGGTTGCATTAACAGCTGCATTCTTCAAGGAACGTTTTAAATCTGCATGCAGGGAGGCTCGTATAGCCCTAATATTTTCTTGCATATCCGTACGGGAAAGCATCGTAGGCTTTGGATCCTTTTATTTAAAATGTGGTATTTTTTTCGATTCTCTGTCAATTACAAGGCAGTTGAGGAGTTTAGTTAAAGAAATTACGCCACTGGGAGAGGTAGCGCAGTGGCAGGGTCACGATGTGGCTTCACACATTTTTCTGTTTTCTTTGCCGCGGTAACACTAAAAACGTAGCATTCTAGAACAAGGATATGTTTCCATGATTACGTGCACCATGAACAGTTCGAATAACTTTCAATAATAAAAGAGCCATCCTAATAACATTGTTTTCTTTATTTGTAGAAAAAATGGCCGCTACCTTCAATCAAGCAACAACACGCTAAAGAGCGCGTTATATAGCTGCCAGCCACTCGAATTTGCAACTTCCTGTGCCTAGCGATTGAAATGTTGCACGTGATCGCCTTGTAATACTCTATTTCCGCTTTCCTTTTGTAAAAGATGATTAAACTACGAAGCCAGAAAACTTACTCACGGGGCAAAATCATTTCTGCATAGTGGGATACCCACATAACAGAAGGGCACCTCAATGAGGAAAAGCTAAGGATGGTTACGTAACCGCTAAGCGACAGCCATGCAATTATATGCTTGCGATCAATTCTATCCTGCGACATCATAAGAGCGCTTAAGGTTTTCTATCCCACTGCTGCATCATCTCGCGTCACCTCGTTCAAGATTCGTGGTATCCCAAACATTGCACAACGATCAACACATGGCTAAAAAAATCGCTAAAGCTCCTCGTTCAAACATCGCAACCGCCACTTCATTTGTTTCAAACGACTCATAGTGTTGTTGTTTTTTTTTTTTCAACTGCTTGGATCACAATCCAGGAACAAAATTTTAATGACTGTGACGAACGGAGGGCGCGACAATCATACATTGCGCACTCTACACGTGCAGTCACTGATTTCATTGCAGCGCGAAGACCACAGCTCAGAGCCAAGTGAATATTTACATCGTGCAAAAAACACGTACCACCCTTTGCGGCTGCGGTACAACCACGGAACAGACAGACTTCAAAGAATGTGTGCGCCATGCGCGCGCACGTCAATAAGCAGCGATTAGCAGACGACGCGACGCGCCACTGTCGTGGTTCGTGCAGCCAGTGTCCGCCAGGCACCGACGCTGCTCGAAGGTGCCACAGGGCGGCCGAAGAAAGGCAGAGTGGGCACAGATTGAGGAGCAGTTAAATAGAGAACAAATAGGGTGTATGCGATCACAGAAACGCACCTTAGAGAGTCAGAAGAGCCGCCAGTTATTGAGAATTATGTTTGGGAAGGGTGCAACAGAACTAAGTCGGAAAGAAAGGGAGGGGGAGTCGGAATGCTCAACCATCAGGGAGCCAAATGGAAAAGAGTAAATTCACAATGTCATGAGCATCTTTGGTTATCAGGTACAATGAGCGGGAAAAAAACTTGGCTGGGCGTTACGCATTTGTGGACCAGAAATAATTGCACAGAGAAGAATAAAGAGTTAGTGGAATGCATAAGCGCTGATATTGAGGGTTTCGGGAATGGTGCTGAAATTGTCCTATTAGGGGACATGAATGCCCACATACAGGATTTAGATGGCTATACTGACAACAACGGGAAGTCAATGCTAGACCTTTGTGAGCAACATAACCTTGTTATCGTCAATACGGGGCCTAAGTGTGAAGGGCAGATCACGTGGAAAGTGGGAAACCGGCAATCGACCATTGATTACTGTCTGATGACAGAAGGAATTCATGATAAGTTGAGAGAAATGGTCATTGATGAGGAAGGGTATAGCAGCATAGAGAGCGACCATAAGCGCATCATTTTAAATATGGGATATGTAGTTGGGAAAGAGAGCAAGGAGCGCAAAAGGGCCAGTTCAAATTTGAAGGCTGAATAAATAGCAAATATAGTCACTACAGTCGAGGAAGAAATTGGCAAATGGCCAAGTAAAGAGCGGGAATATGGTGAGCTTCTAAGTGTAATAACGACAGAAATACGGAAAGAGAAACAACATGTTCGGTGGAAAGGAACAAAGAAACCGAAAAGATTGTGGAACAGGGAGATACGAGAAGCGATCGCCGAACGACAGAAAGCATATCGAGAGCACAGGCAGGCAAAGAAGGCGCAGTTGCCGCAGGATGAAGTAACCAGCAAATGGGAAATATACCGGGAGAAAAAGTCTATGGTTCAAATACTGGTGCAAGCAAAATTAAAAAATGAAAGTGAACGTTGGTTGTCAGGAATACGTGAAAAAAAGAAGGGCGCACCTAGAAATTTGACACGTGTACTTGTCTTCATCGCGCGACACATTTCACCGCCTAACAAATAGTTATCGCACAGCGCAGGACGCGCTTGCATGTGTTGGAAGTTTCTGGAATGTTATCGATGGTTCCATCCACTGTCTGTGACCGAACCTTGTGTAATCTGATTGCATGTGTGCGTGACGCGAATAATGTAGAACTTTGTGGAAGGCGCGCGGGTCCCAGCGATTAGCCTGGAACATTTGACGATTGATGTATAAAAGCCGACGCGCTTGACCCGTTGATCAGATTTTCCACGATCGCCGACTGTGTTCGCTGCTGTCGCCATTCTTTGAGTGTAACCTGTTTTTGATGGCACAAGTTCGCCCAATAGAACGCTAGTTTCGTCTTTCTCAGTTTGGCTGCTTTCTTCACAGTCACTACCACGTGACATCTGGTGGAGGTGCTTGTGCGTTCATGTACCGAACGCCCCCGCAAAGCTGCGATCCAAGCCCGAAGCCCGAGGACAAAACCGACATCGCCCAAGACCAGCGTGTTAGCCTCAGACTGCAAGGACTGCCCTCAGAGAACGGACTTCTAGCTGAGACGACAAAGAAGATCGTGGCCAAGAGAACCCCAATGGCTGCCCCAGCGTCCCCCGTTATCCGGCAACAACCTCGGAACGCACCGAAAGTCCACGGAGCAGCGACTGAAGACCCAGAATCCTGGCTGGAGACCTACGAGCGAATCGCGACTTTAACAACTGGGACTCCGACGACAAGCTGCGGCATGTATACTTTGCCTTGGAAGATGCCGCCAGAACGTGGTTTGAGAACCGGGAGTCGACCTTGACGACATGGGACCTCTTCCGTAGCGGCTTCCTGCGCACCTTTACGAGCGTCGTGCGCAAGGAAAGGGCCGAAGCCATCCTGGACGCCCGAGTGCAGCTACCTAACGAGAACGTTGCCATCTTCACGGAAGAAATGAACCGTCTGTTCCGCCACGCCGACCCGGATATGCCCGATGAGAAGAAAGTCCGTCTTCTCGTGCGTGGCGTGAAAGTACTTTTCGGTGCAATGATACGAAGCCCACCGAAGACCATAGAAGAGTTTCTTCGCGAGGCCACCAACATCGAGAAGGCACTCGAAATGCGGAACCGGCAATTCAACCGCCGCACGAACTCTACCAACTACACAGTAATTCAATCGCTGGCCACCGACGATCTGCGCGAGAATATCAGAGTGGTCGTACGGGAAGAGCTGCAGAAGTTGTACCCTAGGTCGCAGCCTCAAGTAGCCTCAATCGCCGAAATCGTCAAAGATGAACTTAAACGATCCCTTGGAGTTCCTGATGTGCAACCAGAATCACCGCAGCCCAAGCAGGAAGCGATGACCTACGGCGCCGTCGCCCGCGCCAAGCCCCCCCCACACGACCGCGCCAGGGACCTCTAACGCCACAATTCCGTCGTCCACCGCCGCCGCCGCCAGCACGCACGCCTGTCGCCCAGCGCCGCTACGCGAGGAAGACGGACATTTGGCACGCTCCTGACCATCGCCCACTCTGCTACCACTACGGAGAAGCGGGTCACGTCTACCGCCAATGCGCATGCCGGGAAATGGGACTGCGAGGGTTCGCCGTTAACGCGCCGCGGCCACAGCTTGGCGAACGACCTCGCGATATTGCCGACTACCTCGCCGCTACTCAGTGGAGCGCTCGACGACCGTCCCGTTCGCCGTCACCAGGCCGCTACCTGTCACCGCAGCGCCCACCATACACTGGCCCAACCCGCAGCCGGTCTGCGAGCCCATATCCGGAAAACTAAAAGCAGCAATCGATGGAGGCGCGCTTGCTGTTCGTCGAACTGACGAAGATCCTCCGCTGCCGACGAAGACGCCGAAGAGACCGTCTCGACGACGTAATAACGACACGCCGCCGTCCCGACGAAGTCGGGAAGCCAAGACTACACCAACGAAAGACGACTTGACGACGCGACGTTCCAGCTTCAGTTCAACACAACGCACCCGTGATCCACCGCCAAGACCTAACTGCAACGCCAGACAAAGAACCACCGACCTCGACGTGCTTCTCGACGGCCACGCAGTTACCGCCTTAGTGGACACAGGCGCCGATTACTCCGTAATGAGTGGACACATCACCGCCCAGTTGAAGAGAGTTAAAACTGCATGGGAAGGCCCTCAAATTCGGACCACTGCAGGACACCTCATTACCTCAAGAATTACCGTTCATGACCGGACTTACCCTTCCACCTTCGTTATCCTCCAACAGTGTTCACGAGACGTCATCCTCGGCATGGACTTCCTGAACCAACACGGCGCAATCATCGACCTGAAGTCGAAGTTGATAACGCTGTCGGAAGATCGAGCGATACCGCCGGAGAGCTCTCGTAGTCACTATGCCTTAAGCGTGCTCGAAAGTCAAGTCAGCATCCCGCCTCGCTCCAGCATTGCCATTTCCGTCGGCACCAAAACACCTGCCGACGTAGAAGGCGTCATCGAGTGTGACCAACGTCTACTGCTAGACCGTGAAATTTGTGTCGCAAGAGGGATCGCTCGACTTCATGGAGGGAAAACTGAAGTGTTGCTGAGAAACTTCAGCCAGGAGTTCAAGGACATCAACAAGGGCACGACGATCGCGTACATCGAGGAGATTCTGGAAACCAGTAATGCGTTTATCCTCTCGGATTCCGCCGAATCTACCACGACGACCATGGTTTCCGAACCAGACTACGACATTAATCCAAGTCTCCCCATCATTAAGCAACAACAGCTCAGAAGTCTGCTTCGACGATACAAAGACTGCTTTTCGACGTCACCGAGGATTCGACAAACGCCAGTCGCCAAGCAACGCATAATCACCAAGAAGTACGCTCGACCACTCCGCCAGAGCCCTTACCGAGTTTCGCCGCGAGAACGCGAAGCTATAAGACAACAAGTCGAAGAAATGCTGCGCGACGACATCATCCAGCCGTGGGCCTCCCCTGTTGTCTTGGTGAAGAAACAGGACGGAACCTTACGTTTCTGCGTCGATTATCGTCGACTGAACAAGATCACAAAGAAGGATGTACACCCCCTACCACGGATAGACGACGCATTAGATCGGCTCTGCAACGCAAAATACTTCTCGTCGATGGATCTCAAGTCTGGCTACTGGCAAATAGAAGTCGACGAGAGAGATCGCGAAAAGACCGCCTTCATCACGCCAGACAGCCTCTACGAGTTCAAGGTCATGCCATTCGGACTGTGCTCGGCGCCTGCAACGTTTCAGCGCGTCATGGACACGGTGTTAGCAGGATTGAAGTGGTAGACGTGTCTTGTTTACTTGGATTACGTCGTTGCCTTCGCCGGAAATTTCGACGATCACCTTAGGCGGCATGCGACAGTGTTAGAAGCCATCAATTCATCAGGGCTCACTCTGAAGCCGGAAAAGTGCCGCTTCGCTTACGATGAGCTTCTGTTCCTAGGCCACGTCATCAGCTAGTCTGGAGTCCGCCCCGACCCGCAGAAGACAGCTGCCATCGCAATGTTCCCGCAGCCCATCGACAAGAAGGCAGTGCGCAGATTTCTTGGCATGTGTGCCTACTACAGGCGATTTGTCAAGGACTTTTCACGAATCGGTGAGCCGCTGACACAGCTAACTAAATGTGACGTCGAGTTCGAGTGGGAAACGCCGCAGGCCGACGCATTTCAAGAACTCAAACGACGCATGCAGTCGCCGCCCGTACTTGCGCACTTCGACGAGCACGCCGATACCGAAATCCACACTGACGCCAGTAGCCTAGGCCTCGGTGCCGTCCTAGTCCAGAGAAAAGATGGACATGAACGCGTGATAGCTTACGCTAGCCGGTCGTTGTCAAAAGCGGAAGGCAATTATTCTACAACCGAAAAGGAATGCCTCGCCATCGTTTGGGCTACAGCGAAATTTCGCCCATACCTATATGGCAGGCCATTCCAAGTCGTCAGCGACCATCACGCCTTCTGTTGGCTAGCGAACTTAAAGGATCCTTCAGGACGGCTGGCGCGGTGGAGCCCAAGACTGCAAGATTATGATATCACGGTAACCTATAAGTCCGGACGAAAACACTCTGATGCCGGTTGCCTATCACGCGTCCCAATTGACTCGCCGCCGCAAGATGACGAAGATGACGCCTTCCTTGGCATTTTGAGTGTGAAACACTTCGCTGAACAACAGCGAGCAGACCCGGAGCTGAAAAACCTCATCGAGTATTTGGAAGGGCACACCGACGTTGTCCCTAGGGCATTTAAGCGAGGATTGTCTTCGTTCTCGCTTCAAAACAATCTACTCGTAAAGAAGAACTTCTCACCAGTGCGCGCCAACTACCTTCTTGTTGTCCCGCCAGGACTGCGTCCAGAAGTATTGCACGTCCTACATTGACTACATCCGACCGCTGGACACCTCGGATTCTCCCTGGCACTATCGAGGATACAGGAAAGGTATTATTGGCCATGTCTGATCGCCGACGTCGCCCCTTATGTCAGAACATGCCGAGACTGTCAGCGACGCAAGACACCACCGACAAGGCCATGACCGGATTACTACAGCCAATCGAGCCTCCTTGCCGACCATTCCAGCAGATCGGGATGGACTTGTTGGGACCCTTTCCGACGTCAACGACCGGAAATAAGTGGATCGTCGTGGCGACGGACTACCTCACCCGCTTTGCTGAGACTAAAGCACTGCCGAAAGGTAGCGCAGCCGAAGTGGGGAAATTCTTTGTCGAAAACATCCTGCTGCGACATGGTGCCCCAGAAGTCCTCATCACCGAGAGAGGAACAGCCTTTACAGCGGAGCTCACCCTAGCCATTCTGCAATACAGTCAGACAAGGCACAGGAGGACAACGGCCTACCACCCCAGACGAATGGTCTTACGGAGCGGCTGAATAAGACCCTCGCCGACATGCTAGCAATGTACGTCGACGTCCAACACAAGACCTGGGATGCCGTCCTGGCGTACGTAACATTCGCTTACAACACGGCGGTGCAAGAAACAACACAGATCACGCCGTTCAAGCTGGTTAACGGCAGGAACCCGACGACGACGCTCGACGCCATGCTGCCACACGTCACTGAAGAGGAGAATCTTGACGTCGCTACCTATCTCCAGTGCGCTGAAGAAGCCCAACACCTCACCCGCCTGCGGATCAAAAACCAGCAGAGGACCGACAGCCGACACTACAACCTCCGACGACGCTTCGTCGAGTACCAGCCCGGCGATCGTGTTTGGGTATGGACCCCGATACGCCGACGAGGACTCAGTGAAAAACTACTGCGACGCTATTTCGGACCCTACAAGGTCATCCGACCTATTGGCGCACTGGACTATGAGGTCGTGCAAGACGGCATTTCGCATTCACAGCGGCGCCGCGCACGATCTGAAGTGGTCCACGTGGTGCGTCTTAAACCCTTTTACGGACGCTGAAGAACTTCCTCATTTTGTTGCTTTCGTTGCTACGAGTGCTTTTCTTTATTACTTTCGTTTGGTTGCAGCATCGGGTCGATGCTTTTTAATTGACACGTGTACTTGTCTTCATCGGGCGACACGTTTCACCGCCTAACAAATGTTATCGCACAGCGCAGGACGCGCTTGCATGTGGGGGGAAGTTTCTGCAATGTTAGCGATGGTTCCATCACTGTCTGTGCCCGAACCTTGTGTAATCTAATTGCATGTGTGTGCGACGCGAATAATGTAGAACTTTATTGAAGGCGCCCGGGTCCCAGCGATTAGTCTGGAACACTCGACGATTTGTTTATAAAAGCCGACGCGCTTGACCCGTTGATCAGATTTTCGAAGATCGCCGCTGTCGCCGTTCTTTGAGTGTAGCCTGTTTTTCAGGGCACAAGTTCGCCCAATAAAACTCTAGTTTCGTCTTTCTCAGTTTGGCTGCTTTCTTCACAGTCACTACCACGTGACAATATTTTGGAACCACATAAAATTATTAAGCAGGAAGTCAACAACAATACAACATTACAACAACAATACAATACAACCTAGACGAAGATGAAAACAGACTGGAAGGAGAAGCGGCAATACATTACATCCAAAAGATAACAGCCGAATCTTTCCAAGGCAATGACGAGGTTGTATTCGAAGAAAAAAAGAGCATGAGAGAGACTCAAGTAAAAAAGGAGCTCATGCTCACAAATTTCGACTGGAAGAAAGCGGAAGAGCAGATTCTTAAGCGCACAGCCACGGGGCTAGACGAGGTTCCCGTTAGGCTGATTAATGAACTAGGACCAAAAAGTAAGGGAGCTCTGGTGAAAGCAGTGGAACAAACTTTAATAGATAGACGAATACCATAATAATAATAGGTAGGCGTTTAGATTATAACTTATTTGTTCTTACTCAGTGTATTGAAATATCAAAAGTAGAAAGCAGACCGTTATATGTGGCCTTTTTAGACATTACAGGAGCCTATGACAACGTAGACCGCAACATACTGTGGGATATTCTGGAAGGGGGAGGCTTAGGGGAAGATTGTCTACAGCTTTTGAGAGATATTTACCTAGAAAATACCGTTTGCCTTAAATCGGAAGGGATGAGGAGCGAGAAGAAAGTTCATATCAACAAAGGACTGAAGCAGGGGTGCCCTTTATTCCCATTGCTGTTATGATGTACATAGTGAGGATGGAGAGGGCGCTAGAAGGAAGTAATATCGGGTTTAATCTCTCATACAAACAGGCGGGTACAGTAGTAGAGCAGCAGCTCCTATTTTTATTTTATTCGGATGACATTGTGTTGCTGGCTAACAAGCAAAGTGATTTGCAACGTCTGGCTAATATCTGTGGACAGGAAGGCAACAATTTAGGTGTTAAATTTAGTGCTAGAAAATCAGGTGTTATGGTATTCAATGAAAACAATGAACAGACAGTGGAGATACAGGGCCAGGAAATGCCTCGGGTAACAGAATATAAATACCTTGGTATATGGATAAACCAGGGCAATAGATATATGGAAACACAGGAGAAAATAACAGTGAAGGGGAAGAGAAATGCAGCCATAATGAAGCACAGAGAGATATGAGGATACAATAGGTACGAGGTGCAGTGGTGGCGTAGAGGTAGAACACCCGCCTCGCGTGCAAGAGGTCCGTGGTTCGAATCCCGGTGCCGCGCAATTTTCCACCGGATTAAAAAAATCCGCGTGTTGATAAAATGGCATAAACAGGCCTGGAGTGTGGCCTGATCCCGGTGACCAGAACCGGTAACGCACTCCCTCACCAGAGCAGGATTGGCCTCCTATATGAACACAACAATCAAACCCCGGCCCCTCAGTCCCCAGCAGCTGCAAAGCAACTGACCACGGCGGCAGTCAGACCTGCGACGCTGCAGAGGGTGCTAAGAATCCCTGGCTCCGGACAGGCCGCCATTGGAATATGAACCTGGAAACGTTTAACGCTAGAACGTTATCTAGTGAGGCGAGTCTAGCAGTGTTATTGAAGGAATTAGAGGGCAGTAAATGGGATATAATAGGGCTCAGTGAAGTTAGCAGGCCAAAAGAAGCATATGCAGTGCTAAAAAGCGGGCACGTCCTGTGCTACCGGGGCTTAGCGGAGAGACGAGAACTAGGAGTCGGATTCCTGATTAATAAGAACATAGCTGGTAACATACAGGAATTCTATAGCATTAACGAGAGGGTGGCAGGTCTTGTTGTGAAACTTAATAAGAGGTACAAAATGAAGGTTATACAGGTCTACGCCCCTACATCCAGTCATGATCACCAGGAAGTCGAAAGCTTCTATGAAGACGCGGAATCGGCGATGGGTAGATTGAAAACAAAATACACTATACTGACGCGCGATTTCAATGCCAAGGAAGGCAAGAAGCAGGCTGGAGACAAGGCAGTGGGCGAATATGGCGTAGGCACTATGTATAGCTTGCGGAACAGAATAATATGCGGATAATGAATGCCTTCTTCCGCAAGCGGGATAGCCGAAAATGGACGTGGAGGAGCCCGAACGGCGCGACTAGAAATGAAATAGACCTCATACTCTGCGCTAACCCTGGCATCATACAAGATGTTGACGTGCTCAGCAAGGTGCGCTGCAGGGACCATAGGATGGTAAGAACTCGAATTAGCCTAGACCTGAGGAGGGAACGGAAGCAACTGGTACATAAGAAGTCGATCAATGAGTTAGTGGTAAGAGGGAAAATAGAGGAATTCCAGATCAAGCTGCAGAACAGGTATTCGGCTTTGACTCAGGAAGAGGACCTTAGTGTTGAAGCAATGAACGACAATCTTGTGGGCATCATTAAGGAGTGTGCAATAGAAGTCGGTGATAACTCCGTTAGACAGGATACCAGTAAGCTATCGCAGGAGACGAAAGATCTGATCAAGAAACGCCAATGTATGAAAGCCTCTAACCCTACAGCTAGAATAGAACTGGCAGAACTTTCGAAGTTAATCAACAAGTGTAAGACAGCTGACATAAGGAAGTATAACATGGATAGAATTGAACATGCTCTCAGGAACGGAGGAAGCCTAATAGCAGTGAAGAAGAAACTAGGTATTGGCAAGAATCAGATGTATGCGTTAAGAGAAAAAGCCGGCAATATCATTACTAATATGGATGAGATAGTTCAAGTGGCTGAGGAGTTCTGTAGAGATTTATACAGTACCAGTGGCACCCACGACGAGTCTAGAGGAATTCGAAATCCCACAGGTAACACCGAAAGAAGTAAAGAAAGCCTTGGGAGCTATGCAAAGGGGGAAGGCAGCTGGGGAGGATCAGGTAACAGCAGATTTGTTGAAGGATGGTGGGCAGATTGTTCTAGAGAAACTGGGCACCCTGCATACGCAATGCCTCAGGACTTCGAGCGTACCGGAATCTTGGAAAAACGCTAACATAATCCTAATCCATAAGAAAGGGGACGCCAAAGACTTGAAAAATTATAGACCGATCAGTTTACTGTCCGTTGCCTACAAAGTATTTACTAAGGTAATTGCAAATAGAATCAGGAACACCTTAGACTTCCGTCAACCAAAGGACCAGGCAGGATTCCGTAAAGGCTACTCAACAATAGACCATATTCACACTATCAATCAGGTGATAGAAAAATGTGCGGAATATAACCAACCTTTATATATAGGTTTCATTGATTAGGAGAAAGCGTTTGATTCAGTCGAAACCTCAGCAGTCATGGAGGCATTGCGGAATCAGGGTGTAGACGAGCCGTATGTAAAAATACTGAAAGATATCTATAGCGGCTCCACAGCCACCGTAGTCCTTCATAAAGAAAGCAACAAAATCCCAATAAAGAAAGGCGTCAGGCAGGGAGACACGATCTCTCCGATGCTATTCACAGCGTGTTTACAGGAGGTATCCAGAGACCTGGATTGGGAAGAATTGGGGATAAGAGTTAATGGGGAATACCTTAGTAACTTGCGATTCGCTGATGATATTGCCTTGCTTAGTAACTCAGGGGACCAACTGCAATGCATGCTCACTGACCTGGAGAGGCAAAGCCGAAGGGTGGGTCTAAAAATTAATCTGCAGAAAACTAAAGTAATGTTTAACAGTCTCGGAAGGGAACAGCAGTTTACAATAGGTAGTGAGGCACTGGAAGTGGTAAGGTAAGGACTTAGGACAGGTAGTGACTGCCGATCCGGATCAAGAGATTGAAATAATCAGAAGAATAAGAATGGGCTCGGGTGCGTTTGGCAGGCATTCTCAGATCATGAACAGCAGGTTGCCATTATCCCTCAAGAGAAAAGTTTATAACAGCTGTGTCTTACCAGTACTCACGTACGGGGCAGAAACCTGGAGGCTTACGAAAAGGGTTCTACTTGAATTGAGGACGACGCAACGAGCTATGGAAAGAAGAATGATAGGTGTAACGTTAAGGGATAAGAAAAGAGCAGATTGGGTGAGGCAACAAACGCGAGTTAAAGACATCTTAGTTGAAATCAAGAAAAAGAAATGAGCATGGGCAGGGCATGTAATGAGGAGGGAAGATAACCGATGGTCATTAAGGGTTACGGACTGGATTCCAAGGGAAGGAAAGCGTAGTAGAGGGCGGCAGAAAGTTAGGTGGGCGGATGAGATTAAGAAGTTTGCAGGGACAACATGGCCACAATTAGTACATGACCGGGGTAGTTGGAGAAGTATGGGAGAGGCCTTTGCCCTGCAGTGGGCATAACCAGGCTGATGATGATGATGAGGTACGAGCTCCTCCGAGGTATGTGGACAGGTGTAATGGTTCCAGGACTTACTTTTGGAAATGCGGTTGTTTGCTTTAAATCAGGGGTACAATCAGGACTCGGTGGAAACCAAAGGTCAGTGGGTCGCCTCGCATTGGGCGCTCACGGGAAGACTACAAATGAAGCTGTGCAGGGTGATATGGGCTGAACTAGTTTTGAGGTGAGGGAAGCTCGCAGTAAAATTGAGTATGAAGAACGGCTGAGGAATATGGAAGAAAGTTAATGGGCTGGGAGAGTGTTCAGGTATCCGTACAGGAAAAACATTGTTTCACAGTGGATGAAAAGAACTAGGAACCTTACCAGCAAGTATGTGGCCTGTAGGGAGGGCAACACAGCAACAAAGACGGTCAAGCGGAAAGTCAGAGAGGCTGAAATAATCTCATGGGTGGCGGCAATGGAAAGGAAACCTGCCTTGAGTAAATACTTAAGAGTAAAAAACGAAATGAGGAAAAAAACAATTTATAACTCAAAGGGAAGCTCATTACTTTTCGAAGCGAGATCGGGATTCCTTAGAACAGGCGCCTATAAAGCGAGATATAAGAAAGAACAAGAAGCGTGGGCTTGCTACGGTAAAGCTTGGGAAACTATGGAGCATGTTTTATTAGGATATGAAGACGTCTACCGAGCGGTCGATTTAGGCACCACTGGCCTCCTTGGAGCCTTGGGTTCAGCGGGAGCAGTGGAAAAGTGAACATGTCCGCAATAGGCATTAGTAAGAGGCGATTGGAGGATTGGTGGACGAAAAGTAGGGAAACGACAAAAAACGGAAACGTACAAAAGCACAGTTAGCAATGGGGGATCAGAAAATTTGGGTTTGGGAGTTCATAGTGTTTATTTTTTTTTAATTTTCATTGGTTAACTTTGGTAGGACATTAGGCAGTATAATAGAAAGAGCTTGGCGGCGCAACCCACCGCCCCGTTCCAAAGGGGACGCTCATAACATCTATCCAGCCATCCATCCAGCCACAGGCGTGGGCGGAATTTTCGCGTACGGGCAACGGAAAAGAAGAGTAGTCGATTTTTGGTAGTTCTGTCTTGTTCGTCCTGTCCTCTACGGCGAACGTACCTTTTTACGGAAATTGTATTCCCAGAGAAGGCTATCGGATTCTTTTTACGCCATCCCGTTTTTATATTACCTGCCTTACAGGGCCCAAAAGTCAATCCCGAAGCACAAAACTTATGCAGGGCTAATTTTAGCAAGAGTTTAAAAATTTGCCGATGCACTCTAAGACGAAAGGACAAAGTGTATGTTGCTTAATACTGTATGGAGTAAGTGACGCCATTTCTTGTATTCTGCATAACTGAATAATTAGTCAAGATTAATTAACCAACTTCGGAAGCAGTGAGCTTAGACAAAAAAAATCAAATTAGAAAGTTGTAGAGCGCTTTGCAATACGTTCGATTATTCAGTTTCTAATTTTCTATATATTATATATTACTGGTATAAGCGTTTTTCCCCTCACTGCAGATGCCTACGAAATAAAAATAATATATACCACGTGACATGCCCGCTTACACGCCGTGATTGCAGCGCTCCTAACGTGCCGCATACAGACAAACATAGCATCTAGGCGGGTGTGCCACCGTTGCGTCTGGTTAGCGATATCATGAACCGCCGCGAGGGAAGCACATCACTGGCCTAAATCGCACAGCCAACGCCTGCGTCCCTGCCCTGTCGCCTTTTAAGCGACAGGAATTATTCATATGCTGGGTCGCTTATTGCGTATTCTCTGCATACTAGTAATAATATAATTAAAATAAAGAACACCCTATACAAAACTTGCACGCGCGTCACTTCCGGCAGCTTCCATGACCGCGTCCGCCATTGCGAATTACCAACCGATCCGGCAGCCACACGGACGACTGTGTTTGCGTCTTTCGTAGTCCTTGTTTTGTTCGATATAATGCCTATATGCGCAATACATGGTTGCCGAACAAGAAACAAGAGTGCTAAGAGGCCCAGCTGCACTGAATCGAACGTAGGATTACACAGTTTGCCTAAAATAATAACTCGGCAGTGCGAAAGAACGAGGATTCTCTCCGGAAAGACAGGAGCCTCTGACTTGCTCGTATTAATAGAAACGAATTGAAGAACCATGAAAACGTCCGTGTCTGTGGTCGCCACTTCATCACAGGTAAGGAAAAGGCACACCCGCATGCATTTACAAACCGATATAAGCAAGCCATGCCGCTGATTGCTGTGCGCGCATGCAGTACATCTCGGCCGCTGTTTACGTACGCGGATCTTCTCTCGCTTCTGCTACTGTACGCTGCACGCCATGAGTTCTTGATTGCTGTTTACGTAAGAATTTCGATTTTTTCGCTGCACGCCAGCAGTTCTTGACTGCCGTTTACGTACGCTGCTCACCTTTTCTGCCCATCCTTAAAACCCTGCCTCTGCAACGTCGTTACGTGCCGTGTAAAATCGTGGGTGCGTTGGTGTCGGCAGCTCGCCATCCTATGTGATCATTACATCGGGAGGCTTCACGATGGCTCTGAATATTTGCAGGCAGGCCATCCAAGTTGATGGATGAAACAAACCCTGACTGGGCACCAATGCAGCATCTGGGTTACGGAAATGAAAGACCTTTGACTAACAAAGCGAGGTTCCAGCGATCGAAGAAGCGCAGCCAAAAAAAGAAAGAAAAGGATGCTGTCGAAGCCAGCGTAGCCGCGTCTCCCGCGGGTATCGAGTTTCCCGAAAACGGATGCAAGCTCGGAAAATGAGGCAGAGTGTCGAATGCAGCTTCCAGTTTCTACTGTGGACTCAGAAGCACTCAGTAAGTATTAAGTAAGTTAGCAACAAAATTTTGTGATACTGCCTACTTTGAATCACGTAGGATTTGGTTTACATTTCATTTTCTTTTTTGCAGCTGATATTGGTGTGCAGACGGATTTAACGGAGCAAAACATCCAAGCACTTGAGGCAGACAAGACACTTGCTTCTGAATTGTGCACGTTAAAAAAGCAAAAAGAATTCCTTGAAGTAAGTGAAGCATCTCTGCATCAAGATGACGCCAAAGTTGCCTGTTACTCGAAAATGATGAACTATTCGGTCTTGCATGCTATATTCCAACTGGTCGAGTCTGCTGTAAAACATACGCCACAAAACGGGTTGCCAAAGTTTCAATAGTTCAATATTTTCTAAATGAAACTTACGTTCAACTTGCCGCACCAGGATCTTGCCTACAGGTTTCACATTTCAAGTGCTACCGTCAGTAGAATTTTTGAGAAGTGGCTGGATGCTGCCTTTTCAAGGCTGAGGTCACAAACTGTGTGACCGTCACGATAAGATATTGACACGTGTACTTATCTTTATCGGGCAACCACGTTTCGCCGCTTAACAACTGTAATCGCACAGCAAGGGACGCGCCTGCATGTATCCGACGTTTCTGGAAAGTTATCGACGCTTCTATCCGCGTGTCTGTTGTCGCCGAACCTTGTGTTATCAGATTTCATCGCGTGACACGAATGGTGTAGAACTTTGTGGAAGACACGCGGGTCCCATCAGTTAATCTGGAACATTCGACGACTGATCTATAAGAGCCGACGCGCTTGACCCGCTAATCAGTTTTCCGACGATCGCCGACCGTGTTCGCCGCTATCGTTGTGCTATAAGTGTAGCCTGTTTTTGTGGGCACAGGTTCGCCCAATAAAAGCTAGTTTTGTATTCCACCGTATTGCTTCTTTCTTGACCGTCACTACCACGTGACATCTGGTGGAGGTGCTTTTCGTCCATGTACAGGACGCCCCCGACAAGCCGTGATCCCAGCCCAGACCACAAACAGAACACCAACGTAGTCCCGGACCACCGAGCAAGCCGCCGTCTTCAACAGCTGCCCCCGGAGCACGGACTTCTACCTGAGAAGACCAAGAAGATTGTGGCCAAGGCAACCGCAATGGCAGCCCCAGCGTCCCCCATCGTGCTGCAGCAGCCCAGGGAACCACCAACGTTCCGCGGTTCCACATTTGAGGACCCGGAAACCTGGCTGGAAACGTATGAGAGGGTCGCTACGTTTAACAACTGGGCAAGCGACGACAAGCTACGACATGTCTATTTCGCATTGGAGGACGCCGCCAAGACGTGGTTCGAGAATCGAGAAGCCACCTTGACGACGTGGGACCTCTTCCGAAGCGGCTTCCTGCAAACATTTCAAAGCGTCGTGCGAAAAGAGCGAGCCCAAGCTCTACTGGAGACAAGAGCGCAGCTGCCGAATGAGGCGATCGCGATTTTCACTGAGGAAATGAGCCGTCTGTTCCGCCACGCCGACCCAGAAATGTCCGAGGAGAAGAAAGTACGTCTACTGATGCGTGGTGTAAAGGAGGAACTTTTCGCCGGTATGGTAAGAAGCCCACCGAAGACCGTCGACGAGTTTCTTCGTGAGGCGACGAGCATCGAGAAGACACTGGAATTGCGGAACCGGCAATTTGACCGACGCACCAAGCCAACAAGCTACTCCGGAATTCAATCACTGGCCACGGACGATTTATGCGAGACCATCAGGGCCATCGTGCGCGAAGAACTGCGCAAGGTCTTGCCATCGTCGCAGCCTCAAGTGGCCTCGATCGCCGACATCGTGAAAGAAGAGGTGCACCGATCGCTAGGAGTTCCTGAGGTCCAACCACAATTACCGCAGCCCCAGCCAGAAGCGATGACTTACGCCGCCGTCGCACGCCGTCAAGCTCCCCCTCCGCGACAACGCCAGGGCCCTGTAACGCCACAATTCCGTCGTCCACCGCTGCCGCCGCCAGCACGCCCACCCGTCGCCCAGCGCACCTACGGGAGGAAGACGGACATTTGGCGCGCCCCCGACCACCGCCCGCTCTGCTACCACTGCGGCGAAGCCGGCCACGTGTACCGCCGATGCCCATACCGCGACCTGGGATTGCGAGGCTTCGCCGTGAACGCACAGCGCCCGAGGGAAGGTGAACGCCCTCGTGACATCGCCGACTACCTCGCCGCTACTCAGTGGAGCCCTCGACGACCGTCCCGTTCGCCGTCACCAGGCCGCTACCTGTCGCCGCAGCACCGACCATACACCGGCCCAGCCCGGGGCCGCTCTGCGAGCCCATACCCGGAAAACTAAAAGCAGCAACCGATGGAGGTGCGGTTGCTGTTCGTCGAACTGACGAAGATCCTCCGCCGCCGACGAAGACGACGAAGAAACCATCTCGACGACCTAATGACGACACGCCGCCGTCCCGACGAAGCCAGGAAGCCAAGACTACACCGACGAAAGACGACTTGACGAAGCGACGTTCTAGCTTCAGTTCAACACGACGCAGCCGTGATCCGACGCCACGACCTAACTGCAACGCCAGACAAAGAACCGCCGACCTTGACGTGCTTCTCGACGGCCACGCAGTCACTGCCTTAGTCGACACAGGGGCCGATTCCTCCGTAATGAGTGGACACATCGCCGCCCAGTTGAAGAAAGTTAAGACTGTATGGGAGGGCCCCCAAATTCGGACCGCTGGAGGGCACCTCATTACGCCGACTGGAATCTGCACGGCAAGAATTACCATTCATGACCGGACTTACCCTGCCACCTTCGTTATCCTGCAACGGTGTTCACGAGACGTCATTCTCGGCATGGACTTCCTGAACCAACACGGCGCAATCATCGACCTGAAGTCGCAGTCAATAACGCTGTCGGAAGATCAAGCGATACCATCGAAGAGCCCTTGTAGTCACCACGCCTTGAGTGTGCTCGAAGATCAAGTGAGCATCCCGCCTCGCTCCAGCATCGTTATTTCGGTCGGCACCGAAGCACCCGCTGACGTAGAAGGCGTCATCGAAGGCGACCAACGTCTACTACTCGACCGTGAAATTCGCGTCGCAAGAGGGATCGCTCGACTGCATGGAGGAAACACGAGAGTGTTGCTGACAAACTTCAGCCAGGAGTTCAAGCACATCAACAAGGGCACGACGATCGCATTCATCGAGGAAATACAGGAAACCAGCGATGCCTTTGTCCTCTCGGATTCTGTTGCATCTACCCCGACGACCGCAGTTCCCGAGCCAGACTTCAACATAAATCCAAGTCTCCCCGTGATTAAGCAGCAACAGCTCAGAAGTCTGCTTCGACGATACAAAGACTGCTTTTCGACGTCATCAAGGATTCGACAAACACCAGTCGCAAAGCATCGCATAATCACCGAAGAGAGCGCTCGACCACTACGCCAGAGCCCTTACCGAGTTTCGACGCGAGAACGCGAAGCTATAAGACAACAAGTCGACGAAATGCTGCGCGACGACATCATCCAGCCGTCGAAAAGCCCGTGGGCGTCTCCAGTTGTTTTAGTGAAGAAAAAGGACGGAACCCTACGTTTCTGCGTCGATTATCGTCGACTGAACAAAATCACGAAGAAAGACGTATACCCCCTCCCACGGATAGACGACGCATTAGATCGGCTCTGCAATGCTAAATACTTCTCATCGATGGACCTCAAGTCTGGCTACTGGCAAATAGAAGTCGACAAAAGGGATCGCGAAAAGACCGCCTTCATCACGCCAGACGGTCTCTATGAATTCAAGGTTATGCCATTTTGACTGTGCTCGGCGCCTGCAACGTTCCAGCGCGTGATGGACACGGTTTTAGCAGGATTGAAGTGGCAGACCTGTCTTGTTTACTTGGATGACGTCGTCGTCTTCGCCGGAAATTTCGACGATCACCTTAAGCGGCTTGCGACAGTATTAGAGGCCATCAAGTCATCAGGGCTCACCCTGAAGCCGGAAAAGTGTCGCTTCGCTTACGATGAGCTTCTATTCCTAGGCCATGTCATCAGCAAATCTGGAGTGCGCCCCGACCGGCAGAAGACAGCTGCCATCGCAAACTTCCCGCAGCCAATCGACAAGATGGCAGTGCGCAGATTCCTTGGCATGTGTGCTTACTATAGGCGCTTTGTCAAGGACTTTTCGCGCATCGCGGAGCCGCTAACACATCTAACGAAATCTGATGTCGAGTTCAATTGGGAAACGCCGCAGGCCGACGCATTTCAAGAACTCAAACGACGCATGCAGTCGCCGCCGGTACTTGCACACTTCGACGAGGACGCCGATACCGAAATCCACACTGACGCCAGTAGCCTAGGCCTCGGTGCCGTCCTAGTCCAGAGGAAAGAAGGACTTGAACGGGTGATATCGTATGCTAGCCGGTCGCTGTCAAAAGCGGAAAGCAATTATTCTACGACTGAAAAGGAATGCCTCGCCATCATTTGGGCTACAGCTAAATTCCGCCCTTACCTCTATGGCAGGCCATTCAAAGTCGTCAGCGACCACCACGCGTTGTGTTGGCTAGCTAACTTAAAGGACCCTTCAGGACGGCTGGCGCGGTGGAGCCTCAGACTACAAGAATGTGACGTAACGGTAATATACAAGTCCGGAAGAAAACACTCCGACGCCGACTGCTTATCACGCGCCCCAATCGATCCCCCGCCGCAAGACGACGTGGACGACGACGCCTTCCTTGGGATAATAAGCGCGGAAGACTTCACTAAACAGCAACGAGCAGGCCCAGAGCTAAAAGGCCTCGTCGAGTATTTGAAAGGGAACACCGACGTTGTCCCTAGGGCATTTAAGCGCGTGTTGTCTTCGTTCACGCTACGAAACAACCTGCTCGTGAAGAAGAACTTCTCACCAGTCCACGCCAGCTACCTTCTTGTGGTGCCGTCAGCGCTCCGTCCAGAAATACTGCACGCCCTACACGACGATCCAACCGCTGGGCACCTCGGATTCTCCCGGACGCTGTCGAGGATACAGGAAAAGTATTACTGGCCGCGTCTGATCGCCGACGTCGCCCGTTACGTCAAGACATGCAGAGACTGTCAACGACGGAAGACACCACCGACAAGGCCAGCAGGATTACTACAGCCGATCGAACCTCCTCGTCGACCATTCCAGCAGATTGGGATGGATTTGTTGGGGCCGTTTCCGATGTCAACATCCAGGAATAGGTGGATCATCGTGGCGACGGACTATCTCACCCGCTTTGCTGAAACCAAAGCTCTACCAAAAGGCAGCGCAGCCGAAGTGGCGAAATTTTTCGTCGAGAACATCCTGCTGCGTCATGGTGCCCCAGAAGTCCTCATCACCGACAGAGGAACGGCTTTTACAGCAGAGCTCACCGAAGCCATTCTGCAGTACAGCCAGACGAGCCACAGGAGGACAACTGCCTATCATCCGCAGACGAATGGTCTCACGGAGCGCCTGAACAAGACCCTCGCCGACATGCTATCAATGTACGTCGACGTTTAGCACAAGACGTGGGACGCGGTCCTGCCGTATGTCACCTTCGCCTACAACACGGCGGTGCAAGAAACAACACAGATCACGCCATTCAAGTTGGTTTACGGCAGGAACCCGACGACGACGCTCGACGCCATGCTGCCGCACGTCACTGACGAGGAGAATCTTGACGTCGCTACCTATCTCCAGCGCGCCGAAGAAGCCCGACAGCTCGCCCGCCTACGGGTCAAGACCCAGCAGCGTACCGACAGCCGACACTACAACCTCCGACGACGCTTCGTCGAGTACCAGCCCGGCGACCGTGTTTGGGTATGGACCCCGATACGCCGGCGAGGACTCAGTGAGAAGCTGCTGCGACGCTATTTCGGACCCTACAAGGTCATCCGACGTATTGGCGCACTAGACTATGAGGTCGTGCCAGACGGCATTTCGCACTCACAGCGGCGCCGCGCACGATCTGAAGTGGTCCACGTGGTGCGCCTTAAACCATTTTACGGACGCTGATGAACTTCCTTAGTTTGTTGTTTTCTTTGCTACGAGTGCTTTTCTTTGTTACTTTCGTTTGTTAGCAGCATCGGGTCGATGCTTTTTAAGAGGGGGGTAATGACACGTGTACTTATCTTTATCGGGCAACCACGTTTCGCCGCTTAACAACTGTAATCGCACAGCGAGGGACGCGCCTGCATGTATCCGACGTTTCTGGAAAGTTATCGACGCTTCTATCCGCGTGTCTGTTGTCGCCGAACCTTGTGTTATCAGATTTCATCGCGTGACACGAATGGTGTAGAACTTTGTGGAAGACACGCGGGTCCCATCAGTTAATCTGGAACATTCGACGACTGATCTATAAGAGCCGACGCGCTTGACCCGCTAATCAGTTTTCCGACGATCGCCGACCGTGTTCGCCGCTATCGTTGTGCTATAAGTGTAGCCTGTTTTTGTGGGCACAGGTTCGCCCAATAAAAGCTAGTTTTGTATTCCACCGTATTGCTTCTTTCTTGACCGTCACTACCACGTGACAATATGCAAAGGACAATGTAACGAGCGTTTTTTGACTCATTTGGCTCAAAAGTGGCAGTCATAATTGAGTGCTTTGAGATCAAAATTTAGAGACAATCATCCTTGCCGCCAAGAAGCGAGACTTGGTCAAACTATAAGAACAGCAACATTGCCAAGTTTTTATTTGGCACCTGCCCACAAGGCGTAATTACATACATTTCTGAAGGTTGGGGAGGCAGAGCTAGCGATAAGCACATAACCGAACATGGCGGCATTTTGGAATATTTGTCACAAGGGGATGTTGTTTTAGCTGACAGAGGTTTCGACATTGCAGACAATTTAGGGTTGTACTGTGCTAGACTCCATATCCCTGCTTTCACTAGAGGCCAGAAAGAACTCACTGCGCTGGATGTAGAAAACACAAGAAAACTGACCAATGTTCGCATTCATGTAGAACGGGTGATAGGGCTTGTGCGGAACAAATATTTGATAATGAAAGCAGTACAGCCAATTCACTACGTGGCTAGCAAGGCAGGATATGCATTCACACCACTTGATAATATTGTAACTGTTTGCTGTGCCCTCATCAACCTTTGTCCATTGGCAGTTCCTGCAAATCCAAAACTGCCCTCGTGAGCAGCCTTGCCGACATTCTCGTTGTTTAGAAGTATGGTTGTATGGACTTCGGCTAGTTGGTTACATACAGCAATAGGGGTCATAGCACAAAGAATGTGGGCGATGGGGGTCACGCGTAAAGAATGGGGTGCATCACCTTTCCATATCGTATGGGATGCTTTACATTGGGCAGTCGGAGAGATGCCTGAATGATAGGTTAAAATAACATAAACAAGAATTGAAACCATGCCGGGATGGTCACGTGTCTGTGCATTGCGGTGATTGGGGGTGTAAACCCTTGTTTAAGAAGTGCTCTGTTTTGTATAGGAATGTCGATGAAGTTACACAAGATTTTATTGAAGCTGCTTTGATAGCGAGGGCCGCTGACCTGCATCAGTTCCCCTTCAGTTTCTCTGACTACAAGCAAATTAGCGTACCTGGAAGCGGCTGGTTTTCATGTGCGGTGATAGGGCCTTTTCGGTGTGCGGACCTACAAATATGTGTTTTTTCTGGAAATAAACACTCAGTTCAAAGTTAGCGCTCGTCCTTGTTGTCTCGCTCTCGTCCGTGTCTTCCAGCGCCATGACCCCCATTGTCATTCTTTGATGACTGCGCGTTTTTATTTGTGACTTGCCTGAGTGATTGCTGCCATTGTTCTCCCATTGCATTATAAATAACTGCATGTTGCACTGTAGACAGTGTGCAATGTTTTACTCAAGGCATTTTTTACAAGTATGAACTTTTCGCAAGTGCTTTTACATTCGCACAAGTATTCACTCAAGCGCTTGGTGTGTGCCTACACACATGCATCTTCGAACAAGCATGTGCTTGTAGATGTGGGCTGAACCTGATCTGCAGTGTGTGGTCACAACATGTGCATATTCTTCATGTAGTTTACTTGTGACACAACTTCTCTTTTCATAGTTCATTTTCTTATTCATGTGCGTTGACAATAAAGTCAACACTTTTGCTGCTTGCTTATCAAGGAACATTTTGTCGTTTGAATGATCTTTAAGTGTGTGTACTTGTTCGCACACTTAGTGGCAAGTGCTTTCGCACCTCGAATAAGTTTTGACTGCGTGCTTGAGTACAACTGGTCTTTTTACCCTCTGCAATGCCATATTGGTTGTTTTAGTATTAACCACTCCTTTCTGGACTTCAAAATGGTAGCTTGCAGTATTGTGTAAATAATAACAGTAAGTTTATGAATAAATCTTTATTCTGAAACTTTTTCGATTTCAGCAATAGAAAGCTAAAATTATGGGTATTGGACATAAATATGGCATACTAGTTCATACTGGTGCATTTACGCACTTAAAGTTAAAGCTATTCTTCATTTAGCAATGTTGTTTACTTGGATCTAGCTGTACATGCAAAATTCACAGTGTGTAGTCTTGATGTTTGTTGCTGCATACATAATAATGGACGACAAGGCTTCACTTCACTAAGCTATCCTGTGTTTACACTTGTCGATGTACTGGCCGCTCCAGGTGTAGTCTTCACAACGTTTGACAAACAGCTGAATGGTACTGCAGCTCTGTTGGGGTTTGTAGCCTTCTGTTGGCTATTTCCAGTGGCACAGTCCTCACAAAACCACTGTTTCTGTTTCGGAGCCCTCTTAATACCAAGACAAACATAGTGAAACCAGCCATACTTGCAATTTTGGCCTTCTCATGCCAGCATTTTGCCAGATTGAGGCCCTCCGCAGAAACAGTACGAGGCTTCATCATTGCTATTTTGGCTGCTTTCTGTACTTTTCCTGGTGAAATATTGTGCAAGCAGTTCTGGAATGATCACTTGTGCAAAAAATTTCTTTCTAGAGGACAGCATGGAGCTCAAAAAGGCATCGTCCTTGGCGACCCTTACTATGTACACGGACAATGGGGTCCAAACAACAAAATTGCAATATGTTGTCTCGCATACCGCCATTTGTGTTTGCACTTGAAAGTAGTATGGGTGCGTTCGTTTCAATGTCAGCTTTCCATTCACATTCTCTAGACAAAAATTTGGGTCATTGCTCGCTTCTTGCATTCCTCTCCTGGCCAGTGTGTACGGGCATTTAACCTCAACGACGCCTCTTCCGCAGCACGTGCAGCTGATAGAATCATCTGGTGTCGCTGCAAGGTACGGGTGCTGTGTGCTTAAGTAAACTCCCGCCTTTAAGCGTTCAAAGTCACCATGATGCTGCTTCATTTCAGACATGTAGCTCGTGACCGCGTCACACTCATGCTCCAATTCCCATGTTGTCGATCTGCAGGTGAACTTGTGTTGCTCAGGATAACATATTTTCTTCAGGAGACTTATAGAGGGATTTTTCAAGCTCGTCGAGCACACATTTTTTGTCACAGAAGCAGTGATTCTGTCAGCACGATACACAAACCACTTTGGACAACTTTACTGTCCTCCTGTGGCACTTTCGACGTGGTCCAACATTTCTTGACTGATGTGAAGCTCACTAAGGAAGTCCTCAACCCGTTTAATCAGTGTTTCCAAGTCCTGAGACCGAGCTTCTGCAAATGAGAGATCACACAGAACACGCGGTTCTAGCATTCTTGGTTTCCCAAACATAGCACTGTATCTTGGGTGGACCATGAAGGCAGCTGGTGTAGCTCCAGCATCAGCGAGACGTGAATGGAACAGTTGTATTGACTCTTCAGTAGGAGCTAGTGGCACACCTGGCGGGCCTTGTGGGAGGCACGTTGATGTGCTTTCAACACCTTGCTGCAGGTGAATTGAGTCCATTTTTCTTTTCCTCATCTTGGATGTCGAGAAATCTGTCTCTTAGGCGCTTGGGCTGTGTGCCATAGCAATTGGCTGGGAGCAATGCATTTTTTATTCCTGTGCATGTTCTCGTTTCTCTTAAGCGCACTGATGTCTCTACAGCAAATAGCACAGCACCAACGTGCGAGCATGCTTCCACTGCACTGCCATGCAGGTGCAGTGCGCTGTTATGATGCTGCCATCTGTGTTTGCTAAGCACCACACCTTCAGGTCTGGCCCCCGAAGCCGCTGAGAATGGCTGACCTGAAAAAAATTTTTCTTAGAATTAGCTCTTGAAAGTTTTGTTTGGTTAATGACCCCATCGCGAAGCTTTATATTGCCGTGTACAACGGTTGCGTCATCTAAACGTGCAGCCTGAACTTTATTGTTGGGCAGCTAAGAAAGGCTGCACCACGTTTATAGCGTCCTCGATCACCCGCACCGGTGCGCACCGGGGAGCCTTGGTGCGCACTTTCATCCTCGATGAACCACACCGGTGCGCACCGACCATCCTCGATCACCGGAAGCGCACTCTGTTGGAGCGGTTTTTTGTTGCCCCGTCTCGCACCGAGAAAATCGGCGGTGCGCCGGGGTGCAATCCCAGCAAGCACTGCGGGACGTGCGACGCGCGCGCGCACTGCCGACTGCAGAACCGCGGACGCTCTGGCCCGATAGCTGCGCAAGTTGCGGTTGCAACGAAGTTGACGGAGTTAGCTGGTGGAGATGTCCGCAATGAGAAAGGAAGCGCTCCTAGTTGCTGCAATCGATGAGCTTTTTTGAAGGGCCGTGTCTGCTGTGTCCGAGGCACAGCAGACGAAAGCGGCCTTTTCAAGTTCGTCTGACAGCGAAGACGACATGCTGATCGACCTCGTCCAGAAACGATGCGGTGAAGAGCGGCCGAAAGTGGACAGGTTCGTTGAACGGGTCGTCAGGATTAATTATAAAATCCATTGGTGTTTGCTTGCAACCAGGTATGTCGGAGCACGCAGTTTGACAAGGTTCGAGCGCTTGCCGCAGATGCTCAGCACCTGCAAACAATAGAGAGTTTTAGAATAGGGGCCCCAAACGTTTTGGGGCCCCAAAGAAATAGCGTCGAAGCCACTGCGCATGCGCGAGACACAAACTGCGTTTGGGTTTTGCGTTGGGAACGCTATTTCACCGATTTAGCGGGAGCTCAAATAGCGTTCCCAAAAGCTTTGCGTCAACAAACATGGCGGCACCCATCGAAGCGACGGCTCTAACCTAGCACCAAACTAGGTTCGATTCGCGGTAATGCGTGAAGTTCGCAAGCTAGGAGAAGTGACTGCAGTTATCGCTTTCTCTCAACTAGCGTGTGTTATGAAGATTGATTCATTAGACGCCGCTGATTCCGAATTCGAGTGTGGATTTTATGGCTCGTAGGCCTAACACGGCTGAGCTTGGCTGGTGAAGGCACGTAAAGTTGGTTTTGTTGCTCCAAACTAAGCACAACTAATTGTTTGCTGCTTGAAGAATAACCTCTAAATTGTAATTAAACGCGAATACACGCAAGTCAAAATTACTATTCATATCATAAGATGGTATATTTTATTTAATTATTTTTAATCGTTTTTCTTAGACGCCGTAGTGGCGCTGTCAGCGCAAGACGCTATCTGCAAACGCAGAGCCCTATTCTAAAACTCTTCACTCCTGCGTGCCCCAACGCTAACACCCGCAAAGCTCTTTGGGGCCCCAAAATATTGGGGCCCCTATTCTAAAACTCTCTAATAATATGTGCGCGCGCGCGTGTTCGCGCACGTTTTTCGCGCCAGGGGCAATGTAGCGCTGCAGGCAAGCACGCTGCACGGGGTGCAGTTTTGTCCTCGATGTTGACCCTCCGCAGTGCGCCACCACGGCGGTGCAAAGCGCACCATTCTGGTTTCGGGGCAACTCCGGGGCAAGGTGATCGAGGACGCTATTACATTTAACTGCTCTGTGCACAAAGACTGAACAGTAATATCAGCTAGTGCGGCGAATCCGCTGCGTCTGAATGCAAGCGTAGAATAAAAACGATGTATCTCGCTGTCGTCTACGCTTCCTCGTGCGCAAAAATGTGTTTTCATTCGATGTTGCCTAACCTCGCCGAGTACGATGACGCGCTCCAACTGGAGCCGCATTGCTGCGCTGTTCCGCACGCAGCCGCTGGTGAAGTAGTTGGGTGCATCCAGCGATTTATACACCTTCATCTGCTGCAAGGTGACGTAGCTGGTCGACAAAACCAGGTAATTGATTATGTCCACTTGCGTTGTAGCTGGCAGCAGCTCCACATTTGCAGTCGCATCCGCACCGACTCTTGAGTGTGTATGGGTCCACGCCGTTGCAGAGTTTTGTCTTCGTCTCGTATCGTGCCCGCGTAGCACCGGCAAGACCATCGTACTACGCAGGGCAAAACTCCGAGCACTTTCCTTTTAGCATCGCCATGCTTTAACCGTCGTACACGCCTGTCACAGACGCGTTATACTTCACAGACAAAGAGCAAGCGATCCAAACGTGGTACCGAGCAATGGCGGGCGGTCGGTGCAGACGACGGAGGTGACGTCACCTGAAAGTTATGTAGCAACCGGCCTTGCTCCTCAAGCCTTGTGGGAGTCGAAGCACAATCCGCCTTTTTCCTTTTCCTGTGCTGCCCTCTGCCGCACGCCGCACCGGTTGATGTGTGCATCTGCGCCCACATTGAGTGCGCGTCAGTTGTGCGTGTCGTGGATCGCGAACCATCATTAATGGCTTCTCCGGGATAGAATGTCGTTCCTGGAAGCCATGAAACACTCAATGACTACTGGGTGAGCGGGCCTGAGTGCGCTGCTGGGCAAACAGTGCGGCCGATAGCAGCACGCTGAGTACGTTTGCCGACACGGCTGCCTTGGGAGTTTGCTGTCGCGGATTTCTGCACTTGGAGCTCGCGTTTTGTATTCTTTCGAAACATTATTTTGATATTTCGCATATTGAAGAAGTCTTCGAGCACAGCCTTTCACGCCGGATTCATCAAAGCGGTGCACTTGTTTACATCGACTTCTACTGACGGACGTCGTTGTTAGCGTCAAATATTGTGGAAAAAGTGCTTCGCTGATATGAAATAATGTCAAAACGTAGCAAACGTAGTTTCTGATCCACTGAATTTCCCACAATGTTTCGGTATATTCATGGATTTTCTTTATGCACATATTTGTCTGTTGTTTGCATTGTTTTTGTATTTTCTGTAGTTTTTGCATGTCCTGCAAGTTGATTTTTTCCTGTGCTTTTTGCATGGAATTGATGCCACTGTATGCCATGCTATGGTGCGCGGACCCAGTCAAGCCTTTTCAGGCTTTTTGTCCGTGCTCCAAACATCTGACAAATGTTGAACAAAGCTGAATTGAACTGAAAACATACATATCTGCGGATATGTGCCGCATCGTTCCACAGACGAATCAATATGAGCGGCCTAACCGCTTAAACAACGGCAACTCGTGATCCAGATAACATATTGTGGGCTTTTAATTTATTTTTGATTGTCGCTTTTCTTTAAGTCCATCTTACTTAGAGTTCGCGCGTGCCAAAAAACATTATTAGAGAAAATTGTGCTCACATAAATTAAGTGCACATGTATAGGCCATGTTGCTCTTTTGCGAAAACTCGGATACCATCACTGACGCCGTTGGTATAACTGAGCGAGAAGGTTGTTTATGCTGCTGTATACCGAATGCACAGCCTCTTGTTTCCTCTGTGACGCAGAGGTAAGTAGAACATCTCTGGAATTGAGAAATGTTCAGCATAACAACACGTAAAGACCCACCCATCCACGTAGCGAACGCGACCGGCACCTTGACGTACAGATGTTGGCACAGCGCTGTCGCCGCTTGCCACTTATTGTGTACGCGCCGTGCGAAGTCAAGTGTACTTGATTTGAAATGAATAAGGAAGGAACTGAACTCTAAAATCAGTTTGATTCGTTCTCACCGCTTACACTTCAGTTCAAGTCAGCCGGTAGTGGGTGCACGAGCACGACGGCGCCAGGTTTCACCTTCGCTTAACAGGGTCAACATTAGAGTTCTTTAGAATAGGGGCCGCAAAAGAAATATCGTCGAAGCACCTGCTCATGCGCGAGACGCAAACTGCGTTTGGGTTTTGCGTCGGGCACGCTAATTCACTAATTTAGCGGAAACCCCAGCTGCCCCAAAATATTTGTGTAAACAAACATGGCGGCACCCGTCAAAGCGACGACTGTAACCTAGCGCCAAACTGGGTTCAATTCGTGGTAACGCGTGAAGTTCGCAAGCTAGGAGAAGTTACTCCGGTTACCGCTTTTTCTCAACTAGTGTGTGTTATGAAGATTGATTCATTAGACGCCACTGATGCTGAATCGATTGTGGACTTCATTGCTCGTAGGCCTAACAAAGCTTAGCTTGGCTGGTGAAGGCTCGTGTGATGAAGTTAGGACCGTCACGTTGCAAAGCGTGTGCCGCGAGGAAGATGGAGGAGACAGTGCATGATGAGCAAACACACGACAATTATATTGGACGGCACGTAAACACGAAGAATTTCTTAAACTAGCCCCACACATACACGGTTGTTCGTAAACAGGAAAAAATAGTCTCACGAGGTTGCGGTTGAAGTCCGGAATGTGGTGAGGCGTAGAGTCCTTGAGGTGGGACACTCGCTGGTAGAGTGATGACCGGCGTGGAAGAGCAAACGCAGCAGCACGGGGAAGGAAAAGGTGGACGGCCCACAGCTCCGCAGACGAGAACAGGCCACTCGGTCGCCGGGTCACCCGAACCTCGCGCGTAGAAGCGGGTTCGAAGATGCCGGCAGGCCGACCTGAGGCCTCGTGCAAGGCAACGACCCGAGGCGCTCCTCGTCTCGACGATGGACGCTCGCTCTCCCGAACCTCGCGCGTAGATGCGGGTTCGAGGCTGCAGCAGGCCGTTCCGGGGTCTCGTGCCGTGCAACGACCCGAGGCGTTCCCTGACCCGAAGACGGACGCTCGGTCAGGTGAACCTCACCGGTAGATGTGGGTTCCGTAGGCCCGGCGGCCCTAGTCGTGCCGGCGTTCCAACGATCTCCGTTGCGCGAGCCCCTTTCTCATGCACTGTATCGTATCGTATCGATCCAGTGTTAACGCGCCTTAAACGAGTACGAGAAGTCATGCATGCGCTGCCACCGCCACCAAATGAGGGCCGATGCTGCAAGACTTCGTCAGCAACGTGATGTCTTTAAGTGTCGCCCAAGTGTAACGCATGCATTTTTCGTTAAATTTGCTAGCCATCAATGAAGGGCGGCCACTACGTAGGCTCACGGTGCAGTCCGGACGACGCCCTGGTCGCTTTCTCTTTTAATGTTGAGTAGCAGTCCTAAGCTATGCACGTTTTTGGCACCGCACCGACGTCGAGCTACCACTGGAGTTTCAACGCAATAAATGGCAAGAGTGGTTGCAGCGGCGTGCGTCCGAGAGCTTATTATTTTTTCTTTCGGGGTCTCTTCCGGCGCGCGGCCATGTGCGCTCCGAAAAGGTTTCGCGACTAGGGCAGAGCGCATGCGCCGTCGCACCATGAAAAATGCGGATTGTCGATAGCGTTGAAGGTGCATTGCACGTGGATAAAAATTTGGGCTGTGTTATGAGAAGAAGGGCTGTCAAAGCTACGAAGTACGCGCCGTGGTTGCTCAGTGGCTATGGCGTTGGGCTGCTGAGCACGAGGTGGCGGGATCGAATCCCGGCCACGGCGGCCGCATTTCGATGGGGGCGAAATGTGAAAACACCCGTGTACTTAGATTTAGGTGCACGTTAAAGACCCCCAGGTGGTCGAAATTTCCGGAGTCCTCCACTACGGCGTGCCTCATAATCAGAAAGTGGTTTTGGCACGTAAAACCCCATAATTTAATTTTAATTTTTTTAAAGCTACGGAGTTCTCTGAAAACACGCCGCCGCGTTTGCATAAGAGGAGTGTTATTCAGAACTAAATATCTTTTTCATGACGCCCCTGTTAAATGCGAGCAACAAATCTTTACAATTATACCATTCGCGGCCGTCAAAACGTAAAAGATTTCGCCTCTTATGGCAGCAATTTGGAGATCCAACGCAATTCATTGATACTTCATAGAAGCCCTCCGACAGCCCCACCCAATATAGTACATCACGCCATGCCTACCTACTTAAAAAGTAAGAATAGCAAAAGGAAAAGTAGAATAACGCCTTTCTGTAACTTGTATGGGTCGGTACGCACGTGAAACACTTCGCGACGACTGTAATCTAATAGGCGCAAACAACCCAGAATGCTTAAAATTTGAAGCGCGTTTATTGATGATCAAGTTTCATTAAGGGTAGAAGTTGAACTGAGCCCCCAACGCAAAGACACTTTTCATTTCTCCTTGCATTATGGGAGTCGAAGCAAGACACGCTTGGCAAAGGGAGGAAGGGTCCGCGCCACATCGATACTCGAGCGTGAGTCGAAACGGTCTACAGCGCGCGAGCACGGCCTCGCCTGGGAAGGAGCGCTTCATGACCATGATCGAGTTTTATTCATTCAGGATGACGCATTAAGCTAAAGGTAGATGGATGGGCAGGTTTGGAAGGGATGAAGTCGGCCAGCCGTCGAGAGTTGTTCCGCTCGACACTATGCGGACGTTGCCCGACTCCACAACGAAGGCGGAGAGCGTTCGCTCTAGTTTGCCAGCATTCGCAGGTCCACCCACTCGAAAAAGAAAGCATTTCAGTGAGATGCCAAGCACAATTGTATCAGCTTTAGCTTTCCGCCGGCATAAAGCGAAATAAAGAAAAAAAAAGACAACTTTAGCATTTTTATTAAGCCTGGCCCACGAAGGCTCCGATACCCTTGCTTCATCTGCAGTCTCAGGAGGAACAGCGAGAGTTCGTTAAAATTACGGCCACAGAACACTCACTTTAGCGCCAAAATCGAAACCGAAACTGAGCGGCGTGGCAGTTTTCGTGTTTAGTGAGCATCGACGCCAAGCAGCGTCGCAGCAGTGCACCAACCGGTTTCTGTTCTCCTCGTTGATCTTTTTTTTTTCCCTTCCCTACGTTTCTTTCACTCTGTCTCTTGCAAGATGGCGTCCTGCAGCGGCTGATCGCGACCGCGGGAATGTGGTGAATCTGTTGCGTGTGATCAGTGATCGTCTGCGTGCACCTGCTATACTGCACCTTGTGCTGGTGGTATTGTGTGTTGTGCGGATACTGCCCTGCCGACTATATGACGGCCAAGACCGGCGACTTAAACCGGCGGAGTCACATTGCTCTGGCCACTTCAAAGGTGAGGAGTTTGTTTGCATGCGAGGGGCTCTCGCTGTCACGTTCTTACATACTTTCCCGCGCTCACTCCCTGCCTTGGCACCTCATGCTTGGTGGTTCTTTCACTGGTCGAATTTTAGTGTGGGACGATGGGCAACCAGTGGTGAGTTGAGTCTAAAGACGCTGCTGTCTCCATTCTCACTCCGGACTCTCTCGTGCGTCCGACCAGGGGCGATGGTCTGACGGACGAGCGGTTTTTCTCGAGCGTTGTGGTGACGCCAGTCGGCTCCGTATAAGCGTCCGCGCGTGTCTGTTAGATTTGGTCGTCTGTCGTTCAGCTGTAGATTCCTTCTGTATGAAAGAGCACACGAGAAGAGCACGGCGGTGTAACATTTAGGTGAGTATTTTTGCATAAACATTGCGACGGTCGCTGTCACTTTCGCTTACGCCCTCGCTAACGAAGTTAATGTTTTGTCGTTCAAATATATACCACGTTTATGAATATTCCCATTCGTCACGGCGCGTACACCTTTCTATAGGCGGTTTGATTTTGCTAATTCTGTGCAGCAGTGCAAAGGAAGAAAAAAAAAAAAAATCACAGTGGCTGCAGGGTAATTGTACCCAGTCCAGTGTTGCCTTGCGCTGCGTCTATATAGGTACCCGCACACACAGCACGAAAAGAAAGAAAAGAAATGCAAATAACGATCCACACGAAGACGCGAAAGCGTAAATTTTTTTATTTCATTGTTTCATTCATAACAAGAGCGTGTTTAGTTAGGAGGTGATGCCAGAAGCTTTGCGAGTAGTAAAGGTCGAATTCGATTGCATGTGCACTTGTGAACACGTTAAAAAAAGAGTTGTTTTTCCATGTAGAACTCGGCGTATAAGACAAGCGTGAGCGTGTACG